>NC_052055.2:65124703-65457203 GCF_903992535.2 Arvicola amphibius | reverse complement strand
TTCCTGTGAGTTCAGGGAAAAAGTTAATTGTGGTGATAAATTTTAAGCCCTTTTTTGTTAATGAGGTACTGTGATTTTCTTAAACTTTTAAAAGTAATGTGTATAGTCTTTTTAGAATTGATGAGTTTCAAGTCTTAGCCACACCAACCTCTCCACTTCATAAAAGCAACACAGTGAACAGAAAAAAGGTCCACAACACACAGGACCAGAAGAGCTGGGTCTCTGGGAGGAAGAGGGGATGGCTTGATCCCCACCTTGCACCATACTCAAAATCCCTTTGTCCTAGAATTTCCGTAGATGCTTGGGGACAGGTGAAATGGCTCCATTGGTAAGAGAGCTTGGTAGCCATGCTGCACATCACAGGGAACTCCGGAGAGATGAGCTTGGTAGCCATGCTGCACCTAGAGTGGAGAGAGTGGAGCTACGGAGAGAAAAGGCCATTTTCCTCGCTTCACATGTCTCAGAGAAGAGTCTTGACTGGCACACTTTGGTCCGTTGTCCACCCTTATTCTCATACGCTGGTCAGAGGTAGTATAATATTTTGATAAGCCTGCAGCACCTTTCATCTATGAAAAAGTGAGATTAAAAATGGCATTCCCAGCTGATACTACCGCTGTATTTCTTCTTAGGCGGATAGGAGGCAATGTGGGGAAATTTTGTGCTTGGTAGGGGTAGTTTTCAAGGCTGTACTTTCACGGCTTCTTTGATGTTCTTATATCAGCATCTCATTGTGTATGTTCACATATTGACTGATACATCTTAAAAGCCATAAACATAAGTGGTTCATTTTACAAATGGGCACATTTATTTGCAAATTATTAGTCAAGATATATCCACGTGCAGACATGCTTTGTTTCAGTCTGAATGTACAATAAAATTATTTTAAATAACTTTAATCAACTTCAAAAACAGCAAATTCCAAGACAATTAGGTTAACTTTAAGAACTCGTATTTATTGAGTTAACAGATGGTAAATTAAAAAACAATGAAGCTAATTTTTAAAATCATTCATTGAATAAAAAAAACCAGACTTATTTGACAAACTGTTTTTAAGCTGGTTTTTCATCCTAGTAAGCATATTTTAAGATTCCAATTTGGGGAACTTCTGGAAAGATACCAAAATGAGTTGCTGTCTATGAACACTCTTCCATTGAATTACTTTTTTAAAAGCTTTAGAATCATCTGAAAAATAATTTTATGTATCAGCAATAAAAATATAAGAAATAAGCATTTCTAGATATTGGGCAGATGAGGCACACACTTCTTCCACTCTTGTTTGTCTGCCAGTGTGTTCCTGTGGCCCTTCACCTGCTTTGGGATGTTCTGTGTCTGCAGAAGGAAGCCGCTGCTGGCCAGAACCGTGTTCCTCTATTTTCTTGTCAGTCGGAAAACTGCTTATACGTGGTCTTCTAGATGAGGTGTACCAATAAATTGAAACATGTTAGCTCCACTACCATCTTCCCCTCTGGTCTTTTCTCCTTGGCCCTTCAGCTGTGAAAGGCTAACCATACTCTCAGTCTAACTTAGAAGGATGTTTCTTTGCTGCACACGGCAGCAAGGGATGGAGGTTCTTCACCTGTTCACACTAGGTTGGGATTCCTTGACAGTTCTTACACGGGAGCAGCAAACACACCACAGCACACTACACCTGCTTCCTGTGTGAGAGTTCAGTCATGTGACTTCCCAGATTTTAGACACAGAAATAGAGATAACACCAGTGCTTTCGTTAGAGAAGTAATTCACTCTGCATGACATTCATGGCACATGAGGACTGAACTGTTGGCGTAGAAGTGGAGGGGTTCCATTAAAAATGTGGGATAGATTGGCTTATTTTTAACTTGTTTTTACATTTTCTTGTTTATTGGTAGAGGGCATGCCAAGACACACGTGGGGGCCAGAGGAGCATTTGCTTCTCCTTCCACCATGTAGGTACCTGGGTTTGAATTTAGGTCGTGAAGCCCTGCAGCAAGCGCCTTTCCTAGCTGAGCATAGCTGGCCAGGAATAGATCAGTGCACATGGTTAATTGTTCAACAGTGGCCTTGCCTTTCCTTTATGGTAACCAGTTGGAAACTGTGATGTAGTTTGTTTTAGGGCCCTAGAAACTCTGCCTAAGATCTACTGGTACATGCATACACATGCGTGTGCGCACGCGCTCGCACACACACACGTGCACACACACATAATTAATGATAGTTAAGACTGTAATTTACTGTTTTATAAATGTATTAGTTATATTTTGACTTGTCGTATAAAGACTATAGTCAAAGACAAATCTTACCATTGAAACTTTAGCCTTGGGCAGTTTCCCCCTGTGAAATAGTTGGCTTTGCAATAGCTCTTTGTTAATCTGAGGTGTCTTAGGAATGTGATTAGAACAGTACAGCAGGAGATGCAGTTGTTTCTAAGCAAACAAGAACAGGTAAAAATAAGACTAGATCCTGATAAGTGAAACAAATCCAGTAAATAAATTTCTGTGGTATCAGAAGAGACCCTAGGTAGACAGGTTGTGTTTCCATGTAGAATGTATACTCCCTCAGGGCAGCAAATGTCGCTTTCCTACAGCCCTGACGCTAACAGGGTTAAGACACTATTGCATCATATATGCTATTAATGTTATATTTATGTGTGTCTTCAACTTGAGTAAAATAAAGGGTTCTTTCTCCAAAATGAAGCAGACAAACTTGACAAAATGCTGAAAATTACAACAGAAGACATCAGTAGTGCTAAAAACTGTGGTGATGTTGCTGGAGAAATGGCTTAGTGGTTAAGAGCGCTTGCTGCTTTTCCAAAGGACCCAAGTTCAGTTTCCAGCACCCATGTCAGGCAGCTCACAACTGCCTTAACTTCAACGCTGGGACATTCAATACCTGGTCTCCCAGAACACCTGCACTTACAGGTCCACACAGGCACACACACAAGTCCACGCGCACACCCCCCTCTCTCTCTCTCTCTCTCTCTCTCTCTCTCTCTCTCTCTCTGTGTGTGTGTGTGTGTGTGTGGTGTGTGTGTGTGTGTGTGTAATTAAAAGTATAAATAAATCTTCTGTTTGCTTTTTTGAGACAGGGCCTCTCTCTATACAGCTCCAACTGCTGTCCTGGAACTTACTATGTAGACTAGGCTGGTGTCAAACTCACAGAGATTAGCTTGCCTCTGCCACTTGAATGCTGCAATTAAAGGTGTGTGCCACTATTCCCAGTCTTAAAATAAATCTTAAAAAAACCTGCTGACATTGTATAATTTATATTATATTTATATAATAGCAAAATGAAGAGATTCATATGGATGCCTTTCATAGGTAGCAGGCTTATAAATTTCTAGAACAAAGAAAGACCTGCATGTACATATGGAAAAAGCACACACCTGCAAGGCTCCTTGAATGTGGCTGGTTGTCTTATTTGGCAGTGCCGAGGTAGAATCCAGATTCCTGTGCATACCAGGCAAGTGTCCCATCCTTGACTATAATAATCCCTTGGTTCTCTGAGACAGGCTTAGGTTGGGTTGAAGTCACTACAACTATGAACTGGCCTCAAACTCTTAATCCCCCGCTGCAGCTGCCCCCCAACCCCAAGTTAATGGATGGTAAGTGTGCACCACTATGACCAGCTTGTCAACAGCCTTCTTAAGAGATCAAACCTTTTTCATTAAAAATCTGAAGAAATTTTCCATGTTATTATAGGAGAATCAGTTTGATTCTGCATTTTTTACCCAGTCATTAGCTTATTTGTGAAAGCAGCTAACTAAACTTTAAATATCTTCCAGGTATCAGAAAACATAGCAACTAGGAGCAGTTTCTGCAGAAAATTGAGTGAAGTGCTATCCGTAATTCCAGGGGCCGGGGATGGAGGAATAGTAAAACAATCCAAGACTGGGAAATTTCACTTTAAAAGGTGAGTGTTCAGCACTAAGGATAGTAAATGGGTCGAGTACGGTGACATCAGATCCGATTCCGTGAGTGGAGAGCATGTGTTCGAAGAGGTTCTGAAAAGGAGGCTGCAACCAGACTGCAGTACAGGAGCAAAAGGAAATTCTGAACTCGGCCGTTTAGTGTGCAGTGCATTTTACAGCACTTGACGGCAATCCCATGTAGACCAGTGGAACTGAAAACCGTTGTTTTTCTTAATAATTACAGAAGATAAAAAGTAAATAAAACATAGTCCACAAAAAGTACAGAATGGCTAGGAAACAATAAGGAACTACTGAAAAGTCTAATCAAAATTTCACATTATGAGATATGTGGTCTAAATGTTCCTGTTCAAATGGAAAGGTAAGAATGAATGCTGGTGACGTGATGTCGTATAGAACAGTCATACTTACAGAAAACAGCACGGATTTTCAATGGTTAAAGCTTGTTCTACTTTACAGCTTTTATAGCGCAAAGTACATGTGGAAAATAATAACTAAAGAAGAACTTAGAGAGGAGGGGACACAAGAGGAGTTGGATGGAGACGAAGGAGCAACAGGAGTGATCATGTATGAAATTCTTTAAAATGTAAAACTATTAAAAGTGTATAAATAGATAAGTTAAAAATTTTCAGGTACATACAGCCCTATGCATATCAAGTAAAACAGACACTTTTTGTCAGGAAAAACAAAACAGTAAACAGTGGCATGTGCAGGTGACTCAGTGACAAGTAAAATGCATGTCACACAGTCATGAAGACCTGTGTTCAATCCCAATCTGTGTAAAGCCAGGTCCAGTCGCCTGTGTCTGTCATACCAGCACTTCTGAGGTGACAGGAGAAGCAAAGTCTGGAGAATCCAGAAAGTGCACACAGCAACAGACAGCAAAGTGTTGTCCTCTGAGCTCTACAAGTGACATGCACGGGCACGCGTCACACGCACGCGTCACACAATGCCCTCAAAACATGTATTTAAAGCAAACTAGAAAAAACTGAATTCTTAATGGCACTAAAGAGTATATGGTAAAAACTATAAACAAAACATAATTTACTGTTCTCAAATTTTTATTAGTTTTTCTGTCTGACAATCTCCTACATGTATACAATATATTCTGATTGTTCCCTAAAGTCTCTCTTCTCTTCCCCCATCCCGACAGATGCATGGCTTTTGTTTTGTTTTGTTCCACATTAGTCTAACTGGGGTGACCCATATGGACGAGAACTGTCCCCTCAAGTGTGGGAGTCAGTGGTTGCCAGCTCTCCCAGTGCAGGCTTCCCCACCTGCTGGCCTCTGAGTTCCTGACATGGCTGTGACTAGCCCAGGAGATGAATTCTGTGGCTCCTCTCTTGTCTTTGACTCTTACATTCTTTCCACCACCTCCTCCAAAATGTTCCTTGAGCTTTATAAAAGATGAAAGTGTGGGTGTCTTGTTCAGGCCTGAGCATTTTTCCATTATTCTGGCTTCGTTTTGTGTTGTTTTTGTTGTTGCTGCTGTTTTGAGATAGGTTCTCTTGACACATAGACCAGGCTGGCCTTGAACTCACAGAGATCCACCTGCCTCTGCCTCCTGAGTGCTGGGATGAAAGGTCTGTGCTACAGTATACAGCCCATCATCCTGTCTTTAATATACTAGAGCTCATCACAGCAAAAAGTGTGTATTTAAGCTGCTACAGACATCGACAAAATTATACTGAGCTATTTAATAGCAATAGATTAAAGAAGTGTGGTAAATCATTAATTTGATAGATTTAAAATCCTTCTATTCTGCTTAGTTTTTTGGGTCTTGAGAAGTCAGTTCTCTGACTCCATTCTGTAGGACCTGGAGATTGAATGCGGGCTGTCAGTCTTGTCAGCAAGTGCCTTTCCCACTGAGCCGTCTCGCTGGGTCATTCTTAAAAGCATTGATTCCTGATAGAAAATAAGACATCATCATGATAATAATTTTTTTTGTAGTTATCAATATTAGAATTAATGTAAAAGTTCTAGAGATGTATGTGACTGAAGAGGACAAAGTTACTATAATAGTTTTGCTACAGTGTTACCTAAAAGAATTTTTAAGCCAGGCGATGGTGGCGCACGCCTTTAATCCCAGCACTCGGGAGGCAGAGGCAGGCAGATCTCTGTGAGTTCGAGACCAGCCTGGTCTACAAGAGCTAGCTCCAGGACAGGCTCTAAAGCCACAGAGAAACCCTGTCTCGAAAAACCAAAAAAAAAAAAAAAAAGAATTTTTAATACTGTGATGAATGTAATAAAAGAATGGAAAGAAGAGCTACCCAGAGTGAAAATCATGCTGTGGCTCGTATGCACTGAAAACAGTCATAGTCCGAGCCTTAATGAAAACATGAATACACTTAATAAATTAGTAAAAGTTGGAAGACATAAACATTAACACACGTCAACAGTATTTGAAAGCATGGGCAGTCATTAACTGGAACAAAATTTAGGCTCATTTTTTACAAAATGAAAAAATATATGAAGCTCCTGACTTATTTTAACCCTGAAATCTGTGGCCTGCAGAAACAGGGGGGGGGGGGGGGGGGGGGAGAGTGAGTGAGAGAGAGAGAGACCTTTTGTTTTGTTTTTGTGATTTTGTTGTTTTTGTTTTTTTTGCTTTGTTTTGTATTTGAGACAAGGTAGCCCTAGCTGACCTGGATAAATTACCAGGGTAGCCATGAACTCCCAGAGAGCCCCCTGCACTGCTGGACTTAAAGGCCACCACTCTTGACCCTAAGCAAAAATTGTCAGCATTCTAGTAATTTTAATTAGCCCAAAAACTGACTCCAAGTTCAAAAGATGTTGTTTGTGTGTGTGTGCCTGGCCTGGAACCAAGCCTAGATCAGGCTGCCTTGAACTTACAGAGATCCACCTGTCTCTGCCTTCCAGGTGCTGGGAAGAAAGGTGTGAGCCACCACACTCAGCTAAAACATATCTTTCTACTTTTAATTTCTTCCAAAGAATTAACTTAGTGACTGTGATTACTGTCTCTCTCATCGATTGGAGTGTTGGTGAAGGAAACTTCAACAGAATTCTGGAAGAGAAAATAAATAAAAAATAGCAAAACCAGGTTTTGAGAAGGAAGAATGGTAATAAGAAGCGCCATCCTCACCAAATTATTAAGATGTATTCTAAAGTTATAAAATGTAAAACTGTGTGCTACTGGCACTAAAATAGATTAATGAGGCAAAAATATGGTCCAAATAAATTTTACAAAGAATGAAGTGTTTGATAGTGATAAGAGCACAAGTCAATGGCAAGATAAACATTTTGCACAATACAGACACATTAATTTTCAAAAAAGAAAAACCAATGTTTACACTCATATATAGATAGATAGGTAGATAGATAGATAGATAGATAGATAGATAGATAGATAGATAGATAGATATTATCAGAATTCAAAGTACAGGAAGTCTAAGGGAGCTATTTACGATAGGCTTAGACTGTTGTAATATGTACAAAATGAACAATAAAATATACTTGATTACATTTTGAAACAAAACTAGCAAAAGTAGCCTATCCATAAATATTTGAACGTAACAGGAAGTCAATATGCTTATTACACACGAGCTCCTGCAGACTCCTAACGGCAACCTGAAGCAACTTAGGAGTGGCATCTATTCCAGAAGATGAAGAGTGGTATATTTGCAAACAGACAAACAGCCTTCCTCAATCATCAAATGAGTATTCACTGGAACAAAAGTAAGTTGTATTTAGGTTTAATGAATTACCTTTAAATTAATGTCAAAGATGTATACCCCCAGCTAATGCATTCAGATCAAAATGGATGAAATCCAGCAAAGACTTTAAAAGCATCAAGGGCTATGGGATGGAGAGAGGTTAAGAAGCCAAGAGTCCAGAATGCAGGAAGTCCAAGAGACCTTATGTATCTTGCCTGCCAAGAGCAAAAGAGCATCCTTTGTTGGAGACAGGATCATTCAGAGGCTCAAAATACCTTAACAGTTTCCCATCATTACTGGCATTTACTTTTTGGAAATAACTGGCAACATAAATCAACTAAACAATAACAACAACAAAAGGTTTTTTCTTTTGACTTAGTAAACTTGTCTCTGAGAAATTTAAGCTGTTTGCCTATGAGATACTATGTGTTGTTATACATGAAGATAACCACTAACCCTGAACCCTGAAGGGAGGGGTTCTCTGCAGACTGGCCAGCATTCCTTGTCTCCATGGTTGCATTTAATGCCCACAACAACCCCATGTGGTCTTGCTTTACTAACTCTATCTTGCAGAGAGAATGGAAACTGACAGATCAGGAAGCTGGTCAAGACAATACAGGATACAGTCGAGGATCGAGGGCTTGTCTGGCTCGGGAGCACTTGAATCAGCCCTAGGCTTTTGGAAACATCTTCACACCTCCAGAGTTGCTACATAAGCCACATATGCATGATCTGTGTGATTTTTGTAAGTATTAAGAATGGACTGGAGATGGAGAGTAGGGCTAGAGATGGGGTTGAGTTGGCATGTCCAGAGCAGGGAGTTCTATCTCGGGTAACACATGTCCTCGCTAGTTTTATGACAGCTTGGCACAAGCGGGAGTCATCTGGAAGGAGGAAACCTCAGCTGAGGAAATGCCGCCACAAGATACAGCTGTAAGGCATTTTCTTAATTAGTGATGAATGGGAGAGGTCCCTGCCCAATGTGAATGGTGCCATCCCTGGGCTGGCACTTCTGGGTTCTATAAGAAAAAAAAGTTTGAGGAAGCCATGGTTAGCGAGTGAGTAAGCAGCACCCTCCATGGCCTCTGGATCAGCTCCTGCCTCCAGGATCCTGCCCTGTGTGAGTTCCTGTTCTGACTTCCTTCTACAATGAACAGTGCTGTGGAAGTGTGAGCAGAATTAACCCTTTCCTCCCCAACCTGAATTTTGGTCATAGTGTTTCATTGCAGTCACAGAAACATTAACAAAGACACCATATATCCTGGGATGGCAATCCTTTGGGTCCCCAGTTGCTTTTGGAAGGAACAAAGAAAGGAACGAAGAAAGGAATGGAGGAAGGAAAAAAGGAAGGAAGGAAGGAAGAAAGGAAGGAAGGAAAAAATAAACAATTTTATTAAATAGGGGATACTTCTAATACAAAGAAAGTAGAAAAAAACAAAATCAGAACTATGACATCTGCCTAGACTGAGGGAGGATGTAGCTCTGCGGTAGATAACTTGCCCCAAGAGGCATAGTGTCTGGGTTCTAGCTACAACGTAGGAAAAAAATAGGATTGAAAGCAAATATTGGAGAAGGCTAATCATGGGAATATGAGGACAGTAACCCAGCAACTTCTTTTTCTCAAAAATTTAGTAGTGATTATTGTTTCTTACATTGGAAATGCATATATTGTACACATTACAAAAGTCTGTTAGGCAAGAGCATGGGCTTACAATGTACAGAGCTTATGAGTTCCCTGATGCAGTACATGACTTCAGCAAGTGACCATTCCTAAGACTCCAATGAAAGAATGAAGAAATGGAGATTATTCTATAACTTCTTCATGAGACAAGTATAGCATAAATCCACCTGCAAATGTGCAGACCTTAGTCTGGATCTTAAACAGGTTAATTTGTTGTCCTTTTACAAGCAAGCCCCATTTTCTCTAGAGTACCTTGGTGACTAGGCAGAAGTGACTGTTTTCCAAACTGGTCCCCAGGTAGACACACCAATTAGAAATAACATTTGTGTCTTTGTATGTTTCTCCAACAAGGTTTCTAGGAACCAACCATCCTGGCATTGGTTGAGTGCCTGTGAACTTGTTCTAAGAAACTGACAAAAATCAAATATCTGGGGTTTTGTTTTGCAAGCATTCAGTGCTGTCTGCTTGCATCCCAACTCTGAGCACATGCACAAGTGACAGAAGCAACCTGGAGGCCAGATTTGTATCCACACCACCAGCACAAGATGAGCACTCTCCTTCAGCCAGCTGCTGGCAGCCTGTGGGGGCATAGCTTCCCCAGCACCCAGATCCCAAGGGCTGATTGACCATTAAGAATAGCTGTTGAGCCGGGCGGTGGTGGCACACACCTTTAATCCCAGCACTCGGGAGGCAGAGGCAGGCGGATCTCTGTGAGTTCGAGGCCAGCCTGGTCTACAAAGTGAGTTCTAGGACAGTCAGAGCTACAGGGAGAAATCCTGACTCAAACAAACAAACAACAACAATGAAAACAAAACAAACAAACAAAAACAAACAAAAGTAAGACCTTTGCTGTGAGTTGAAGTGTGTTAATTGAATATTTTAGAGCAGGTGAAAAACAGGACATTTTGACACTTTTACCCCCACTGTGGAAGATGGAAAGCCTTGGAAACTTTGGGGAAAATGTGTATGTGTATATGCATCTTTAAATCTATTGATGCCAAAGTTTATTGGTTAGCTGATTCTTTGACTAATGAAATGATAAGACTTTGTAACTACCCCTGCCAATTAAACTAACTGATGTTAACCAGAGAGTCTGTTGCAAAATCCCAAAGGAAGGTTTTTACACTGTGATTCCTTTTCTTTGTGAGAACAGTCACCTTTCATGAATCTTTCGGGTTTCCGGGATGGTGCAGGGCTCTGTTCTTTCCAGGGTTTCCATGTAGAATTACTTCCAGCTCTAGACAGTCCGTTATTTCACTCGTGTGCTAGAGATGGCGTCATTAACAAAACCCTTTGGTTAATCTGTCTAATAATTAAGTTCTGTACTCTGGTCAATATAGCTTGTAGCTTTAATGTCAAAATGTTGTGTTTTCCTAAAGCTTTTATTCTTTCAGGCTCCTTCCTGGGAGCCTTTCTGGGTTTGTCAGCAGCTCTCCTACTGGTTCTGTGATGGGCTTTCCTCCACTCTGTTTTGCGATGACCCAATGTCACCTGTCATTGATTGTCTTTTGTTTGTTTGAGACAGGTCTTGTGTGGACCATGTTGACTTGGAATGTATGGCCTGCCTCTGATTCTTGAGTACTAGAATTTCAAGCTTACACTAGTCAGTAACTGTCCTTCATTGGCCAGCTTATGACTAAAGCTCGGATTCAGAAGAGGTGAAGTTCTCGTCTTCCTTCCATTTGCTTCTGGACAGTGCTGTAGAGGAACTGGGTGCTGGCTGAGGTATTCACCCTGCTGTCAAGGACACTGGAGACCCCTGGTGACTCTGGTTATAAAAAGGAAGAAGAGGAGGTGGCAGATGGGGTAAAGACTGGTAAAGAGAGTTACCAGGGAGTGATTCTGTATCCAGGTGGGTTTCAAAAACAGATTAGCTTCAGGGAGACAAGAGGAGAGAAAGAGCATGGGGAATAAGACTGAAATTGGGTGTTTGGAGGAACTAGTCATTTTGGTCTTTAGAACCTGAGTTGGGTGTATAGATGCACACCTTTAATCCCAACACTTGGGAGGCAGAGACAGGCAGGTCCCTATGAGTTCCAGGCCAGCCAGGGCTACAAGATGAGATACTGTCTCAAAAAAGAAAGAAAAAAAAAGGAAAGAAAAAAATTAAAAAGATAAAAGTTTAGTGAATAGCTGTCAGTCTGCAATCATCACCCAGACACAGAGGAAGCAAGATTAGAATGTCTTACTAATAAAAGGTACCAAGCCACGTGGTCTTATTTCTAGGATCTCTAGGTGGGAGAATATATCTAACTTAAAAAGGACAATTGAAGTTCCTGGTCGCAAGTTGCATGCCACCTGGAATACATAGGATACCCCAATTCAAACAAAAACACATGGAAATAATAGATAACACACTACATTGCCAGCTGAAAAGTTGACAGTTTTATTTTTCTAATTCCAAATAATACCCACATAATTACTTAGGCCAGAGTGGAGTAGACATGGCCAGGCAAGTGCTTGGTTTGCAGAGTCTAGGAAGGAAGGCTTTCAGTGAAAAAGTGAACAGGTCAGCAGTAGGCTTCTGCCTGCAGAACACACTGGGGTGGGGGCTGGGTCACATTTCCTGGAGGAGACAGGAGCCTCCAGGGAAACATTTATCCTACTGGAAAAACAAGTCAGGATAGAAAGACTGGAGAGTGATTGTGTGTGGGACCCAGAGAGCAGGTGTGAATGACTGAGGCTGTTAAAATGAGACATCCAGACGCGTAAGGGGATCGGCATCCCAGGTGCCTACACTGAGGGCCTGTCCTTCACCCTGGGATGATTATAGGCTTGCTCCAGAAAGCGTTGATGTTGAGAAAGCGTTGGACAGTCTCCATCAAAGAAGGGTAGCTGGTCACTGCATGACACCTCTCCACTTCCGTTCCAAATCTGGGGAGGAGCATGGTACCAGTATAAGGACCACTGCAGTTAATCTTGATTGTCCAAAGGCCTGAGAGCCCGTTCAGAGGTAATGGGTCTGTAATCCCACCCCCAGGATGCCGAAGCAGAAAGGTTATTAGTTCTAGGTCAGCCTGGACCACATCCTAGACCCTATGCAAACAAAACAAACAAGATACAGGAAGAGAGTGAGAATGGAAGGAAGATGCTCAGGCCACACCCTAGACCTGCTGCCCCAGAACTGATCATTGCCAAGGACCCTGGGTGGCCTGTGTGCTCATCGGTGGAACTGCCCTTGGAGGCCTCTATCCAACCAGCAGCATCCCCTCTGAAGACAACAAGGTGCTTAGAATGGCATTGTGCATGTTGGTCAGCTCTGAAGCTAAAACCAGGTTGGCCCTCATGTGAAGCATCAGGAAGATTATGCACATAGCCCAGGCAGAGAGAAGAGTAGATGGTGCCAGTTAGCTAAAAGGGGCTCCTGCCCCACACAGGCAAGTTAGGACATGTAGGGATAGCCAGGAACTGTGCCGAGACTGAAGCTGGCAAGATGCCCTTATTCTGTTTCTAATGATTCTAAACTGATGTGGGCCAAAAAGGTGGGTTGGGTTTGGGGAAATGGAGCCATAAGCAGTATGGGTAAATTTGAAGACATTTCAAAAACAAAAGTAAAAACAAAAACCTATTAGCTTGCCATTTTGGCCTCGCTCCAACATATAATGATAGTTCCATTTTCTATTTCTCTTTACCTGATCTGGTCTCCATAGGCCCCAGTTCTGGAGCCTAGCAGAAACAATAAATATTTAATTAAGAGTTTTATTCTTCTCCAACCTTAACATAACTGGTTCCCTTTAAACCTTCATGCCAGTTGTTAAAGTCAAACATGCTTCCCAGTCACTCGGAGAGCTTGTTAAAACAGATTATTGGCCTCCTCCTGGGGTTTCTGATTCAGTGTATTTTGGGTGGAGACCTTGAATTTACATTTCTAATAAGTTCCCAGATAGTACTGATATGTCTGGTCCACAGATTTCCTGAACCTCTAATGCAAACCATTCAGAGTTGAATTCTCAGGCACCAAGGGCAGTGGCTTAGTAAGACTTTAGAATGACGATTCTCAAACTGATCCAAATTTCTAGTTGGTTGTGAACCACTTGCATAGTCCTCTTTCGTATGAGAGACACTCACCTTTGCCACAAGGAACTCGCCATGCCAGTTCAACACAGCTGAGCTGGGTTGTGTCCTGATCAACAATGCATGTCCTCTGAGAAATACAAGGATGTCATGGCAACATCAATCTGTAGTAGAAGATTCTCTCTCTCTCTCTCTCTACTCTCTCTCTCTCTCTCTCTCCTCTCTCTCTCTCCCTCTCCCTCCCCCCCTTCCCCCCTCCCCCTCCCCTCTCTCCTCTCCCTCTCTCCCTCTCTCCCTCTCCCTCCCTCTCTCTCTCTCTCTCTCTCTCTCTCACACACACACACACACAGAAGTTTCTAAACATGAGTTAAACATGAGTTCTTACTTGTATTTATCTTCAGGCCAGTGACAGTAGACTGACACCACCTTTGAATGCTCAAGTAGCCGTATTATAGGTCAGACAAGAAAATGCATGGTTTTGCTTACATTCTCAGCCTTGCATTTCCTTCTCATTCCCAGGACAGCCTCTGGGTACCCAGTGGGGACCATGTACCCTTATGACACCCATAGATTCCTCTGAATAGGCAGCGATTTCTACTAGAGAGGGTGAATTCTCCTTTTGGGATTAGGTTTATTGGCCATAGGCTCTGAGTCCATTGATGCATCCTCACCCTGAACAGGGAACAAGATACCCTTGAGCCTCCTTTTCCCACACAAAGCCATGTTGGGACAGCAATGTGTCCTGTGTTCTATCCCTGTGTCATTGCTCAGACACACAGAAAGTAGTGCCGAGCCCTGAAAGCAGAAGATCAAAGGGAGCAGGCAGCTGAGGATTTACAAACTCGCTCTTTTGAGGAGCCATTATTAAGAACTGAATAATCCGGAGCAGAGCAGGAGCTCTGTTGGTAAGATGCTTTGCCACAGCAGCATGAGGCACACTGAATCGAATTCCCATCACTCATTTTAAAAGCCAGGCATGGCTGTACACGCTTGTGATCTGATTCCAGCCCTAGGGAGGTGGAGACAGGTAAATCCCTGGGGCTCATTGGCCAGCCCAGCTAGCCTAATCAGCAATGTGGGAGAGACCCTGTCTCAAAAACCAAGGTAGATAGCTCCTGAAGAACAGCACCCTAGCCTCAACATACATGTGTACCCATACACATGCACAACTAAATTACATCAATGTATGGTAAGCACTGAACAAATCCACATTTTCCTAGTAATTGCTATGCATTCGCTGCTGTGTCTGCTTGGTGAGGTTCCACCATGCAGCTTGTAACATCTTTGTTCAGTGGCATAGCTTCCAAAACTTGAACTATAAAGCCTTATAAGTCAGGGCTTCACTGTTGGGGATATTATTTTAAGGTGTGCTACTTTTGTTTATGCTGCATTTGTTTAACTCTGTGAAGCCATGATTCTTTGCCTGTCTAAAATACTCTAATAAAGAGCTGAACAGCAAATAGCAAGGCAGGAGCAAGGGTAGGCTGGGGTGGCACGCAGAGAGAATAAGTAGAAGAAGAAATGAGGAAGGAGAGAGAAAACAAGAAGAGGGGAACATTAGAAACCAGGCACCTAGCTACACATAGCGAGTCACACAGAAAGAAGTAAAGAAAGATATACAGAAACAGAGAAAGATAAAAGCCTACAGGCAAAAGGTAGTAGGAATAATTTAAGTTAAGAAAAGCTGGCAAGAAACAATCTAAGGCTGGGCATTCATAACTAAGAATCAGCCTCTGTGTGATTTATCTTGGGAGCTGGGTGGTGGCCCTTCAAAAGAGGGGAGAGTCACACAACACTTCACCCTCTCTTACTCTTCTAGGGTTAGGTTTAGGGTTCCACACCTTCAGCACCTCACTGCTTAGGGCCTGTGTCTCAGAAAACGAGCTGCTCCCAGAATGCTCTGACTGTGGTGGTCTCTCAGGACCTGTGTAGATGTTGCAGTGCCCTAGGGCCCCCAGGGGGAGGACTGGCCTTAGGAGGAGGCATGTGGAAAGCAGGGCTCAGTTCTAAAGTCATCTCAGCCGCTTACACTGTTTGTCTTTCCAGTGTCCCTACCAGAAGGGAAATGTGGGGCTTTCTGGTTTCTGCCAGAGCTTATCCTTTTGCATGGCCTTCTATGACCCTTGGTTTTCTTCACTGAAATCTAGAAGCAATAGATTCAAGCTAAGGGACATACAAAATACCTACCCAGGTTTCTTCAGAACTCTCAAAGTCATAGAAGATAAGAAAATGTCAGGAAATGACTGCATCAGGAGGCCAGTTCACAAGATTGAGTATGGTGTCACAGTTCACATCAAGAGGAACAAGCACTATAGAGAGCCTGGGGAAGTGAGTGAGACGTCTAGTACCATACCGATGTTCATTTTTTGGTTTCAGTCATTGTACTCCACTATGAAAGAAACGTCAGGTGAAACTCTCTGTGCTGTCTTTGTGACATTTCTAGAAATATAAAATGATTTTGTCTTAGGGTTTCTGTTGGTGTGAAAAGCCACTGTGACAACATTTAATTAAGGGGGCCCGCGTAGTTTCAGAGGTTCAATCCATTATCATCATGACAGAGAGCAAGGCAGCGTGCAGGCAGATGTGGTGCTGGACTAGTAACCAAGAGTCCTACATTTTGTAGGCAACAAGAAATCAACTAAGACACTGGACAGTTTCCTGAGCATTGGAAACCCCAAAGCCCACCCTCACAGTGACATAGTTCTTCCACAAGACCATACCCATTCCAACAAAGCAACACCTTCTAATAGTGCCACTCCCTATGAGATTATGGGGGCCAATTACATTCAAACAACCACAGATTTCAAAATAAAGTAAATGACAAAGCCTGTGCTTTGGTAATAGAAAGGGCACATTTCTTCTATTCTTTAAAAAACTGCTTTGTAAACAGAAGTTTCTGTCTTGTCAGCAGCTCCCAAATAAACACACTGAGGCTTATTTTAATTACAGATGCTCGGCCAATAGCTCAAGCTTATTTTTAACTTGCACTTACATTTTAAGTTAACCCATATTTCTTATTTATGCTCTACTATGTGGCAGTACCTTTATTAGCATGGCACATTCATCTCCTGCTCTCTCTGTATCTGGCTGGTGACTCCTGACTCCACCATTTTCCTTCCCATCGTCCTTAGTTTGGTTGCCTTGCCTATACTTCTTGTCTGGCTACTGGCCAATCAGCATTTTATTAAACCAATTCTATAGGGCCATTTCACTTGTATTTTAATAAATAAAACTCACCTGAGGATCAGAAAAGTAAAACAGCCACTCTTATAGACCAGGCAACAATAACCCACACCTTTAATCCCAGTGGCCTCGCTAGTTTGCCATAGGAACCAGGCAGTAGTGGTGCAAGCCATTAGTCCCAGAACTAGAGAAAATTATAAAACAGGTGGAGACAGCTCATAGACACAGTCTCATTCTGAGATTCCTGGAGGCAGGTTCGCCATTTCAGATTGAGGTAGAGGTAAGAGCCAGTGCCTGGCTGTTTTCCTTTTCAGACCGTTAGGTTGAACCCTAATTTTTTCTCTGAGTTTTTATTACCTGTGCTTCACAATTTGAGGAACAAATCTTTACAGTGCACAAGAGGATTATTCCACAGAACTGCTCTGCAGGCACCTGCTTTGTGGCATGGTAAGAGGGGCAGAGAGGAATGGTGGAAACATTTTTCCCTCTCAGTAAAGTTTGGCTTTGAGTCTTTATTTTTTTTACAGAATAAAGTGTTCTGTTGGAATGTCATTGATCAAATGCTAACTCTTTCCAGTGGTTTTCTCTACAGTCTTGCTGATGCTACTTTCCCCCCTGCATCTTGGGGTGGATACCTCCAGGAAGCAAATGTGGTCACATGTGTAGAAAGCAGATTGGTTCAAGGAGAAGCAAGCCCTCAACTCTCAGAAAACAGGCCAGTGTTGATGCCATGGATCTCTTTCTACTGGGGAGAAGAGCAGGCAAACACACAGGTACCCAAGCAAGGCTTCTGAGCTCAGGCCTGCCCTTGTGCCCTTGGGATCTGGTGCAGAGGCAGATAAGATGCAGTAAGCTTGGGGTGAGGTTCAATATCTGGTTTCCTACTACAGGCCCCATAATAGCAGACAGTCGTGCATGGCAGAGTCTGGGCCTTCTTGGAGAAAGTCTGAAGCAGGAAAACCCCTTCTGGTCAGAATCTCAGGAAACAACAAACTATACACCTGGTCAGTACAACAGGAGATGTTAAAGTGGAAGCACACTCATCACACCTGTAAGGGTCAGCACAACAGGAGATGTTAAAGTGGAAGCACATTCATCACACCTGTAAGGGTCGGCACAACAGGAGACATGAAAGCGGAAACACTCGTGAAAACATGGTGGAATGCTCACATGGGAAAGGAATGGAGCCACTGATGAGCGTGTCACAGCCCTGGTTTTCCAAGCTTAAGTCCCCTGCAGGAGTCTTTGGATCTACTCACTTGCCCTGTCCCTAGGGAAGAGAAGCAGTTGCAAAGTGCCATTTCCCAGAATCTCAGACCTCCTCAAACATCTCAACACGTGATGGTTTCTGAAAAGTAATATATCACTTTCGACTGCACACTGTTAACCAATAGAATAAACTCTAAGGGGCTGAGAGATAGATCATGGTTAAGAGCACTTGCTGCTCTTGCAGACCAAGTGTGCATCCCCAGCACCACACGGCAGCACCAGTTCCAGAACACCCTGTCCTGCTCTCCATAGGCAGGGGTACACAGATATGCATGTAGGCAAAACACCCATATATACAGAATCATAATAAATTAAAGAAGAATAATTAATACAACTTTTAAAAATGCTAGAAAAACAAAAAGCATGTTTTAGAACTTTAAACATTGCAACAGTGTTAAGTGCCGTAGTTACATATGTGTAGTGTTAAGTGCCGTGGTTACATGTATGTAGTTTTAAGTGCCGTGGTTACATGTATGTAGTTTTAAGTGCCGTGGTTACATGTGTGTAGTTTCACTTAGGCTCTTCTGAGGTAAAAATGTCAAGGCGACTTCTAGGTCCTACGGACACTCCGGCAATCCATTTCATGATTTATTAATATTGTCATAGCCTTGACCCCAGTACTCCTGATTTTGCTAATTGCGTACCGTTCCTCGACCTCCTGTTTCCTGTTCTCATCTTCCAGACAATGTATAGGGAGATATTGCAGAATATAGAAATACTCTGATAGATGAAATGAGATCATGTATGCAGAGACCTTCATCCTGACGATAGGGCCACGTTCATAACAGATTTTCCTAAAGTCGCCGTCACCACTGTTCAACTTCTGTGAGCTTTCACTTTCTCGGCATCTCTTCAGGGATCAGTAAAACGTTTCTTTATCCTAGGTGCCAGCTTCTCCTCCTCCTTTTTTGTCTTCTTCTCCCTTCTTCTTTTCTTGCTTTTTCCTTCCTCCTCCCTGGTGTAGAAGGTCCTTCTGTCTTTGTGTTGCTTTTATTGGTTAATGAATAAAGAAACTGCTTTGGACCTATAGCAGGGCAGAACTCCATGACTTCTCCTTGACTCTGCCTCCTTTTCTCCCAGCATTCAGTTTAGTTTTCCCCACCAAGCAGTGATTTAAATAATATAGTTTCTGTGTGATTATTTCAGTTCTGGGTGGCCGGGATGAACAAGCAGCACCTCCCCTTCTTCCTTCTCCCTTCTCCTCCTGCAGACAGGGTTTCTCTGAGTAGCAGTGGCTGTCCTGGAACTTGTTGTATAGACCAGGCTGGTCTTGAACTCAGAGATACTTATCTAAGCTTCAGAGAAGGCCCAGACTATGCCATGCATGACTGTTGTCTGGCACTATATGGGGCCACAGTAGGAAAACAGAATATTGGGCCTAATTCCAAGCCTACTTCATCATATCTGCCTCTGAACCAGATCCCAAGGGCACAAGTGTAAACCTGAGCTCAGAAACCCTGCTTGGGTACCTAAGTGTTTCCCTGCTTTTCTCTCGTGTGCTGAAACAAAGACGGGATGCCACACAGCTGGCATCAGTTCCCTTTAACAAGACAGCGTTAGCATGAAGGGTTGCTCAATTTAAATCAACCCTGTAGACTTCGTCTCCTAGGACCACAGTTGCGCGAATAGGAAAAAGAACGGAAGTTGAGTCCTCTCCCTTTCAGTCCACTGACAGGCACTAATAGCTGGTTCATAAAACTACAGCCTGATCAGCTCCTTTGCTTGTTAGGGTTAGGGTTGAAAAGATGTTTGGAAGTGGTCTAAATCTTATTCTTCATCTGTAGGGATGTTAAAGTGTGTACACCAGCAACTTGTCCCTTTGAAGTATTTGTGTTCATTTTTCTCTTGAAATAAATATCAATAATTATAAATTATTAAAATGTGATTTTAATGTTTTACAACCAAGAAGTCTGATGCGTATATTAGCAATAAAGATTGGAATCTCGAAGAGAAACAAATGAGTCACAAAACCAAACACAGATAATATATTGGTGTATTCTAGTTTTTTTCTTACAATTATTAGTTCTTTATAATAGTAGATTTGACCTATTATTTAATTTGATATTGTGTCACTTAAAATGTAAATATGTTGCCTCAAATTCTTTGTGTAAAGTTCAGTGTATAAATAAATACAAATACAAATGAGTAATAATCACATTTTGTAGTCATTTCCTATTTCAGTGTAACTATGATCCCTTAGTCAGGAGTCTGTGCATAAGTGATTGTTGGCTGTCTCAACAACTTTGTTTGAGGTATCTTAACAAACAGTCTAGTCTTTCACACAAGAACACTGCCAACACCAGAGAAAGCACAAGAGATTGAGAATAATTGTTCCTTCTCTTTGCTCCCTTTCCTCCCTTTACTCTGTGCTGAACCCAGGGCAATTTTACATAGACTCCAAATACCATTCCTAAGAAGAAATGTCTAATTGTATAAACAGCAGCCCGACTGATGGACTGCTTTCCTCTCTTAGCCGCAACCATGCTGCCTTGTGCTCTCCACACAGCCCACACGGGATGACATCTGTTTCAGGAAGCAAATGCTTAAAAATTAACAAAAGTTATAGGGCGAAAGAGCATCCCTGTAATAGGAAAAGGAAAGTGTGGCTTTGTTCTGTCCTCTTGTGTGAGATTCTTTAGAGGGAGGTTTGGTCCCCACCACGGTGACTTAGTGAGTGAAGGTGCTTGCTGCCATTGATTTAACCTGAGTTAAATCTCAATCCTCCATTTGGAAATAAAGAACTGACTTTTGTAAGTTGTCTTCTGAGCTCCACAGTGTGTCCTCTGGCACATGTGTGTGCACACATGCATGCATGCACATACACGTGAAAAAATAAATAAAACTTCAGTAAAGCTTAAAAAATACAAAATGATATATTATGTGAAAATTACTTCAACTACTAATGAATGGGACAGTAGATTGTCACAACCTTTCCAATGAGAAGGACACTAGTCCTTTAAAGGAAGGGGCGGGGGAATCTCACATAGAGACATTCAATTTTAAGACTTTATGCAAAGGAAACTGATGTGGGATTCCCCTCTATATCCTATGAATGTTTTATTGTCATTGGTTAATAAAGAAGCCATTTTGGCCAATGGCTTAGCAGAGTAAATCCAGGCAGGAAATCTAAACAGAGATGTATAAAGAAAGTATTCGGAGTCAGAGAGATGTCATGTAGCTGCCGAAGAAGATTGACGGTCCAGAACCTTACCAGTAGGCCACAGCCTCATGGTAAATTATAAATTAATAGAAATGGGTTAATTTAAGATGTGAGAGTTAGTTAATAATAAGCCTGAGCCAATTCACCAAATAGTGTTGTAATTAATGTAATTAATACAGTTTCTGTGTGACTATTTGGGCCTGAGCAGTCGGGAAATGAATGAGCAATTTTCATTTACAGAAAACAATTATGAGCATGCTCAAAATTAAGCATAATGTGTTCATCTCAGCATGATGCCCACTGAAAGAAGAAAAGAAACACATCTCAAGCTCCATTCCTGGAATCCACAGTGGAAGGAGAGAACTAACTCCTGTTGGAGCCTTCCTCTTCCTTCACCATGTGTCCGGGGAATAAGGATGCAGGTCATCAAGCTAGTGCTACAGGCTTTTACTCACTGCACCACCTGGCCAGTCCAGCACTGTCTTTAATAAGAAGAACTACTCACTCTGCACAGCTTCAGGTATTAACATACCTGGGGCAATGAGGGAATGAAGACACCACAGACACAAGGACACACGGACAGAAAAGCTGGTGGATTGTGCTTGTCCTAGTGAAGGGCACCGATTGTAGCTGGGATGTCCTCTTGTTTACTTCATCCATCTAATTCAAGGAGGCAGGCTCGTGGCACACAACTGAACAAGGAGGAGGGCTCTCAGGTTTCTTGCTAGGAAGAGACTGTAGGGAGCAATCTCAGGCTGTAGCCATCCTGAAGGAGGAAGCTGTGGTGGATGGTCAACGTTTGCCCTTCAGCCAGAGGAAGACATCCTTGGGGCTGAGTCTTTGGGGTCTTTGACATTGCTTTATCTGAGTCAAAAATAAATATTCACTCAGCAATTGAATCTACTCTCCACAGAGAACAACAATTTATCTTTAAAAATGAATGTTGGAGCTAGTTTATAGCTCAAATTCAGAGTGTTTGCCTCACAATCATGAGACCTTGGATATGATATTTAATACCACACACACACACGCACACGCACACGCACATGCACACGCACACGCACACGCACATGCACACACACACGCACACAATTCTTTTAATATACCACCATTTATTGTTTCAAAGTTCAACTGTAGCCAGGCAGTGGTGGCGAATGCCTTAATCCCATCACTCGGGAGGCAGGGGCTGGAAGATCTCTATGAGTTCAAGGTCAGCCTGGTCTACAGAGCTAGTTTCAGGACAGCCAGGGCTGTTACACAGAGAAACTCCATCTGGGGAGGGGTGGGGAGAAAGTTCAGTTGTTTTCTGTACTGACAGGTAAGTAATAGAAGTTTATCTGAAAAGTAGAACCAGATGGCTAGTAGAAGGGCCAGAACTCCAGCACCCTCATCAGGCACCCCGTAGTTCCTGTTCCCTCATCAGGCACCCCGTAGTTCCTGTTCCCACATCAGGCACCCCGTAGTTCCTGTTCCCACATCAGAAGTCAGCGTGCTCTTTGAGCCTCCACTACACCTGCACACACACGGTAGACATACACCCGCCAAACAAACAAACAACAAATAAATAAATAAATAAGAAACAATAAAGTATGTTTTGAAAATAACTTATACATAGGAATAAATGTATGCACTTTTCATAGTAGAGACATGGGTCTACTGCAAAAGCCTGAAACATGGGAGTATATCCACGAATTATGTTAGTCACTCAAAACATAAAGAAAAAAGTAGTAAAAAAAAAAAGGTCAGGTAGTGATTCTAAAACAACGCAAGAAGTAGTCCTGTGGAATAATAGTAAAGTAACTTCATTAATCAATCAGATATGCCATAAATATTTCCTGGTGAGATATAATTGCTCTCACTCAGGGTTACAATTTTTTGGAACATCGCCAGACACATAAACCACTGTCCTCGCTAGTCCAGCTCTGAATCTGGAGTTGGTTTTTAACATTCTTGCATTGACAAGAGAGTTCCTGGAGTCCTCGCAAGGTGTAGCATTTCCTTGATGGCCATCTGCAGGGCTGCACTGACACCCTAGGCACTTAGGAGAGTACTAAACCTCTGTCAATACTCAGGTACTATTACCTTTAGATAATGGCCCCTTATCTAAAGGAACCACGCTATTTCCAAAGAAGAAGTAATTGAAAACATATATTAAATATAAAACCTTGACACAGTGGTTCTAAACCTGTGGGTCATAACTTCCCGGGCACATATCAGATATCCTGTATATTAGATATTTACATTGTGATTCATAACAGTAGCAAAATTACAATTATAATAGTACCAAAATAATTTCAAGGTGGGAGGGTCACCACAACATGAAGAACTGTATTAAAGAACTGCACTATTAGAAAGGGTGAGAACCATTGCAGTAGCAGGTAAAATTGCTTGTCACTGCCAAGCCTCATGACCCACATTTGATTCCCAGGACCCACTAGGTAGAAAGAAAGAAGTGACTACCACAAGTTGTTCTTTGACCTCCACATGTGCACTATTAACACACACACACACACACACACACACACACACACGAAACAAACAAAAGTAATTTAAAAAATTAAATACATAATTAAGGCACTGAATTGATGAAGAGATGGCAACAATGGCCTTATAGTGTTTCCCTCTAAATATTTTTTTTTTATTTACAATGAGAAAAAGAATAACTTGGCAGTTATCAAAATAGCATAGTGGACATTACTTTATTCAACAGGTGTGGTCAACATCACTTCTACTAAGACCTTCTGTTGTGTTCCTGATAGGCTATGCTGAAGAGGGCACCCTACCTCTGTGGGTTTCTTCCCATTGGTTTATAATTGATCACCAAAAGTAAAACAAATCAAAACGACAAAACACTCCACACAAGTAAAGCTGAGGACTATGTAAAAATGCTTGACTGATTCTCATCAAGAATACTGTGTACCACTGGGCTGGGGCTCAGTGATTTAAACGGGCATGCATGAGGACCTGGAGTCCAACCTTAACAGAGTGAGATAAAGCAAGAAGAATGTTGCCAGTGACAAAAACCAACTCAGGGACTATCCCTAGAGGGAGGCGGGAGACATGAACTAAACGTGATGTGGATTCCTATGTTGGTCCCAGAAATGGAAAAAGGACACTAGGGTAAAACTGGTAAGGTGTTGATAGTCCATTACTTGGTTAATTATACTGTACCAGTGTTAATTTCCTACTTTTGAACATGGCACTGTGGTCATGAACGATGCTTATAGTAGAAGACGCTAACAAATGGTACAGAGAATTTGGTCTTAACTGCAGATTTTCTCTGAGTGTAAAATTATTTCAAAATAAAAAAGCTTAAAAAAAAGACCAGGTAAACAAAGCATGCAAATAAAACCTCTCGGTCCCACATCTATGAAGGAACCTGCTTTTCCTGCACTTTTAGATTCTTCTTTCTATCTGCACTGGAAATCCTTAGCCCCCAAAATTCACATACTTTTTCACCTCTAAGAAATAAACAAACACACTACGTTTTCAAAGACTCTCAGACCTTCGTTCTCAGTACAGATACACTGTATTTAGTTAAAGTGTCTGGAAGTGCAAGGAGCAAAAGTATTCTTAAGTGCCGTGGCTGAAAGCAATGGCCACAGACAAGACTCACAGGGCAGGGCCTGGGCTAGGATTGTCAGGAGAGACACAGCTTATGACTGAGCGAGCTAAGGGGCTAGAGAACTCTGGATCCCTACAGCAAGATGACTGCCTAGTGTTGTGAGGGAATGGGCCTTATACTGTGAGGCTGGGAAAAGAACCACTCATAATATACCAAACTGAAGTGTCTTTGTGGCTGTGAGATCAAAATGTATGCTACCCACACAAGAGATATAAGACAAGAAATCCGTGGAGAACTATTTTAGAATGGGTTCTTAAAAATGGGTGAGTATTTAGATGAGAAAACTCTAGAGCTGCTTTGATCATACGCTCATGACTGGAAATCCCTTTGAATATTGGTTTACTATAAAAAAAGAAAAGAATAAACTCATCAGGAACTCATAAAAATCAGCATCTTAGAGATCAGAGATGATGAAACAATCTAAATACACGATAAAGTAAGTACGCTTACTTTGTATGAAAAGAGTAATGCAAACAAACACATTTCAAGAATAAGCCAATAAGAAATTAGCAGGAAAAAACTTTGGAATTTTTTATTTTTAAAATATTTATTTATTTAGCACTGTGTGTGTGGAGACACACACATGCTGTGGTATGGCACATGTAAAGGCCAGAGGACAACTCATTGGCAGGAGTTGGTTTGTTTCTTCCACCTTATGTGCCAGATTATCACAATGGGCAGCAAGCACCTTGTCTTGGTTAGAATTTCTATTGCTGTGAAGACCAGGACCACAGAAACTCTTAAAGAAAAACATTTAATTGAGGTAGTGGCTTACAGTTTCAGAAATTCAGTCCATTATCATCATGACAGAGAGCCTGGCAGTGTGCAGGCAGACGCAGTGCTGGAGCTAAGAGTCCTACATTTTGACCAGAAAACAACAGGCAGTTACTGACTGTCACACGGAGTAAAGAGACCTCAGAGCCCGCCCCCCAAGTGACACACTTCCTCTGTCAAGACCATACCTACTCCAATAAGGTGGTACTTCCTAATAATGCCGTTCTCTTTGGAGGCTTTTTTCTTTCAAACAACCATATTCAAAACATTGCATTTAGTCCAACTTCAAAAGATCCAAAGTCTTCTGAGACACATGGCAATTTCTTAACTGTAATCCCTCTATAAAAATCAAAATAAAAAAGCAGATCATATACTTCCAACACCTAGTGACATAGGATATACACTACTACTCCAAAACACAGGGAGGGGAGCATAGTGAGGAAATATTGGACAAAATCAAGACTGAAAACCATCTAGATAATGGCAAACTCTGCATCTCCTGTCTGATGTCAAATACTCTTCAGATCTCCAGCTCCATCAGGTTTGACTACAACACACTTCTTTCTCTTCTTGGGCTGGTTCCACTTCCTGTTAGCAGCTCTCCTCAGTAGGTGTCCCACAAGTCTGGCATCTCTAACATCTTGTCAGTCCAGGCTTCAGCTTCACAGCTTCACAAATGGCCTTTCTACTAGGTCTCCATCCAGGGACACTCTTGACATGTCTGGCCTCAGCAGCTTTATTACATAACTCCTTTCTTCTATCCTGAACTCTAAACCCAGAATCACGTTGTCGAAACTGCCAAGTTCTGCTGCTGACTGGGGCTGGAACACGACTCCCTCATTCAATTACATCTTCACTAGCTTTCTGTCTTTCGCTGCCTAAGCGTGGCTGTCCTGAAACTTGCTCTGTAGACCAGGCTGGCCTTAAATTCAGATCTGCCGGCATCTGCCTTCCCAGTGTTGCAATTAAAGGTGTGCCCCATCACACAAGGCTGTAGTCTTTTCTTTAGTTCCTTTTCACTTGGTGATGGAAACTTACCTGGGGAAAATCTTGCCCTGAGGTCACCACTCCCTGTATTTCATTTTTTAATCCATTTATCTCCTTGAACACAGAATTTAGATTTATTTCACTTCCAGGTGCTCTTTTTCTCCTCAATTTACTTTTTGTAATTTACCCTGCTCAGCTTGCTCCTTTTCATTATAAATCTTCATTAGAGTTACCACTAATAATCTACATGACAGAGGCTATACTAGGCTGTTTTGAGATTTATTCTTCCAACAGAATTAATCCAAAACTCTTCACTTTAGCCTCAGGGAGACTCCTTGGACAAAGGCAAAAGACAGCTACTTTCTTTACCAAAATATCACAAAAATGATTTCTAGGCAACATACTAAAATTCTTCTCTGAAACCTCTTGAGCCAGTTCCCGACATGTCAGGTGTTTATGAGCACCATCGTCTTTCATGTCCCTACTGGCATGGCCATGAAGCAATGTTCAAACATTTCACTGCTTCCCTAACCCAATTTACTGAAGTCCATATTACTCCAAACCAAAGCATACCCAGACTTATCACAGCAATACCCTACTCCTGGTACCAGCTTCTGTCGTAGGGTTTTTTATTGCTGTGAAGAGACACCATGACCACAGCAACTCTTACAAAGAAAACATTTAGTCGAGGTGGTGGCTTACAGTTTCAAAGGTTTAGTTCATTGTCATGATGACAGGGAGCATGGTGGCTTGCAGATGTGGTACTGGCTACATCTTGTCCAGAAAGCCGCAGAAAGTTGACTGACTGTCGCACTGAGTGAATCTTGAGAAAAGGACTTCAAAGCCTGCCCCTGCAGTGACACAATTCCTCCGATAAGACCACACCTCCTAATTGTGCCTCTCCCTTTGGGGGCCATTTTCTTTCAACACCACACACCTTTACTGCTGAGCCATCAATTTAAAACAGCATGTAGTCACTGGTATGAAAACTTCAGCAGAATCATGAAACACAACTGAGAGCAAGTATTCAATACAAGAAAACATATAATAAGGGAATCACTCAGGAGAAAGTGAGAAAAAAGGTCCAAGAGACTCAGAGAAACATTTTTGAAAAACATTTTAAGAATCATTGAAACTAAAAGGCTTACCTGCTAGTGCCTGCTATGAAAGCATGCAGACCTGCATTGAATCCCCAGGATCCACACAAGAAAGCTGGCAGTGCTTGTAATCCCAGGGCTGGGCAAGAGCAGGCAGGCAAGCGCTGGGTCCTGCTGGCCCACCAGCTTCACTTACTTGCTGAGATCTTGGCTGCTGAGAGACCCTGTCTTAAAAAGCAAGGTGCATGGCATCTGAGGAATAACATTAGAAGTTGACCTCTGGCTTGGCGTCCATAAATGAACACACACACACACACACACACACACACACACACACACACACGTCATGGAGTTTAAGCTCAGCGTACTGTTGCAGAGGCAAGAGAATCTTGAGTTACAGCCTGGGATATTCAGTAAGATTTTCATTCAAAACAAAACAGTATAGTTATAATATAATCTCAAAAAGGAAGACTCAGTGTTTCCCTAGAAGCAGTTCTGCAGGAGAGAAGAGCAAAGAGGCATTTTGTCTGTGTACCTTCATGGCCATACATCTCTCTAGTAGCTTAGACACAAATAAAATTGGCCATTTTTCTCTGCTCACGTTCCTCTCACCCCTGGTCAACACTGGCACAGGGCTCACCTCTTGGATTGTGCTGTTGCTCACCTGACACATCCTTTCTTCCATTCTCCAAATTTTTTTCTATCTTTTATACTGGGTGTACATTCTGATTCTCTTATGAAGGGACCTTAATGACATCTCATGCTGTCCCATGTCATGGTATAACAGCCTGTATAACACTACTAAATACTAAATTATATTCTACGCCAAGCGTTTGGAAACTATGAAAGCCAAACAAATCCTGGCCCACTGCCTGTTTTTGTATGGCCTGCAAACTAAGAATAATGCTTACATTTTTAAATGATTGGAAAAAATCAGAAGAAGGGTAATATTTATGGCATGCTTCAATAATATAAAATTCGAATTTTAGTGACCCCCTCATTGTCCAATAAAGTTTAATTGAAGCCCAACCACACCATGCATTTATGAACTGCCTGTAGCTGTGGTGTTACAACAGAGTTGATAGTTACAACACAGAATATATGGCTCACAGTAACTCAAATATGTCCTATCTGGCCCTGCAGTTGAAACTTGCCAATCTGAGTCTCTGTTCTGCTCTTTCTGCGGATTTTATCATGCATATGAATCCTGCCTCTCAGATTCACTTGAAATCGACTTGAAGCCAGGCACACTGTCATGTGCTTCTTTTGTCTCCCTGGCACCTGACTTCATGTAGGACAGTTATGAATTATTTCTTTAGCAGAGTTTGACATGTCAAGTACTGGATTTTAAGAAATGAAGCTGACTTCATAGTGCAGAATGAATTAGAAATAAGTACAATGTCAGCTTATGTGCATTAATTTAGGCTTGAAGGAAGATGCTACAATATATGGGGGATGTGTTGTTTTAAGACCTGACTACGTGCAGTTGAGATAGGGTGGTAGAGCCAGGAACCTGGAAAAGGGTCTGGTTAGATGATTCAAGACAGAAAGGAGATGATAGAAGATTTAATCTGGCAGGTGAAACTTAGAGTCCAGAGGACTCAGCCTCACACAGCCAGAAAGCAGCAGGTAACTGTCCAATAAGCCCCTGGGGACAAAGTGGGGGTGGACAGAGCAACCAGGCACCTGAAAGCCCACAGGGCAAACAGTTAGCGCATAGCGACCAGAGAAGTCAGCTGCCTGTAATTAAGAGACAGAATTTAGTGAATCTGGGCTCAGGAAAAATTCAGAGAATGGAAGTGCAGTAGAAAATGGTGAACTGTTGTGAGTACCAGAGCTGGGTGGCGGGCTCTGAGCTCAGGCAAGCAGAGAGACCCTTGCAGGCCATGTTCTGCAGGACCACACTGCATGCCATGTCCTGCAGGACTACATTGTTACCTAGCTCCTTCTACCAAAGATTGAGATTACAGTGGGGATGGTCACATAGTCAAGGCTACAGACCTCTGAAAGCAAGCTTTGTCTGAATCACTGGCCATAAACTGCAAAGGGATTGTTAAAGGCCTGATGAGAGGAGCTGGGGGCACCTCCTTCTCCCCAAGTCATCAACGCCATGAAAGTTAAAAATTAGTGTTAGTTGTTCAACTAGAAGAGACTTGGCAAAGCCAAGATAATAAAAGGGATGTCAAATACTGTAGCCAGCACCACCTCCTCTGTACACATTCCCTGGAGTTCACCTCTACAGGAAAAATTCTTCTCTCACTGTGTACCCCTGCCCTACACACCCATCTGCATGAGCTTTGTTCTAGTGGTAGGCAAACTGAGTGTGTGCTCAGCTGTTCTTGTCCACAGTTGGTCCACATGGTAGGTAATTATCCCAGCTTCCCCACTGCCCAGGTCGAATAACTCAGAGTGTATTGTACAGCTATGCCCTTGGGACAGTAGTTAGTGGCATACTGGGCACATAAGACAAGACAGGTGTGACTGAGTGATGGCACTTTGAATCTTACTTTATTTCAATTAATCTAACATTTTAAAACAATACTGCTAGCCATGGTGCTGCATGCCTTCAATCCAAGCACTGGGAGGCGAAGCAGGTGGATCTCTGAGTTTTCAATCAGGCAATGCTACCCTGTCTCAAAAGCAAACAGAACAAAGCACCTTATTCCAGCTGCTGAAAATCTTTTGAGCATGATCACAAAATCCTTGGCTAGAGTAAATAAGTTTTAGGAAATGTACATCAGGATGGAATGGGGTATCCTAACTGAGTTATATGTAAGTATAAAATACATACTTACTTCAAAGGCTGTCAAAAATTTAATATATCAAATAATCATTGAAATGTAGCATGTTAGATTTAGTGGGCTAAGGGAAACATAGTCATAAAATTAATTAATTTAACCTGCTTTGCTACTTTTTATTTTTAGTAGTCTCAGTATATGGCCTCAATGCCCCGGGACTCACTATGTGGACAAGCCTGGCCATGAAGTCACACAGATCTGCATTCCTCTGCCTGCAGAGAGCTAGGACCAAAGGTGTAAGCCACCACACCTGGATTATTCTTCTTTCTTTCTTTTTAATATGACTGCTGTAAAGTTTAAAGCTACCAATGTGATTTGCAAGGCCTTCCTATTGGACAGGTCTTTTCTACAGTGCCCTAGTTCTCTCCAGGATGAACAGGTTGGGTGATCCTGGCTTCTCAGCTTCCCTCCCTAGCCTTAACTCTCTGATGCTAGCTTTCCTGAGAAGACACCTTTCTCAAGCTGAATGTTGTTGTTTGTATTTTTGTTCTGTGTGCTAAAACGAGGTCTCCCATGTATCCCTGGGCTGTCCTAGAACTCACTGTGTAGATCAAGTTCACCTTGAAATCCAAGTGAACCTAGAAACACAATTGCCTCCCAAGTGATAGGATTATAGTCATTTGCCACCACCTTAGCCCTGTGGTTTGTCCTTGACCAACCACACAGAGAACATGAACAGACCTGAGATATTATCCATCCTAAGCTTTTAATGAACCGGGGCAAAGCTTTGGAAGTTCAGGATTTAGTCAAGGCTGCTCAGAGTTCAGTATCAGACTTCATACCACCCGCCCATCACCTCACCATAGCTTTTAAATTACTTTGTCTGCCTTTTAAAGGTCACTGAAAAAATTTAAGAACATGGGTACAGCTACCCAGGGGAACTCATATATATCTTCTATGCATAGTCTTAAATCCATGCATCTCTATACATGCTCCTCAAATCTGCTCAGGTGGTAGTTTTCTTGGCCCTCATTAAACACTCAGGCAAGTTCATGAGCAATTCCTGTCTTCCGTTAGGGAGCTGAAAGGTCCCAGGTCTCCACTCTGGAGGCCACAGGGCTCCAGACCCTTTGAACTTTCTCTCCTCCCTCCAGTCTTGCCAATGGCTGTTTGTGAGTCCTTGAGGAAAGAGGAGGAGTCCGAAGGAGGCAGGACGTGTTCTTGACCCTTTCTGGAGGAAGATGGTGGCGTACAAAGCAGACTTGTCAAGCTGACACTTTTTCTGCTGACAGTGTGGACGGGTGTTGAGCATTTCCTCTGCTGGGTCTCTCAAGAGCCTCTTTTGATGTGGTGGCACCTGCCATCTCCAGAGTAGCTGCCTCCTACCCAGTCTCCCTCTGTCGGAGTCGCTGCTGATCTATCTACCCTATACTGACCCAGGCCCTCTTGGGAAGAATATTTCCCTGCTCCTATCTGACTCAGTTCTTCTTCCCCATATGCTCCATCCTGCTCCCTACCCCTCAAACCCTGCTGTCAAAGGGAATTTGTTATCATCTAGACCAGCCCGAGGTAAGGCAGTCCAGTCACACTCATGCCCAACTGCTTGGTCATAGGCTCAGTAGCAGCCTGACCTCCAGCTCCTCCCCTTAGACTCTCCCAATGAGTTTGAGTTTGTAGGTGATAGGATCTCTTAACAGCCTTGGGAAGTGGATGCAAGTGTATTTTCCAACACAACCCTCTTTTAACTTCAGTCTTGACACTCCTATATACTCTAGGTGGCCCAGGGCTTCCAGTAAATTGTCATCAACTTTCACCAAAGACTTTTTGCAAATTTCCATATGGCCTAGTACCTCTTTTGTCCCACAAAAGACTCTAATGTGGTAAGTCACCCGAACTACCGATGTAGTGTTTTGATAGATCTGATTTTATCACAAAAGTGCATTCTGGGAATGTACGGAAATAGGTATGTGATCTTCCCCTCCCTCCCCAAAAGAAACAGGTCATTACGTGTTTGAAAATTTCCTGGGTTAAATATGGGAGAAATAGTGTTTTATTGTTCTTTCTCTCTGTTGTTCTCTCCCTCCCTCCTTTCAGCTGTGTGTTTTTAAAAGTAATGTTTCAATTTTAATAGAGACAATTACAACCAGACTTTCAAAACTGAATGCTTAATCTTTTAGAGTAAGTGATGGGCAAAGAACATAAATTAAGAAGAAAGTCTGCAAATAGGCATGAAAGTATTGTCCTCAGTCCTCTAGTCATGGAGGAAAGCAAGAGGTCAGCTGCCTGCTTTTGGGTAATCCCCACAGACCCAAATTTACACATGTGATTTCATACCAGCTCATGATAAGTCTGGCCTGAAGGATTTGATACTAAAAACTAAATTCAAAAACTTCTTTGTTTATTGTGTGTGCATGTACACACAAGAGAAGGTCAGAGGAAAACTTTGGGAGTTGATTCTCACCTTCCACCCTGCTCTAGGAGTGTGCTGTGGTGTGAACCCTAGGACAACCCAGTTGCTAGCGCTAGCCTATCGTCTTTCTCCGGCTGGCATCTTGCTGTAGGAGGGCTGGAATTACACATCTGGCTTTTTACACGGGCTTTGGGATGGAACTCCAATTGTCAGACTTGGATGGCAAGAACTTTTACCAGCTGAGCCATCTTCTGGGTCCCCAAACTGGATTTTTAAGATTAAAAATAATTCATGTTTTTCAGTGTTGGCAAAATGGTATAGAAAGAGGCACTGTCATATGCTGTTGGTGAGGGTGTAAATCTTTGAGATCTTTCTGGAAGGCAGTTTGGCCGTATCTATTGAATGCCTCGGAATTTTCATAAAACCTTTAAACCACTGTTTTCACTTTGGGGATTCATGCTCAGAAAATAGTCATGGATGCTCCCAAAATTTTAGCTACAGGATTTTTATGAAAGTGTTTTTGGTAGAAACAAGAACTGGATAAGACATAAATATTTTATAACCAGTCTCTGTTCAGCCATTAAAAATGATACTAGAGAAATATTTAATGCCAGAGAAGGTGGGGAAGCTGGCTAGAAAACAGAAGGTTCAATGAGATTCTATTTTGTATAAATACCTTTTGTTGTTGTTGCCATGGAGCTTGCAACAGGGGTGGCCTCTGACACTGTGAGATCGGTGAAGAACAGTTACTTTAAAACGTGTTTATTACATGTATTTATTTTGTGTGTGGAAGTGGGAGGTTGGCATGATCATACCACAGTGTACATGTGGCGATCAGAGGATGACTTGTGGAAGCTGAGTCTCTCCTTCTACCCTTTGGGCCTAGATATTGAACACGGATTGTCAGGTTTGGCAGCATTTTCACCCACTCAGCAATCTCATCAGCCCAAGTGACTTTAAAGAACATGTCAACAGTTGTCTCCACTATGTGGCTTCTTTGGAATTGCAAGGTTTATACTTTCAGCCAGTAAATCGTCTGTGTTGTAAAATACCATATTGTATCTTAGAGAGTTTGTAAAATGTCACTTCAACTCTACTGGCTTGCAAAGTGTTAACAAATATTGTGGAAAACTCGCCTCCTTTCTCATCTTGGTGGATAGAGACAGATAAGAATTTCAGAAATCAAAATAGAAGCAGCTGGGTCACCGCTGGGAGGCACTGACAATTGGGAACATTTGAATACAGACCGGGGTTCCTTCACAGGATTGTCTGGAGGCAGGAACTTGGAGATTAAGTGCAACCCATAGGTGGATCTAATGGTGACACAGGGAGATTTTCACATATTCTCACCAAAAGAAAAAGGATGTGGGTATTTATGCCATCTTCACTGGTGGGATAGTGTTGCTAAACTTCAATCAGCGGTTAGTGAAAATAAGGATGTCCTTTATTTTGTCACCCAGGATTATGAGGCAACTGTAACCCAGAACCTGAATTTGAAGATTTAAACATTTACCAGTGCATTCAAACTCAGAGGTGCAGTGCTGATATTAAAGGCATGTGCCACTACTGCCTGGCCACTCTTTTCTCTCTTCTAATGTTTTCATTTGCTATTTTAAAATGTTGAATGTTTCGTTTTCGTTTTTTTTTCGACATAGAATTTCTTTGTGTAACAGCTCTGGCTGTCCTGGAACTTCACTTGTATACAAGGATGGCCTTAAATTTGCCTCTGCCTCCTAAGTGCTGGTATTAAAGACGTGCATCACCATGCCCACAAAGTTAAATATTTCTAGATAGTTGCCTTAAATGTTTTAGTTTCTCAACAAATAATAATCATTTGAACTAAATAAAGAATGAGTTACTTTATTTACTTATTTGAGACAGGGTCTCATTGGTTGGCATGGAGCTGGTTCACCACTGTGGTGGCAAGCCTTGCCTTGAATCAGGCTGGCTCAGATTCACAGGGATTTGCCTGCCTCCAGATGTTGGAGTTAGAGAGACTCCCCATGTCTAGGCTGTTTTTTTCTTTAAGTACTGCACTAAGCAATTTATGTTAAAATTTTGTCAACTCTTTTAATTGTCCTAGAGTTACCTTTTATTTTTTATAAATAATTGATAACCCTGGAGGTTAGGTTTAAAATAATTTAATTTCAGAAGCCAAGAGAAAATTTTTCTATTCTTTCCTCACACCTGTGTCTGATAGAACATCTGGATTCTCACCTGGATTCAAAGCTTAAGAAAATTATATATATATATATATATATATATATATATATATATATATATACAGACATATCAGTTTTCTTAAGACTGGTGACACTCCTGAACAACTGATGGACAAAACTTACATATAAAAATCCATCCATCTATCTATCTATCTATCTATCCATCAATCCATCCATCCATCTATCATCTATCTATCTATCTATCTATCTATCCATCAATCCATCCATCCATCCATCAATCCATCCATCCATCTATCATCTATCTATCTATCTATCTATCTATCTATCCATCAATCCATCCATCCATCATCTATCATCTATCTATCTATCCATCAATCCATCCATCCATCTATCATCTATCTATCTATCTATCTATCCATCAATCCATCCATCCATCTATCATCTATCTATCTATCTATCTATCCATCAATCCATCCATCCATCTATCATCTATCTATCTATCTATCTATCCATCAATCCATCCATCCATCTATCATCTATCTATCTATCCATCAATCCATCCATCCATCTATCATCTATCTATCTATCTATCTATCTATCCATCAATCCATCCATCCATCCATCATCTATCTATCTATCTGTCTATCTATCTATCCTCAATCCATCCATCCATCTATCATCTATCTATCTATCTATCTATCTATCTATCTATCTATCTATCTATTCTGAGAGAGGGCCTTACTAGGTAACTACATGGAACTCACCATGTAGAGCAGGGTGGTCTCCAACTCGTAGAACTCTCTCCGTCTTTGCGTCCTGAGTGCTGGGATTAAAGGCATGCACTACAATGCCCTGCTTTAAATAAAGATTTACATTTGTATTTCATCTTAGGAGAGTTTTATTTTAGTGCTCTATTCCAATCTTGTATATTAATCCCATATATGAATCACAGCTTTTAGGAGTGGCTTCCCACTGCTCCCCTTCTCTCAGCCTGGCAGTTGCTGCTGAGGTTGTGGGTGTATCACTCTGCTAGTCTATAACTGCAAAATCTCTTTCATTCTTTGGTCTCCTCACACTTTCCACAACCTTGCCATTTATAGTTCATTTTGATCAAATAGCTTTACTTGGATTTCCAGGTAACTAACACACAGACACACAGACACACACACACACACACACACACACAGAGAGAGAGAGAGAGAGAGAGACAGAGACAGAGACAGAGACAGAGATAGACAGAGGAGACAGAGACAGAGAGAGAGAGAGAGAGAGAGAGAGAGAAAGAGAGATTAAAGATGTGTATATCATGAAATTTTATGATCCCTTTCTTTTTAATGGATGTTAGGCAAGATTTCTTAGCTTCTGGCTTTGATGCTCCAGTGTTCAGGATCCTCCTCTGGTTCCTGCCTGAGTTCATCTTATGCATTTGATTCTCCTAGTCCTCAGCTTCCTTTGGAGACATAGCCCTTCTTTTCTCCCTGTGATTTGGAGTGTCAGAGTGGCGGGTGGTAGACACATGTTCCTGCCACCCCTTCAGATGGACTGGGCACTTCACACACCACCCATATCCTTTGATACACTGAAGGAAGTTGCAGAGAGACCATATGGAGGAGTGGACCAGAAAGCTGGACCTTCATCATTTTGAAAAAGTCCTGAAACAGTTCAGGTTTCATTCTGTGCATTGTTGAGAAAAAACAGGATTAAATGTATTTAGGCAGATAATTTTGTTGAAATATGGAGACCCAAAACGGAAGAAAAGGGGAAAGCAATCCATTAGGAGATGCTGTCCAGAAGAATCCTTATCACCTAAATTGTTTTCATGGCTTTTGATGTTTTTTACTTTTTAAAACAGGATCATAGAATGTAATGCTATTCAGACCAGGCTGGTCATGAGTATCAGCTTATCTAAGCTTTTGTAACAGGATCACTAGGAAGAGCCGTGCACACACTTGACCTGATACACCCATGTACATGCTTTTATTTGAAAATAACACCAGATAGAATGTAAAGAGCCACATCAGTGACCACCTTTCTCTTGTGCTGTTTCATCTGGTTAGTTTTTTCCTTGTTCACTCAATCCAGGAGAAACAATGTCAGTAAAGTCCTCTGCCATTCATACATTCATAGTACCTCATACTATAGACTTTAGAACATATGTTTTGTGGATAACAGATATATTATGGGCTGTTAGGTGATGAAGTTGTGTTATTGCTATTGGGTACTCAAATTTTGAAGGGAGACATGATTAGCTTCAATGGCAAGCCCAAGTGGCCAGAAGGTGTAAGTATGAGTATGAGGAATCCACTCTTAAACCATGAGATGACTTCTCTAGTCCCTTCCAAAGTTCATACCTCATGGTTGAAGAAGACTGTTCTCTGAGAGCATCGGTACCCAGAACAAGGATACAGACTCATATGACCACATCAGCATTCATAGACAAGGGCACACTCCTCTGCTCTCTGAGAGCATCGGTGCCAGAACAAGGATATAGAACTATATGGTCACAGTAGGATTTATAGACAAGGGCATGCTCCTCTGCTCAATAATAATACAATGGCACTAACAAAGTAATAAATATTGCTGAGCTAAATGTAGTAAATATTGAAATTTAATGGATGAATAATAATCTAGAGGCAATCTAAGTAACAGAGATGGGTTAGTTGGTCCAGAAAATGGTCATGCAATACTGTATTTGTGAAATGCCATTGTTTTCTTTAAAAAAGAAAACAATCTTAACACCAGATTAAAGGCAGATTTTTTTAATTGAAAAATTTGAATCCTAGGTTTTCAATATGTTAAATTTATGACTATTGTTGGGATATTCATATATTGTCAGGTATGGTAATGCTTATCTCTGATCTACACAGCACTTGGAAAGTTGCGCACAGGTGGTTCAAGCAGTTGAAGGTCAGTTTTAGCTGCACAGCAAGTCAACCTGGACAGAGTGAGATCCTGTCCCAAAACAAACAAACTGTCAGTATTAAGTTGCACCCTTATTTTCCTAGTACTTGGGAGGTACAAGCAGGAGGACCAGGAATTCCAGTGTTCAAGGTCATCCTTGCTTATGGAGTGATTTCAAGGCCAGCCTGGACTAAATGAGACTATCAAATGGGTGGGTGGGGACCAGGTACACCGCCCACAGACCGTCCATTCTCTGTTCTTGCGGCAGGCCCAGTCTCTCAAGCTCCTCTCTAGCTCTGCAACACAACACAGCTACAGTCTCCCCTTCCTCCTCCATGTGAATCTCAAAGACCACCCTCCCTCCCCTTCACCCATCCTCCAACACCAGTAAGTACTTTCCATGAACACACCAGCTGAAAAGGTCAGTAAAACAGGCAACACAGAGCCAAAACACTCTGAAAATCCAGAGAGGAAGCAAAACATCCACCCAACAAAGAGAGACCCAGAAGCCAGCCTTAGACCTATATTCACCCCAAACCCAGATGCCTAGATGGGAGAGCACAATAATAGCCAGGGCAATAAGTCTCTTCCAGAGCCCAAGTATCCTACCACAGCAGGCTTTCAATATTCCAACATAGCTGAAGCACAAGAAAAGAATCTTAAAGCTGCCTATATGAAGATGATAGAGGTCCTAAAAGAGGAAATGGATAAATCCCTTAAAAAAGCCAAGAAAACAACCAACAGTTGAAAGAAATGAATACAACTGTTCAAGACATGAAAAGGAAAATAGAAGCAATAAAGAAAACATGAAAAATTTAGGAATTCAAACAGGAACTACACCAACAGAATACAAGAGATGGAAGAGAGAATCTCAGGAATTGTCGATATAATACAGCATACGCAAACATATGGGACACTATGAAAGTAAGAGACAAATTCATAGCAATAAATGTCTATAAAGAAGAGTTGGGGGTGTAACTTAACAGCACACCTGAAAGCTCTAGAAAAAAAAGAAGAAATCACACCCAAAAGGAGTAGATGGCAAGAAATAATCAACTCTGGGCTGAAATCAATAAGATATAAACAAAAAAAAAAAAACAAGGAATCAATGAAACAAAGAGTTAGATTATTAGAAAATTTATGTGATTGACAAACACCCAAATTTACTAAAAGGTGGAGAGAGCAGATCCAAATTAACAAAATAAGAAATGAAAAGGGTGCAAAACCAAAGATATACTTTAAAAACCTGTATTTTACCAAACTAGAAAATCTAAAAGAAATGGATAATTTTCTTGATTTATACCATTGCCTAAAAGATCAGATAAGCAATTTCATCAGACCTATAACACCTAATAAAATGGAAGCAAAATATCCCAGGTTCAGATGGTTTTAGTGCAGAATTCTACAAAACTTTCAAAAAAGAGTTAATACCAATACTCCTTAAATTGTTCCACAAAATAGAAACAAAAGGAATATTCATTTTATGAGGCCACAATTACACTGATGCCCAAACCCCATAAAGATCCATAAAGAGAATTACAAACCAATTACTATTACAAACATAAATGCAAAAATAATAAAATACTTGCAAACTGAATCCAATAACACATAAGAAAAGATGTGAAAAATCAGAAAGAGGAAAAGGCTGTCTGCTCACTCCGTACCTATACAGCATAGCACTTGAAGTCTTAGCCAGAACAATAAGACAACTTAAGGAGATCAGAAGATACAGAAAGACAAATATGGTATGTATTTGCTTAAATGAAGATATTAGCTGTTAAGTCAATGACAAGCAAGGTGCAATCCTTAGAAACCATGGAGGTTAGGTGTAGAGTAAGGGATGAAGTGGGGGCAGATAGATCCCCTTAGAAAAGAAAAATAGAATAATTAAGGATGAATGGGGGGCTGGAATGTCAGGATAAAGTGGGTAGGAAGAGGGGAGCAAGGGCCCAACCAGAGAGGAATATGGAGGAAGACAGCTAAATTTAAGGGTTATTTGAGAGGTAATATGGAAACCTACTATGGTAGAAGCTTACTAAAATATGTACATGTATGAAGGCAATCTAAATTAAATTGCCAAATAATGGTAGAGACAGGATTCCCACGGGACATCTTTTGTCACCAAACAAAGCTTCCAGTACCAGGATAGGGTTACATCTAATTGAGTTGTTCACCAAAGGTGTCCCATGGGAATCCCCAAGCAACCAAAGCTATTGCCAAGACTATGGGTTGCTCTCCACAAATTGACAGTGAGGCCACAGTGGTGAAGACCACACCTGCAGAGTTCATTGAATAATGGCAAAGCAGAGCTGGTGACTACAGAGAGCTTTCTCCATTATGTTCTCCTGTCTTTGCTCTAGGAGGCTACTCTGCATGCTGCTAAGATAAAAATGTAACGACCCAGCCAGCCACACATGCTCAGATCTACAGTCTGCCCTGACTGCAAAGATATGTTGCAAAGATATGGTGGCACAGAGCTTGAAGGAGAAACCAGCCAATACTGGATTTGAATTAAGACCCACTCCATAAGATGGAACCCATACCTGACACTTTTTGGGTGACCAAGAACTCGAAACTAGATAGTCCAGGGATCTAAGGTAAAACCAAATACTACTAATTTAAACAAAACAAAATAAAAATAATTGCTAATGACATTCTGCTACACTCATAGGTCAGTGCCTTGCTCAGTCATCATCAAGAGAAGCTCCCACCAGCAGCAGATGGTACAGAGATGCAGAGTTGGACATTATGCAGAGTGAGAGACCTTGGAACACTCAGCCCTAAATGGGATGTCTCCATCAGATCACGCTCCACAGAGCTCAGGGAACCCTGTGGAACAGGAGGCAGGAAGATTATAAGAGCTATAGGGGATGGAAGACACCAGGAACACAAGTCCCCTAAATCAACACGACCAAATCTCATATGAGTTCCCAGAGACTTAGGCAGCACGCCCAGGGCCTGTCCAGTTCAGTGTTTTTATAGGATTCTAGGGTGTGCAAATGAGTGGACCTCATATTCTTGTGCTGTTTCTTGAGCTCTTTTCCTTCCGTGTGTTTGATGTGTTTTATTCTATATGATGTATCATATTATATTTTTATTGTTGTCCCTTAGAAGCCTATTTGTTTTCTAATGAGAGACAGAAATGGAGTAGATCTAGTTGAGAGGGGATGTGGGGAGGAACTGAATCAAATAGAGGTAGGGAAATTATAATCATGATATGTTACGTGAGGGAAAAACTATTTTCAATAAAAGAAGAAGGAAATAGTCACATGGTTTTCTCATCATGCTGCTTTGCCGAGGATCTGGGGCCTCCAGAGTGACGGCTTTGTAATGGGATGGTAAGTGTGGTTTGATTTTGCTGGGAAGGAGCAACGATTCCCAAGTCTTCCATGATAAGATGCTAATTTTAGAGGTTATTGGGACAAACTACACATTATATAGGTTTGTCACTTTTATCTCTTTAAGTATGTCTGTTTTTATTAGTTTCTGATGATTGTCTCACTGTGCTAAATATTAAACTAGCTCCTTTTTATTTAGTCATTATTTTAAGGAGTTATGAGCTTCATTGTGCCAACTTCTTAATTTAATTGATTAAAAGCAAAACTCATTTTCTTAATCACAGTTTGCCTGGAACCATGCAGCTCAATGAGCAGTGGGAGAAAAGAGGAAACACACAGTGCTCTGAACTGAAGACAAGTTCTGAACAATGCAACAAGTGTGAAATTACCTAATTAAATGGGGTTAGTTAAGCGATAGACAGATCTTAGATAAATCAACCAGCAAATGGGAGTATTCTGTTTTCTTTCTTTGAAAATTAAACCCTTAATTTTTTACCTTGCTTCTTGTTTTGAATAGTTTGTACACTCAAAGTACAGTATAGGACTGGTGGACCCAGTAGTGAGACCAAAAACAATAAAGGATCACTATTTGCTGAATTCTGGGTCCAGTGCTATGGAGAAAGAAAAGGGAGGACAGGAGGGAAGGATGGAGGAGAATGGATAGATGGATGGAGAGAGAGAGAGGAAGGGAGGGAGGGAGGGAGAAAAAGGTGGAAAGGGGAAGGGGGAAAGGGAGGGAAGAGGAGAGAGTGAGGAGGAGAAAGAGAGGAGGGAGAGAAGAGGAAGGGAAGAAAGAGTAAGGAGAGAGAAGTGAGGGAGAGGGAGGGAAGAGAGAGGGAGAAGAGAGAAGGGAGGGAAGAAGGAGGGAGAAGGAGGAAGGAAGAGGAGGAGGAGGAAGGAGAGAGGAGGAGGGAGGGAGGATACTCCTTACACTAAGTTTACACCACTTACAAGTTGCATGCTACACTGCTCTTGGTTAGATGAGAGTGTTGATACACATTTGATTCTGTGGCTGTCAAACCATGTATGTTATGTTTGATCTCCTTTATGTAGTGTTTTTCATAAATGCAATTAACACTTGGACTGCAATGAATGTTATACTTTATTAGGATTTCTTTTTCTTTTTGATACAGGATTTTGCCATGTAGTTCTTGAGGGTCTGGAATTCACTATGTAGACCAGGCTTGCCTTGAGGTAACAGAGATCCATCTCTCCCTCCCAAGGGCTTGTACTGAAAGGTGTGTACCCCTTTCTCCTATTAGGATTATTATATAGTAATTAATGTTCACTTGTTTAAAACCCACTTTTTACACAAGTATTTTTTAACCTTGACCTGCTTATCCTTGAGGGTTATAGAGACAAGTGGGGTGAGGCTCAGGGCCTTTCAGAGGACCAGGTCATTGGAGGAGCCTAGTGGTTACAGAAGTCAGTGTCACAACCCATGCATCAGAGAAGTAATCCGCTTCTCTGGACTGTGTGGGGTGGCATCTGCTCATGTTGATGGGCTGTGGGGACTTCAGGGGACGAGATGGATCTTAAAAGAGTCTCAGGGAAAGCAAAGGAGACTGAGGGAAGGGATTTGATACGGGGCAGAAAGTCTACAGAGAAAGGATGACAGTGACAATATTTGGAGTATTTGTCCTTGAGTACAATAACATTCCAGATGCCATTCTTTTTCATTTCCCTGGAAAGCAAGCAAAATTGAGTTCCAGAGTTGGAAGACTGACTCTCACCTCACACCTGATTGTTCAGCATTCCTTCATACAAGGTGCACAGCCCCTGATGCTTCTCAAAGCTTGTATTTCAATACAATCTATTTTGCTGAACATAATCTCTTCATATGGTCCAAAGTGTTACTTCACTTTCTGAATTTATTTTATTATACAGGTATTCCTCCCACAAATAAACTCATATGGTTGATGTTATGCTTTTATGGGGAATTTACAAAACACAGTGAGAGAAAAGTTTGTTCTCCTCTGGTGCTGTTTTCTAGGGCCTGCTGGGAAGCTGAGACCCTCATGTCTTCACATCTGATACAAAGTGAAGACCACATCAAGGACTTCAGTACCGGATGTTCTCACACTGGCACACACACAGGCTTGTACCTGCAAGGGCACACACACACACACACACACACACACACACACACACACACACACACACACACACGTGAACTGACGTGTTTTTATCACAGGAACAAACGCGAATGGTGTGGCTGGATTTTTCTTTCTTCTGTGGCATGTGGTATTTTCATGTGTTTAAAACAACATTTACACTATTTCCTTTGTTACTAAGAGCAAAGAGGCACTTGTACAGTTACATACAATAAATACATCCCATGGTGTGATCCTACACTGACCAGCTTGGAATCACCACAGTTCCTGGTTCTGCTTCTACTGAAGATCGACTGACTCAGGGTGTCCGGGTACCGGAGTCGTCAAACACAACTGATAATTAGCTGGGTCTTCGCTGTGGCTTTGAGTGGCAGAACCATTGATTCAGGTCCTTCCATCTGCTTTGTTTTAGAGTAAAACATTTGGAAATCAAACAATGGGATTCAGAAGTATATATTTGACCTGAACCATTAAACTAAAAACAAACAAAACCAGACAGAAAAATATACAAAACAAACCCCTGAGATGCTCACTCCAGCCCGATGAATGACTTGAGCTCAATTTCTAGAACTCACAAAGTGGAAGGGAGGGAACCAATGCCCACAAGTCGCCCTCTGACCTCTGTCTGTATGGCACAGCACACAGAGTACAGCAAAGATAATACAGTAAACATAAAAGAAATTAAGAATTTAGAAAAAGCCTAAAAGTCAGAAATGTGTCAGTCTTTAAATGTTTTAATTCCCTTCCATCGCAGTGGGAGAGGCCCCATATCACGACTGTCTGAAGTACAAAGCAGGCTTTACCAGGCGAAGATCTCATAATATTTGTTTCTTCTTGGCCCATTTCTATCTGTCTTCAAGACAATTTTTTATTGTTTGCGATTTATATCTTTCAAGATTATATTTGCCCATAGTGCTTCCATGTTGTGTTTTGGAATTTATGACAGGCAAAGAAACCTATGAGAATTCTGAGTTACATTTCTCTTCAGATGTCACAAGCTGTCTTGTATCACCAAGTCTAGTGCTAGCTTTTGCTCTACTTCTAGTTTAGTTAAATTAATTAATTTATTTTAATATTAATATTTTTAAGATTAGGGTCTCTCTGTATAGTCCTGGCTATCCCTAGAATTACTTAGGTAGTCTAGGTTGGCCTCAAACTTACAGAGCTCCTCCTATCTCTGCCTCCTGCATGCTGGGATTAAAGGTATGTGCCACCATGCTAGGCTTAACTTTTCTTTATTATTGAGCATTTCATACATGTATACAATGGAATGGAACATGATTGTGTCCAGTCTTATCTACTTGAATTTTTTTTCACAGATTTACTTATTTCATTTTATGTGTATTGATGTGGGTTTTCCCCTTTGTATGCTGTAAATATGTTTTATTTTATTGGTTAATAAAGAACCTACTTTTGGCCAATGGCTTAACAGAATATAGCCAGGCTAGAAAAGATATATATATAGAGAGAGTAGGCAGAGTCAGGCAGAAGCTGTGTAGCTGCCCCCAGGAGACAGACATTGGATGCTGGATGGAACCTTACCAGTAGGCCACAACCACGTGGCAATACACAGATTAATAGAAATGAGTTAATTTAAGATGTAAGAGCTAGCTAGATGTATGCATAAGCTAATAGGCCAAGCAGTATTTTAATTAATACAGTTTCTGTGTGGTTATTTCCAGTCTGGGTGACCGGGAACAAATGAGCAGTCTCCGCCTACAGTGTATGAATGATGTTTTGCCTGCATGTATATGCTCTATGTGCATGTCTCATCAGAATTCAGAAGTCACGGGGGCCCTGAGAACTGAAGTTACAAGTGGCTGATTCACTATGTGGCTATTCACACTACTAGTACTACTGACGAGTCATCTCCTCAGCTCCCACCCTTTGTTTTAAACCTCTGATTAGTCTGTAGGATCCCTAGATCTTTAGGCAGTATTCTGACCCCCTCTGCTAATTTGAAAGGGATGACAATGATCTCTATCCACAGCCTCTGTCTGTCCATGACCAGAACAGCAAGCCAGCAGTGTATATCCCTGCACATGATTATGGAAGGACATTTCTGATGTCACCAAGCTGGCGAAGCTGGTGGAGGGTTCCAGAGCAAACTCCCATTCTCAGCATCTTTTCTTTCTCAATAGAATCCACCAGAATTCACTTGAAAAGCAGCAAAACTTGAGTATGACAAGATGCCAGGATTACTACATAAATGTTGGCATTATGTCATGATAATCATTAGTTGGGAGATCTTCATTAGTGTGGCAGAAATCTAAGAAAAAGGAAAGGAGTGAATTTAAAACCACTCCATGAGCTAGCAAGACAATTCAGCAGCCTGAGGCACCTGTGGCCAAGCCTGAGGACCTTAGTTAAATTTATGGGATTCACATGGTGGAAGGCAAGGACCAACTCCAGCAAGTGGTGCTGAGGACTCCACACATGCATACATACATACGCACAAAAAAGATGAGTAACTATAATTTAAAAATAAAATCAGAACAGCAAAGCTTTTCTGACATACTGACCCAAGAAGACTAGGAGCTGAAGGAACTGGGAGACAGACAAGCAGGCGACAGTGCCGGGCCAGGGTAGCTGCTGTCTAGGAGTATAACTTGAGCGGAAAGTGGGTCACAGGTCACAGGGGAGGGGAGGGGAAAGGGAGGGCAAAGGCTAGCTAGAATTTGGCAGTAGCCTGAGAACGGAATCCAAGGAGGGTGTGAATCATGCAAAAGCCTCTTACCTGTGGCTTTGCAGCCACCAGCATAGGGCGGAGCTGTACACGGTCAGAGTCACTGCCCACCGGCTAGGTTTTCCTTTCTTCTCTGCTGGTGGGCTTTCCCTGGATTCTCTTCTCAAGCTGCTGCCAAACTAGGTACCTGCCTTGAAACCTGCCCGGCTAGCTCGGTCGGTAGAGCATGAGACTTAATGTCAGGGTCATGGGTTGGGTATCAGATGTAACAATTCAGTCTGAGGATTTCATAAAGGGAAGAATAGTAGCTGACTGCTCTGCTTCTCTGTTCCTTCAGCTTTCACCCCCTAATATCTGACTCTGGGTTTTTATTATTAAAGCCAATTAGAATTTGTACTATACTAGAATCCAAACACCTGTACCAGCCGTTCCTTGCAGCTAAACACCGTGCCAGTCTTCAGAGTCTAGGCTGTGTCTTCACCTCTACCTTCAAAAAGTCTCAGGCAAATTTCTTTTTACAGTATTGCCCAATATGTTTTAACCTGCTTGAGATCATGCCTCCCCCTCCCTGTATGGGCTTTATATACAATTTGTGTTCTATAAGTGCATTTTCCCAGCTGACTAGAATAAGGCTCTGTTACAAAGGCTCTTTAAAAGTTGGATGGCATCTTGCATCTTTCAGGACACCGAGAACCATGTCCTCATGACTCTGAGACCTCTCACCTCTCTGAACCTCCTTATTCACTACATCTCATGCAGGAGTCTCTTGACTCAGCAGCATCTTTCGGGGCCAAGATCATCTGCTTGTTATTCTTTGCTTTGTAGCAAACGATCCACAAATGTATAGGTTTAAACAATTCTCTATCCCCTGCTTCCATCAGTTGGATAAGTATTTCTCAGTTTAGTTTCACCCAGGTTCACTCATGAGGCCGAGTAAGATGGAGATTGGCTGCCTGCACAGTCCAAGCTGGTGCCATCCATGTCTGTTAGTTGGCACCTCTTGCTTTGCTCTCCTGTGCCTTCTTTTCTTATAGGAGTCTAGACTGTCTTCCCTACATGGGGGTTCCCGGGGAAGCCTCTGCAGACATCAGTCTGGCAGCTAGCTTCAGAGCTATAGAATATCCCTTGTGCACGTTCTTTTGGTCAATGCTTTGTAGAAGGCAAGACCAGATTCCAGATGAGGGGGAAACTTCTTATGAGAGAAGAGGCAAATGGTGTGGTCATATCCTTCAAACATATCCTGCAACAGAAGCTGAAAAATAGATTATCTTTTAGAGACTGGCTAGATAGCTCAGCTGGAAAGGCACTTGAGACATAACTCTCATGACCTGATTTGAATCTCTGATTCCATGTAGATGGAAAGAACCGATTTCAAGAGAGTTGTCCTCTAATCTCTACATGTCTGCCCTGACACATGTGCACCCCACTCCACCCCCACTAAATAAATCATTTAAATTTAAATTTTCACTTAGGTTTCTTTAGTAAGGACCCCCCCCCCCAGGTTATTCCCTTGTAGCAGTGATTTCTAAATGGTGCTGATTCTGTCCCTGTCTCCCCTTGGCAATGACACGACATTTTATTATACAGCTGGCTACTAACATCTACTAGACAACATAATCAGTGCTAATTATCCCTCAGTTTATGGGACAGCTCTTCCAATGAGAGTCTGGTGTCTTGTATTGAGGTGAAGTAGCCCTGCTTTACATGGAATGTAATTCTAGAGGGTTGCCTGAGGACTCTAATCAGGAATATTTCACAGATTGAAATTATTTAAAAATTTGAAAGGATCATAAAGTTCTTTTGGGATGGAAAGGTGCTTTAGGTACAAAATCTGCCTTTCTATCAGTCATTATTTATGAGCGAACCATTTTAGGTAGAAGATAAACCACTCAGACCCTTCTTTAAGACTCAAATGGAAACAATACTCTGGCTTTTGAGACTTTGCCTATTATTTTAATTTTCACCTCTCATTCTAGCTTCTAAGCAAAACCTTGGGATGTGTTTGTTTGTGAATGTGTTCAAGTGTACAGTGATTACACAATATACTTTTGCACACACACACACACACACACACACACACACACACACACACACACACACACACCATGCTTTAGCTGCTTTGGTTAGAAGTCTTTGAAGGATTTTACTTCATTGTGTTAAAGGCTAAGAGGTGTGTATTAATTGGCCAAAGTCATTGACTCATTAAATCAGAAATAATTCACATCTGACAGGTGATTTTTCTAGTTGCAGTGTTTATATTCAGGCTGGTTTGACTTGGAAAACTGCTGGACTATCCTCCCAAACCATCCTTCGGAGATGCTGAAAACTTTAAGGTTTCCCCTTCGGAATAAAACAGTGTAAACTAAAAACTAAATGGCGTAACCCCAAACAAGTCAACATTACATGCAGCAATAATTAATTATTGTAGGGCAGAGAAGGATAAAAGTGTGAAAGGAGTCCCACGGCATCTCCTATTGTTTCTGAGACAGAACTCCAAAGGCAGGAGAGGCACAGGACAGTGTGGCTGTGGTGCTCTGTTCCTCACTCCCACTCAGGCCTGAATTTGCTGCTGGCTTGGAAGGCCACCAAGTCAGCGTCTTCACCTCTCGCCCTCACATCTGCTCCCTCCTGAAGCTATGTGATCACAGGTGTCTTATGGAATCTCCTCCCAACTAACAGAGCAGTGTGTGCTAATGACAGAAGAGGGGCTACATAATTTGAATTCTTAAGTAGAAGGGTATTGCATCAGCTCAGGCCTGGGGAGAGAGGAAATTCTTGAAAATTCAAGATTCCATTGTGAACAAACCACAGACTCTCCAGATCCCTGATGAGACCACTCCTGCTGCCCCAAAGGCAGACCAACCCTCTTCCCGCTTATGGGTGGGTGATAGGAGAGCAGCATTTCACTGGTACAATTGCTGAGATCTATTTGCTTATCAAAGCAATTATTGATAACCTTTAATTGCTGCCCAAACCAGAAACTTGCTAGTAGTCCCTCATCTGAGGAATGATAGGTTACTTCTAGTTGAGAGAAGACTAACAAATTATATTTTTTCATAGAAATATGTCAGAAAAACAACCTGTAAACTATGAACTGTCATCTCCATAAACCGAAGTGATATTCCCGGAGCACTGCGCACATTGCTTAAGTTCTCTGCTTTAGGAGTCTTAACCTTCGGCTCTCAATGGAGAGCTCCCTTTATGACAATCGCCATGGATAATACTGATGTCTTTAACTTGTGGTGCCACAGAAATGAGATCTTTCCTTGAGAGATGGGCTGAGGAGTAGATGGAGGAACTCTTTGGGAGAGCTACCCTGAAGTAGGCATCTCAGTATGATGGGATCAAACAGGCTTCGTCAGCACTGAAGTAGGTGTTCTGTTCCCATTTTTTTCTTTTCTTTTTTCAAGACCCTTCCTTATTATGTTCAGAAGTAGGCAAGAGCAGCTTCTATGATATTGGCCTGTATCTTAAGTTCTTGAAACTGTAAAGCACTGGTTTTGAAGTATGTAGCCGGTTTCCACAGCACAAAGACACACACTTAAACGGCTCACACAGGTGGCCGAGCCATTCATTCTGTGGTAAGGGATCGCTTCTTGTTGGCAGACACAACGAAAATAGCAAGTTAAGAGTCTCCTGGCAGCCTCATCACCAGTCCATGTGACATGTGTAGAGGCTGTCATACATTTTCAGAGCCTACTTTAATACATGACAGACAGAAGGAATGCAGTGGCAGGGTCAAAACTTAGACTTGAGAGTGGAGGTGATGTGTTTTTAGTTTGTTTTTTTAAAAAAAAACTTGTAAAATAAAGACAATTGTGCATAAGTTGTAGCATTGCTATAATAATATCTTGGAAGTGAATCAATTAATTTAGTGGCTGTGCACTCCTTGGCATCTTACAATTGTAACCAACTGATAGTTACATCGAGAAAAGCACAGCCATTCAACTTATTTCTTATATTTAGGCCTTAAACATATTATGGCTTTATTCCTGAAACACAGATTTTAAAAGATTTGACACTGGAACTGAAATTCTGGAAGTTCTAGCAAAGGACATAGGGGAAGCAGAGAGGCATCTTAGCTTTCCCAGGGCAAATGCAGCACATTCTCTTTGGAAGGTCCCCCGGCATCGCGATTTCTGCTGTTGTCTCAACAGCATCTTCAGCAGCATCTGTAAACACTGGCTGAGAGTGGGGACCGCACCAGCAGAGTGGAAACAGACGGGAACCACATCCTATTTCTGTGTCCCACGCCACCAGGAACACCTTCCTTACAAGCTATTCTTCTGAGGTGCCCCCAGGCACCACATCCTTCAAGATGCTCCCATGTTGCCTGTATTCTTCATACTCCTTGGGATGGTTTGGGGACCACAGAAAGCCCAACTGTTTCAGAGCTTGCTGCCTGGAGTGTCAAAGAATTATGCATAAATAAAAGCCTGCAAGGAATGTGTAAGATGCTAAAGTAAGCATGAAGCATGAAGAATGGATAGGAAAGGACCTAGAAGCTTTAAACCACCCAGAAAAATCCAAATTAGAAGTGGATAGGTAGAAAGTGGATCTGAACAGAGAGATGTAATACAAAACACACAAATAACAGGCTGAAGCTCACAACCTATGGGGTAGAGTTCTCCACCTATTCAAAATGGAATTTTTTTTTTTTATCTGCTGTGATTTAGACAAGTCTCAAATGCAACAGTGAGAATATAGGCATGTATAAACCAAAGCAGTTCTTTAAATAATAGTCTGTCTTCCTTCCTTCTTTCCCTCCCTCTCTTCTTCCTTCTCTTCCTCCCCCTCTCCTTCCCTCCTTCTCCCCTCTCCTCCCTCTCCCCTTCCCTCCCTCTCCCCTCTCCTCCCTCTCCCCTTCCCTCCCTCTCTCCTTCCCTCCCTCTCCCCTCTCCTCCCTCTCCCCTTCCCTCCCTCTCCCCTCTCCTCCCTCTCCCCTTCCCTCCCTCTCCCCTCTCCTCCCTCTCCCCTCTCCTCCCTCTCCCCTCTCCTCCCTCTCCCCTTCCCTCCCTCTCTCCTTCCCTCCCTCTCTCCTTCCCTCCCTCCCTTCCTTCCTCCTTCTCTCCCTTCCTCTCTCCCTTTCCCCCATTTCCTCTTTCTTTCTGTCCAGGGTCTTACTATGTACACCAGGTTGGGCTTGAACTCAGAGATCCACTTGCTTGTCTCCTGAGTGCTGTGATTAAGGCATATGCTACCATGACTGGATGTAATTTGCTATTTGTGATTTTTCCTTTCCTATGCCAAATACTGTGGCTTTGAATCTGGGGTTGAGGGGTGGGATATGAACACACGTGTCTCTCTGTGTGTCTATGTATGAGCATTTATGTGTACCTGTGTGTTATAGATATTTAGCATTAATTGCAGAACAACATTTTTGAGGCTCAGTCTCAGGTATGGTTTATTTCTTTTAATTCTGCTTTTATTATCTATATATTATCTTATTAACTATATACTTGCTTAAAAACATAAAATACATTTAACTTCATGTAACACCCAAAAGATGGCCATAAAAACAACTGGATTCATATATGAGAAGCAAAATGGCAAGCTGTCTGTGAGCCTGGTATTTCAGGAGAGGAATATGTGTGTGCAGTTCACCATTGCTGTGTGCAGTTCACCATTGCTGTGTGAAGTTCACTATTGCTGTGTGCAGTTCACTATTGCTGTGTGCAGTTCACCATTGCTGTGTGAAGTTCACTATTGCTGTGTGCAGTTCACTATTGCTGTGTGCAGTTCACTATTCCTGTGTGCATCCTTATTGTATTTCTATTCTAATGTTACATTCAGTTTATATTTATTCTTCTGCATCCACTCTGAAATCTTTGTCTGAAATGTTTGGTTTTTATGCTGGCACCGACTCTTTGTCCCCCATCCTCATGGAGGTCCAGCAGAGTCTCAGCAGGCAGACTCATCCATCTGAAGAGCAGAGTAGAGGACTCCAGTCCTGCCCCGCTTTTTGAGTTTTGCTGAAAGCAGGGAACAGGTTGAGTTCAGAACACTCCCTATTTTTTAATGTGAGGTTTAAATTATCAATGGTGCACATATGAATTACACCTATTTGTAAGCTAGCTGGCTTCATCCCTTTACAAAGAAGCTTTATAGGTTAGTGCTACAGTAACAAATCAGACTTCAAGGATTCCTTGGCACTGTAGCTATCACCTCTGGTTGTCTTTTTCTCTGACCCCTAGCTATTTATAGCCCTGTGAACACACACACACACACTTGCTCACTCACACATACATATGTATACACATTCACACACACATACACACACACACACACACACACACACACACACTGTACCTTTAAGTGTAGCATAGTGTCTATAACGCACTATAATTTTCCATAGTTCATGATATGTGTATTTGTACCCATCCCAGAGTGCATGAACACTTGTGGGTGTCCCTCCTTCCACTATATAAATTTCCCGCACGGAGCCTGTAGTTTTAAGCATTGTTTAAGTCATTTATCTCTTCCTTCTGTTTGCTAACTTTCCTTTGTGCTTCTGTTCTCTGAACCTGAAGGAACCCCAGTTGGAATGGGGCCACCAACACTCTGGCTTACCTCTTTGGTCCCCACATGTGATATATTTGGAAAGATCGTGTTATTTCCTCCAGGGGATCCCAGAGACAATCAGGAAAGTGGCTTCTTTTGGTCAGAATTTCCATGGTTCAAAGCCATGATTTCTCTCATCCTTTTCAAGCAGTAGATGGCTGACACAGAACAAACTCCATGGTATTTTTCTAGATTTTTTTGTATCACTTTGCTTTGTTTGGACATTTTTAGTTTCACCAGTCTTTTGCTTATTTTACTTCCTGTTACTGTGTTGTTGATGTTTTTTGTATATATATATATATATATATATATATATATATATATATATATATATGTTTCTTTTGTTTTGTCTGTTTTAAAGAGAAAGAAAAAGAATGGGCAGGTGGGTGAGGAGGATCTGGGAATGATTGAGGGAGGGGGAACACCATCAAAATATAACATGAAAATGTATAATTCAAAAAAAGTTTCTAGATGTGGTGGGGCAGGGTGGTAGGATTTGCTGAAGGGCAGAGACAGGAGAATCAGGAGTTCAAGGCCAGCCTGGAATACCTCTTTTATAGCCAGGTGTGATGGCACACACCATTAACCCCAATACTCGGGAGGCAGAGGCAGGTGGATGGATCTCTGTGAGTTTGAGGCCAGCCTGATCTATATAGTGAGTTCCAGGATAGACAGAGCTGTGTAGACCGTTTCTCAAAGTCCTCATCCCCAAAATAAGTTTAAAAAAAGAAAATGAAAACCTTGATTTGACCCAAGAATCAAACAACTTCCACAAATGAGTTTGGAGGTCGGGACAGATGCCTGAGACATGTTTGGGTCTCCTGAAGGGAACAGAACTGGTTTGAGCTCATCTGAAAACAAAGTGGGCATTGCTATTTTAAAGTGAAAATGGTCAGAGTCAGCCTCTAGCTCTAGAAATTTCCTTAGAGTTACCACAAATACTGCAGAGCAGCTCATGAGCGTGAGGGTGATCAAGTTTCCCAGGGGCCTTTCAGAATGACTTTTAGTTCAGGGGCTACAGGCCCTGTGAGAGCTCAGATCATTGTGTGCTGGGAATTCCGAGATGACATCATGGCAACTGAAACCCTGGGGAGGCAGTAATGATGCCATCTTCACGTTCTTGGTCTCATTTCTGACCAGGGACTTGATGCACGGCAGGGTGCACAGAGTCATGGTGTGGTGACTTCCGCCCTGGGGCACATGCTCGGCTTCCTGTTTTGCTCTGATAGTTTCCCCCTGGGCTTTCAGAGATGCAAAATTACCCACACACAGATAGGTTGCCTGTGAAAAGAGCATGTGTCTTATGTTTGGAAAGCTTTTTTTCACATTATCTCTGCCCTTTCTTTCTACAAACTCTGCTTCCTTTTGTACTTTATATCATGACAGGAATTGCACCACCCTTGAGAACTTCTCTTTCTCCTTTTAAAACTTGTATTTCTTGTTATTTATTTTCCTCATCACCTGTAGGCCCTGCTCTTGTTACTTTTTAATTTGTTTATAATATTAGTGGCCTTCTTAAGGTCTTATGGTAGACATTTTTAGCTCATTAGGTCCACCATTTGAAAATACTTGTGAATTCTTAAGTTACCAAGTGGGGTGTGCAAAGACACCTTCAATGTTCCTTCTGCTTCCAAGTTGTGTACAGTTTGGGTACCGAACTATGTTTGTACAAAACAGCAATACATAAAAGATGATTGCTTCTACAGCGGGGAAGGAGCAAGGCCGTGTGCTTTGTGCCCATTGTATGCATTGTGAAGGGCCTGTTCAAGCCTTTTGTTCAGGCTTTCCCACTGAATTTTATTGTTGAATTCTAGGATTTTTTTCAAATAACCTGTGTGCTGTGTGTGTGTGTGTGTGTGTGTGTGTGTGAAAGAGAGAAGAGAGAGAGAGAGAGAGAGAGAGAGAGAGAGAGAGAGAGAGAGAGAGAGAGAGAGAGCATGTGGAGGCCGGAGGACAAACTCAGTGTTTGCTCTCTCCTCATCTTGTCTGAGACAAGCTTGTTTTCTGATGTATACACTAGACTGGCTGGCCTGAGAGCTTCGAGAGCTCCCCTGTCTCTGCTTCATGTCCCTGGACTGGTGCACTAGGAACACAGATGAGTCTTCTTATGTGAGCTCTAGAGATTTGAACTCGGGTCCTCACGCATCTCAGAACTCGGGTCCTCACGCATCTCAGAACTCAGGTCCTCTCGCATCTCAGGAGGTCACCTCCCCAGACTCTCTTCTTTTCTTCTGTTTTGTTTGTTGAGACAGGGTCTTACTATGCAGCACTCACTGGATAGACAGGCCAGGCTGACCTGGAAGTCACAGAGATCCCCCTGCCCCTGATTCCTGAGTGCTGGGATGAGGAGTGCCTTACTATACCTCATTTTGGTTTGTCTCTTTGGTTGGTTGGTTTTGTCACAATCATAAAGTCACTGAGGTACACTCCTGTTTTTCCAATGTCTAGGTTTACATATGTCAAAGATACAAATAAAAACCAACGTGTTATTAGTGTACACTTGCTAGAATGGTGGAATTATAACACATTACAAATGGGAATATGAAATGACAAAGTTTCGTTAGGATTTAATCTGGTAAGCATGTGCCTCACCCATATCTTTAGATTTTACCCAAAAGAAATGAAAGCATCTATTAAGAACACCACTGTACATGTCAATCATAAGGGATGCCTGCCACCAGAAAGTGGACACACAGTGAGCTGCCTTAGAGTGGAGTCTAACACAGTCAGCACTGGAGCACAGTCAGATCCTGGCTTCACACAACGGACTGCAGTATTCTCAAAGCACACGGCTAAAAAAACTTCCCACAAGGGAGTCTTCCATATGCTTTCTTGTAGACCAACTTCTAGAGCTGACCGAGACTTAGCAACAATGAGATAAGCCATGGGTTTGTGCAGTGGTATGAGCGTTCAGCTGGTTCCCTCATTCATATGCTGTCATCTGATCTTCCTGTGAGAACATTAGATGGAGACCAGCCTCTGGAGGATAGTTAAGTCAGGGGGCAAAGCCCTCCTCCATGATATTAGAGCCTTTATTCCAACTCCGAGGTCTCAGAAATCTGGCTCTTGTGTGAGAACAGGAGAGGGAAGGTGAATGTACGTGTCAGGAAAGGAGCCCCCACCAGATACTGTGCCTGCTGGCACCTGGATCTTGGACTTCTCAGACTCATCCACTGTGAGGAAAAGGAGTCTTTGTCACACAGATTGTAGTTTCTGTAATAGTGGCACTGTACTGACTGCAATGAACAAGCATTGACTGAACAAGGAAGTTGAACTTGAAGGGCTCTTTATCTTGACAATTGTGCAAGTTACTAAGGGAATCTGCTTGTCAGCACTCAGTGAGGGTACATGTAAGATGTGTACACTTTATACATGTAAATGATATCTTCATTGAAACCACGGAAACAGCCTTAGGTGGCAGGTTTTGGCAAGTAATTGGATAGGAATGCGTTATGTTGCTTTAGTGTGGAGTTTGGATGAAGTGTACTGGGTTCAAGTCATAACTGGGAAATGTCTTAGCTCTGACAGTTTGGTGAGTGACATACCCTTCTTGGATTCAAGGTTTCCCTTTACAGAACTGAATCAATGCTTTCCGTCAGTTGATGTTTTAGGACTGTATGCATAAGGCTTGTAACAAGGGTTGACACAGCAAGAAATTAATGCTGCTTGAATAATCTCTGCCACCCTTTTTCTACTTGTTTATTAGGGAGCAAAGTGCCAGCTGTGATTCTGGGTTTGAATGCTGGTGTTTGCAAAGCTGACATACTATGAACAAAAATACAGAACAGAATGATGGTCTGTACTCTCCTTTGAGCCGGATGATTTTAAAACAAAGCGATCACTGGTAATAATAGGTCATGAGTTTGGAGGGAAATGGAAGGCACTTTAGATTTGAGGGATGGTGAGCTGAAGCCATGGGTGCACCAGTGGCCAGCTTCCTGCCGGCAGTACTCTTATCATGGCTAATCTGAAGAAACCAAACCGGTTTGAAAATTCCTGAATATTTACCCATCACCTCTTCCTGGCTGGTGCTTGCCACCCCAGGACTCCACCTGACCAGTGTGGTCACTGAGCCAGAGAATGGGAGAAGCTGATATGTTTTCACTTTGCAAGGGTTCCTTTGCCTCCCAGATACTTTGAGTTTAATTAGCTTGTCTGCAGTGCATCTCTGTTTCCCTGTAGCTCTCCAAGCATGCACCTTATTTTCTCATGTCCACTGCTGTCCAGGTCCCTCTTTCTGCCATGCAGAAGCTGCTCTTAGTGACAGTGCTCAGGTGTCATCAGTGCCAGTCAGGGCAGCAGGGCAGACTTCCCTCACAGCCTCTCACTAAGTCCAGCCCCACTCCCGCTTTCCTCTTCTCAGAGTTCTTGGTTTAGGCTCTTGCCTTACATAAGACTGAATTTCATATCTGTCTTACTTTCAAAGAAAGGGACATGTTTTTTTTTGGGGGGGGGGGTTCTCTGTGTGTAGCCCTGGCTGACCTGCAACTCACTCTGTGTCCATGTTGGCCTTGAACTCACCGAGATCCACCCATCTCTGCCTCCTGACTGCTGGGAGTAAAGGTGTGTGCACCGCCAGTCCAGCTGAAAGCACACACACCGTCTTGGATATCCTTGTCAGTGCACTAGACTGTTGATGTAAGCTTCAGAGCAGCAGGGCTCTCGCTAAAATGCTGACAAGCCAGACTGCTCTTAACTGATATCATTGATCTACCGGTAGCAATAGGAGCATTTAGTCAAGACTCCACAGTGACTTTTATAACCTGGATGCCAACTAAGATAGTATGTTAAATGTAAAGTTCTAGTTTTCTTTTTAAAGACAAGGTCTCTCTATGTAGCTGTCACTGGCCTGGATCTCCCTAAGTAAAGCAGATTGGCCTCAAACTCAGACATCTGCCTGCTTCTGCCTCTTCTGATGATCAGGCTAAAGGCACGTGCTGCTGGGCACCACTCCATCACAGAAGTTCTTTGTCCTGAGAGTAATAGCACTATGAAATATTTATCTAAAGATGTCACCCTTCGACATTACTTTTGATAGCAAAATAAAAGAATCTAGATGCCCACAGTTTCACAGTAAATGTAACAGAACAACACAGTTACCCTCAGAATTAATTCTCCTAAACCGCATTTACAAGCAATATTGTGCTTAGAGTTCAGTGCTGTAAGGAATGTGGAGAGAGAAGCGATTGGGATGTATTTCTCAGGTGGTCAGAGGTGTTTGCTGCTGGTGCTCGGATCACATGATCACCCTTTTCTCTCTGTCCACTTTGGAAACATTCCTAACTTTTCTACATGACAAACAAGAGATGTTAACAAACTTTCCGCTGTCCAGGTCAGGGAGACGGGCTCCGTGTGCATTGCTCTTGCAGATCCACTCAGTTTAGTTCTCAGTAACCATCTTGGGTGCCTCCCAGCTCCTACCTCTGGCCTCATACAGACAGGCACAGAGTTATTGCTAAAAATATAATAATTATATAACTAAAAATAATAAAAGTATTCTTTAAAACATTGCTAAGAATGGGCTCATATTCAAAAGTTCTAGGTTTATTTTTTTTGTGGGGCTTTCCTGGAAAATTAAGAACTCAGTTAGATTTGTTTTCTAGTTAATTATAAGCTCCAGAGAAACCCACACACTGCTGCAGGGAGGAGTCTTTCTCTGCACATGCTCCTCAGTGAAAACCTACTCCCTGCTTACAGGGACAGGGAGAGTCTCTGCGCATGCTTCTCAGTGCTGTGATGCCTCTGCTGATTTCCTCCTAGGCTCCAATAAAGGAAGTAACTTCAACAATGAAAAGCAAAGCTTTCTGGACCACACAGTATTTTAAAAAATATTTATTATTTACTTTTGTGGTGTTACGGACTGGGCCTTGTGCATGCTGGGCAAGCTCTCTGTTATGGAGACTGTATTTAGTCTAAAAGTACTTTTAATTTCTAGATAATTCAAATATTTAATTCCCCTTTAAAATATGCCTACTAATGCATTCTTATGTTGTACTTTCCGAGCATTTTATTGGAAAATTTGCAATACATAGAACAATTAAAACAGCAGCACAGCAAATATTCACAGATTAACCAGTTATACTTATAGTTGGTATTTTAATATGCTTTCCTTATATATAAAGTCATCAATCAGCCCATTTTTGTTTTGGCATATTTTATGTAGACAGCAGAGATAGAACCTTTCCCTCCATATATATATATAGTTTTCATATATGTATGCCTTCACTAGAATTCAGTGATCTTTTAACCTTCTTCTACCTTCTTGGGGTAAAAATCTGTTCGCATTGGAGCATAGACATCTCATTATCATAAAGCAGGTTATGCCAAACAGTTATCTCTATGTTATTAAAACTTCTGTCCAGACATAGAACCCTGCCCGCCCCAGGAGATGCCCTCACACACTTTAGTAAATCCAGTGTTGTCTCTCCCAGAGACAATGGTGTCCTCATTTGATTTCCCAATGGGTCCTTTTGTCTAGAGCAGTGGCTCTCTACTTCCTAATGCCATGACCCTTTAATACAGTTCCTCATGTTGTGGTGACTTCCAGCCATAAAATTATTTCTGATGGCCTTAGGGGTCATGACCCACAGGTGGAGAACTGCTGGTCCAGAGCTTTGTATACGGACCGGTCACACGCCTGCTTTCACTCCGCACATGTGGGTTTGTTTTCATGCGCACGTCTTTGTTTTAAGGCAGTTTGTAACAGACTGTGCCGCCATTGCCTGCTGCTGATGCCCAATCCATCCTTCCTTTAATACCAGCACTGTTTTCTCAAATGTTTCATAGACATCTATGCTCATTAGGAACACACCTAAGAGAGGAATTGTTGGGGCAGAGGGCAGATGTATATCTAGTTTTTAAAAATCTCAAGATTTTCCCATAAACAACTGTAACCTCCCTGAATTTATACCACATTGTCATTGGCAAAACCCTAGTATTATGCAAGAATTCATTCTCATCCTGTAGAGAATTCCCTTTCCCAAGCCCTAAGTGGTAATTCCTAAAGGCTCAGCTGTAATTACCTTCATTGTGAGGGCTGAAGTTTCCTTTGGGCCTGTGTCCTGTCATCATCGTGCCTCCCCACCCCTGCTCCTAACCCTCTAGCCCACCTGTAGGGACTGGGAATGACTTCACACTTTCCAAGAATGCAGATGGGCAGCTTATCACACACTTTAGGCTGTAGGCCATGTCACCTTGAAATCTGCAGACATTTTGAAGGAAGGAGATAGTTGACGTTCTGCTCGGCTTTCTGTTTAGTAGGAGCTATTGAAACTCACCTGTGTGATGAAATCTGAATGAGAGGCACTGTGGGACGGCTCACATGCCATCTCTGGGTATTAACTTCTACTTCAGGTGAATGATAAAAGAGATACCAATTTTATTGGGGTTATGGGGGCTAGTGAGTCAGTTTTATAATGGTAGCTAGAAAAATGCTCAACATACAGATAAGAAACACACATGAAATGACTCTTTTCTTTAGGTCATAAATACAGCTTCATGGAACACATATACTTCCCAACTTAAAGTCAGCCGTACTATGTGAATACTTTGCTTTAAACCACACCATGGAAGGCAATAAAAGATAGCAGCAATTCAAATAAAGCTGCTTCTCTCAGTCCTACAGAGTTATCATTCCAGAAATTGGTGAAAAGTCAGTTTCCCAACACCCCCTCCCTCTGTATCTTCCCTCCTGTATTCTGTCACCCCAAGCCCTTCTCTGTCCTTTGCTGTCTCTATTTTAATGCCCTGATGAGAGCTGCACTACTTGAGACAGAAACCCTTCTCTCATTGTGGCTTTCTCTTTTAAATTAGAAGAGGAATTTAGTCCATGATGGTTCTACATACAATTCAACTGATCTTATATTCAATTGCTTTATTCCATGAAGGAATGTACCACTGTTGATGCAGAAGGCAGGAAATATTGGCATTTCTCACCATCAGTGCTTATAACATTGCTGAGAGCCACAGACCCTGAAATAGTGTATCCTACATCCTCTAGAAAGACTTCCAAAGTTTTCTTCGGAAAATGTTTGAAGACGACGAGGATGTCCCAAGAACTGCTTTCTATGGAGGAGAAGATGAAATGGAGTTCAAGAATCAGCAGCAGCAGCAGCAGCAGCAGCAGCAGTGAGCGTGTGACTGCTTTCCTTGACTGTGTTGGCTTCCATCGCTCAGCTTCATTTTCTGAAGACATGTTAAAATATATTCTTCTCCTTCCAACACAGAGAATGTATGCTTATAAAATCAGAGGAGAGAATTGACCACTGTGACCTGCTTAGCATGTTTACACGCTTCATTTCCGCTGAAGGATTTCAGACCACATCATTAATGTGCTGAGAAATATTGAACTGGAAACGCTGGCATTGTTTTTCCTTGTGTATCGATTCTTCCTCTGCTTTCAGCTTCAGAACGGGAAGGCATCAGTGGTCATCTTGGTCATGTCCTTGTGACCACCAGCATGGCTTGCATTTTAAATTAAATTTGGTTTGGGTGTCTGGGAATGGGGAGTGGAAATTCCCGGGATGCAAAGGGAAGGCTAAATAAGTCCAGTTGATAGTAAAGAAACGCTTTTGTAAGCAGAAAAAGAAATGATATTTGGTAAAAATGAGGGCTGTTTTTCCTGGCTTCGGCATCTGTTTGCACTCACAATGGCCGCTGTGTTTTTCTGTACCTGGTAGGTGGCCTCTCCATGTATCGATGAGGCACTGTGTGAAAATGTGCCTCCTTATGTCAGAGGGAAATTTGCTTTTCTGTCTTTGCCTTGCTCTCCTGTGCCTCCCTTTGTTCTAATCATACACGTGAGGAGAAAAGTCAGTGTTACCAGCGACTGCTTTCTTCTCCAGCCACTTCTTCGCAGTTAATAATTCAAACGGATCTTTTACAAACTCATTTTCTTCTTAGAAATGGCCTTCTTGCTAACAGTCTGCTCTCCAGCTGTAGTTTATCAAGCAGCAGATCCGCTGTAAAATGTGATGACTTGACTTCATGTGTTTTGCCACCCCCTAAGAATTCATTGCCCACAGTGCTTCAACTGCTGTTCTATGAGACGGTTTAATTTTTGTGGTACGTTGATTGATAACTGGGCTCCCTGGTAACATGGTCTTCCTTGAATAGGACTGCTGTTTTCTAGGTCTCAGATCCCCTGAAGATGCTCCATAACTCCCTGTATGAAGCAAATCTTCTACACCCTAATAGTAATACTCCCAATCCCAAAATGAGCAGAGCACACATACAAGTGCCTATAGATATCTCTGTGCCTGTAGGTGATACAACATGGGAAGAAAGTTTCCCTCTGGTCTTAGGTACGATGGAATCAGAGAGGCAGAAAAATGGACCAACAGTACATAAATAAACAAATAAAAAACCTGAAGGTTTGCTGCAGTTCTGAAGTGGTGCAATTGGTCCCTGCTGAGTAATGAAGTTGTAGACACTTCTTCACTTTTTGACTAGTTTTCTGTGGCTCTTGGGTGAGCTATGTAGTTTTCCTGCTTTGTACCTGCAAATTCAAAAATAATATTAACAACAATAGCAACAACAACAACAAAAAGAGGAAAGAAAATTAGACTTGCAAAAGAATTGTAAAAATAAGGAAAGCAAAGATTGTAAAAACAGGCAGAAAGCTTTGAAACTCCATCCAAATCATGGACCTACCAGATCAACAAGTTTCAAACAAAACACATGATTTTTTACAGACAGGAGAATTCCTGCTCATACAGAGCTGGACACGGACCTGGAACATAGGCTCTAATATAGTGATCCGTACCCAATAGTAAATTTACTAAAGGTCCAGCATGGATAAAGGCGTGGTAAAGCCTCAGCAGGTATTTTAGTTCGAAATAAATTCTTAACTGTCCAATACATCTAAAGAGTTTGGTGAAGTCTTTCCCCCCAACCATGTGTATTTAGCAACTGGTACTTATATTGGCAACAAGAAGATGTGGAAGTACAGGGTCTAGTGAAATAGCTCAGGGTTGCTGCAGCCACTCTCTTGTATCTATTTTCACAGTTACTCTTAGTTCTTAGGCCTCTTTTGTTTGGGGCAAATGAGATGGTTGGATTATATCATCTCTGTATTCAATGGGTAATACCGAGTCAACACATATTTATTGAGTATGCTCCAGGCACTGGGAACAGAGACTCATTCATGGGTAAAGCAGAAAACAACTACACCAGTTTTTATCTTCCATCCAGAGAGAGGTTTGGAATGGAAACAGAACATACAATGAAAGGGAGTGAAATGGGCAGTGACAAGGGAAAGAGGAAAGAAAGGAAGTTTTAGGCTTAGAGGAACCAAAGGTGGCTTCACTGAGAATGGGATTGTGATTAAAGGCCTGAAGAAAGCACAGTCTTTAGGCAGGAATCTGGTAGATCAGCACTCATTGAAGAGACAATAGCAAGCACAAAGACCAGAGTTCTGGGATATTCCTGGCATTTTTGTAAAGAGAAGCAGAGGGTGAAATTGCTAGTGTAGAATCCACAAGGGGAAGATTGATAGATAATGAAGATTAGATAATGCAGAACCTTGACAACTATAACCTGCATTCTGGGTTTTGCTTTGAGTTCCTTCGAAAAACATTGGATGTTTTCATGCAGAAAACTGAAATGATCATATTCATGATTTAATAGGATTATGCTAGATAATGTTTTCTTCAAGTGGCTAAAAACAATTTTAGTATTGATGAAGAAAGATCCACTAGAAAGTAACCTTAATTATTCACACAAGGTTGAATCAAGGTAAAGGTTGTCAGGTGATAAACACTCAGAATTGACTCAACTCCCCAGCCAGGAAGAGATAATAGGACTTGATCAGAAGATGTGCAAGGCATGGCCACAGAAGAGGAGAAATTGAATTGATGATAGTGGTTAGGAGTACATGTATGGATCCCACAAAGCTGTTGATTTGAATAATTGGGAAAATGGAGAGTTAACAGTAGATGAACGACAACAAGAGAAGCCCAAGATTCTCCAGCAAGCATTTACAATAGGCAGTGGATGTAAAGAGCATGGCTTTGAACATGTTAAGACTGGGATATCTACATGGACCTATCAGGCATGCATTTGACTATCTGAGTCCAGAGATAAGGAAAGAACCCATGTTGGAGATCCAAGTTTTTGTATTATCAATATATGAATACTATTTAAAATCATGAGACTGAATGAGATCTCTGAGCTCATCTCTTAGAGAATGGGTTATGGACTAGTCTTGGGGTTCGTAGTATAGAGAAAACAGTCAATTTTACAGTCAAGGTAGATTGATAACCATGTCAAAAGATGTTGAGAAGTCAAAGACAATCAAGTCATCAGATGTGACATAACCTTTGCATTTACTAATAGAATCTACTGGTGACTTTCAGGGAGGACTCCAAGACTGCTGTTATCCAAGACAACTTCTCCAGCTCTGTGGGAAAAGCTTCAGATGGCTTCAGATGGAAGCAATCTGTTTGAAAATAGGCTATACAAGAGAACTAGATGCTGAAGAAGAAAATACGAAATCCCTTCCATAACCCTCCTATATACTAAATGAAAAGATGTCATGTTTCAAATAAGGAAGCAAACAAGCAAATAGAATAGTATCTGGACAGTAATACTATAGGTAACATTCTTCAGTAGAAATCGTGACACCTGGGAAAGAGGCCCTGCAGAAAATGTGTGTGCTCTGTGAATTGTCAACATACTTATCATATTTGTGACCTTGGAAAGAGCAAGAGGTAGATGAAAACAAAGTGTTTCCTCATTGTTTAGAAAACAGAATAAAAGTTAAAAACAATTAAAACTTGACATGGGTGAAATTGTGTGGGTGCACACAGCCAGAGCAGTGTGAAGTCTTACTTTATATGTATGAGTGCTTTGCCTGTACGCATATCTGTGCTCCACTTGAGTACCTGGTACCAGTTACATCTCCTGAAATTACTGACAGACAGTTGTGAGCTGGCATGTAGGTACTGGAAACAGAACTTAGTCTTCTGGAAGAGCAGCCAATGAGTGCTCTTAACTGCTGAGCCATCTCTCCAGCCTCAATGCATCTAAGTTTGATTCAAAAAGTCTCAACCTCCCTATGATTGGAATGAGAATTGGTAAAATGGGAAAGGAACAGGAAGGGATGATTAGGTTGATTTCAGAAGTGGAAAATGTTGACTGTTCCCTCATGAAGAAAGGAAAGGCACACATGCAGAAGGAAACGCTACTACTGATTTGTATATGTGGAATTACACTTCTGGCTGTCTAACCAACCAAACTACAGCCTCTCAAGAGAAGGCTGTTTCAGAGCTCAGTGATATAGAACAGGAGGTTCTAACCCTCAGGGCAGAGAGAAGCATTAAGCACATCAATTCAGGATGGTCATTTGATATCTTTGCCAATGTTACTGATGGTGGATTTATGACTAATACCTGACCAGTCTAGAGTGGAGCACAGTGAGGGAAGTAGAAAGAAAGATGAAAACAGAACAGGAGAGGCACAATTAGCTTATCGTACGTTCTTTAATAACCCCTTGCTGATCTTCAGCTCTCAAATCTCTGGGAGTGGACCCCTAAACTGGCTGTCAGACAGCATGCATATATGATGCAAAGGACTGGTTAATTAGTTCCTTGACACTTCTTGGACATTCTTTACGATTGATGCCTCTAATATGACTCTGAGACACAAGTGTCTTTTCTTCCTTCTCCAACTTCATTCTATGGTTGTATTTGTCTTCTAGTGTTGGATTTTTCTACTCTTCCTTTTCCAGGGTGTCTCAGACAAGAGCCCTGTTCTGACTTCTCAAGACTTTGTCCCAACCCTGGATCCCACACAAGGGAGGAGAGGGCATTTTTAGGCACACCCAAACCATGTTTTCATGGTGCAGAGTAGAATCAAACAATGATTAGGAGATTTGTTAGAGGCTCAGTACTCTGAAGGCAGGATAGAGACAGCAAGGTGAGTGAATCACCTTACAAATGCTGTGATGCCGGCTTCAGCCTCTGTCACGACACTCTACAGTTTGTCCACGGTGTCATGGGTTATGGAAATTACCCTACTGGGAATATTTTCAGAGCATTTGTCCACTCGAGCAACTATTATCACTCTTATCACTATTATCTCTCTTAAATGGAGGCATTTGAACAGCCTACCCTACCAGGAAGTGAGAATGATAATTATATTGGTAATTACCTTACCACTTACCCTGAAGCAGATTCTGAAATGAAGATCTGTACACACCTGATTGAGTAGACAAGGATTCCCAGAAGGAATCAGCACAGGAGTGGGGCATAAGGGTATGGAAAGGGCCAAAGTTAAGTGAAGCTGATTTCATGTGTTGCTCCAGAGTTCTACAGTGGGCAACTGCAGCCTAGTCCCTACAAAAGAACTGTGCTGAGGTGTCACAAGGCCACCTGGTGCTATCTGGGGTTTCAGACTCTTGCATTGTTTGTCTTTGTGGACCAAAGGCACGTAAACTTTTGAGTCCTTCTCCGTAAACAGCCTCTAAGTACTCTGTGACGGGGAGACTCCTGGGTGGGTCACTGAAAGCAAAGCTGTAGCTTGAGAAAGGATGGGACAGTAAAGTGATTCACAGAGCAGCGGGAAGGGCTCTGTGCTGCTTGCTGCATCATCAGAAGCCTGGTCGTACCTAAGAAGCTGTGTGTGCGTCACACGCGCGCGCTCGCGCTCGTGTGTGTGTGTGTGTGTGTGTGTGTGTGTGTGTTAGCTCATGTAGTTCTCACAATGTCCCTTTAATTTACCTCCTTGTATATCTAGAAGCTGAGGTGTTCAGTACTTGGTATGACTGTTCAAAGGGGTCAGTATGGAGCAAAAATTCAGATTTTGGTCTGTCAAAAGTCCACACACCAGATAGATGTCTCTTTGTTTAGCCTATCCTCACTGGTCAGTATAGTCATCGAGTGAGGGGGACAGGAGGAATCCGGATGTTGACACAGGAGGAACAGCTATGATGAAACAGTTTGTCACCAAGCAATTTGTGGTTAAGAATGAGGAAGCATTATTTCAGGGGCAGAAGAAGTGACGCTGAGGAGAAATTTGGGGATAGTTTTCAAGTTCATGAAAGTTTTTACCACAGACTAGGTTGACCAGCTGTGCACAATGCTGTAACAGAGCAGAAGAGAAGAGACGCTTCTCCGCTGTAGAGACGCTTCTCCGCTGTAGAGACACTTCGCTGTAGAGATGCTTCTCCGCTGTGGAGACGCTTCTCCGCTGTAGAGACGCTTCTCCGCTGTAGAGACGCTTCTCCGCTGTAGAGACACTTCGCTGTAGAGACGCTTCGCTGTAGAGATGCTTCTCCGCTGTAGAGATACTTCTCCGCTGTAGAGACACTTCTCCTCTGTAGAGACACTTCTGTTACAGCAGGAGGGGCTAAGGCGGACAGAAGTGAGGCAGAGGGCACAGGAGTGAAACTCTAAACCCAGCTTAGGAGGAAGAGAAAAGGAAAGAGGAAGAAAAGAAAGGAAGGAAAGGCAGGCAGTCAGGCAGGCAAAAAGGAAGGAAGGGAGGAAGGAAGGAAGGAAGGAAGGAAGGAAGGAAGGAAGGAAGGAAGGAAGGAAGGAAGGAAGCAGGCAGAAAGGCAGGCAAGCAAACAGGCAGGCAGGAAGGCTGTCAGCTGGTCTGGACAGTGTAGATGTATGGGGTGTTACCTGGAGCACAGCTGCTTCACATGTGCAGCCTCCGCAGAGGGCCACCAATGGAAGCAGCAAATGCCATCAGAGTAGAGGCTGCTGAAAAGCTGCTGGCTGTCTGGACACTGCTGGATTAATCCTTCATTTGTACCCAAGAAGAGACACACACTGGTCTGCTCTGGCCTGGTGGTTGTCTCTTAATGAGAACTCCCCTGTTCATTCTATGTCCCTTTTCTCCCCCAAAGAAAAAACCGTCAAGCACCATTGTATACATGCGTAAAGGGCTGCAGCATGACATGGGGCCGTTATATACATAAGATGCTGCAGTGTAAGATGAGCGAGTGACTGCGGGAGCAGAGAGAATGGGCTCCCTGTTCCATTCACAGAGCTATTTTATTTTATTTGTGTGTGCATGTGTGTGTGTGTGTGAACATGCATGCTGGTGTCACAGGCAGTGTGAGCCGCCCAGTGTTGGTGCTGGGAACTGAACTCCAGCAAGAGCAGCAAGCAGCCTTACCCTTGAGCCATCTCTCTAGCCCGCTAGATACACCACTGCCCTGATCTGCGTTGTCTGTCCATGTACAGGCTCTACCCATGTGGCTTTTCACATTAAAAAATAACATTCTTGAGTCTGCAAGGGATTCCACGCATGCAGACTTTGGTCGTATTCCCCATTCCTGCTCCAAGCTCCTCCCAGCTCCACCCCCAACTTCATACCCTTTGTCTTTCTTTCTTTACAGTCTGCTGACTCTAATTTGTGCTGCCCATGAACTCATGGATATGGAGCCATACAATGAAGCATGGTGGACCTACCAGGGCCACACTATTAAAGAAAGCTGACTCTTCCTCCCCTAGAAGCCATTAACTGTCACTAGCTCCCCAGCTGGGAATGGGGTCTTAAATCGATGGGAAGGGAGAGACAAATCTGGAGCAAAGATAAACGTGTATTCTTTATGTTGTATGTGTATGTGGTGTGGTGGGGCACACTTATGTGCTGGTGTGCATTCAAGTGTGTGGAGGCTGGAGGCTGGCTTCAGGCATCTCCCTCCATAGCTCTCTGCTTTATTCGCCAAGGCAGGGAGGGCTCTTGCTGCACCCGGGGCTCTCAGTTTCTGCTCTCTACAGAGTTAGCTTGCCCTGGAGATCCCTTGTCTCCAACTTGGATTACAGGTGTACTGCCACCACTGTCTGGCATTAATGTATGTCTTTTATCTGGCTTTTATGAAGATCCAAAGTCTGGTCTTTAAGGCAGTGTCTTGAAAGTTCTGCTGTGACCTAGGACTTTTCTCTGACTTTGCTTCTTGGCCACCATGAAATGAATAGTTTTCCTCCGGTGTTTACTTTTAACATATGTTGCCAAACCATAGGCCCTAAAGCAGCAAAACAAACTGACCATAGGCTTAAAGCACAGATGCAAGTAAATCTTCCATAACTGGATCCCTCAAGTATTTTGTCACAGTTATTAAAAGAGGACTAGACACTTCCCTCTGTGGAGGCATGCCAAAGGACATCTTTCTTGAAGGCAACAGCTGAAGCCTGCTACTCCAGAAACCATTTCTCTTCTTGGAAGATGCCGGCTTGTCTTCTGTGAAAGAGAAGCACCCTGTCTTCCATTGCCATAGTGGTCACTCCCAGCAACACTACTGGGCACTGCCCATTGTCCTCATCCCTCGTGTGCTTACTGTCTTCCTGAAGACTGTGGAATGCTGGGATATTATTAACTTCATTTTCTATCCGGGAACAGTGTTCTAGTGTAGTTAGCTGACCATAGACCTACAAATAAGAGATGACAGAATGGTTCTTCTGGGCTAACTACTCTGTGGGATCTTATTTTATACCTAGAAGTCAGAGATACCAAGAATTCAAATTCTTAATGATGCTCTTACCTGAAAGAATTTGGAGCCGGTTGTGGCCATAGATGCTCAAACTACAGAGGATAGTGCTTGTGTAGTTTGTAGCTTTGTTTTACCTTCAGAATAAGGAGCTGTGAGTGACAGGTGCTTTTTCTAGGAACTCTTTCATCTCCTCAAACTCAGGTAGCATGAAAATTGACTTCTAGAGCCACACTCCTTAAATAGTTCAGCAACCTAATTAATCAAATTACATTACATTCAAGCTATTCTCCTTGCTAAGTGAGAAAAATTTCCCACTTAAGATTTAAAAGACTCTGAACAATATAAAATGAAAATAAAGAATCTTTGGATTAATGATTCTAAGTATGCAAAAAACAATGCCTTTCTCTTGTAATTCTAGTTAATTGAAGCTTTAATTCTAGCAAGAATAATAAAAGAATTTTATCTGAGAAGTAAAGTTTTCAAATTATTTACATATACTTAATTTAAAAATACCTTTTGAAAAACCATCATCAGTGGTCTGTGGTGGCATATCCAGCACCCAGGAGGCAGAGGCAGGTGGATCTCTGTGAGTTCGAGGTTAGCCTTGTCTATAAAGTGAGTTCCAGAACAGCCAGTGGAACCTGATACAAAGATAAACCCTGCCTTGAAAAACAGAAAAAGCAAAGAGACAAAAAACAAAAACAACAACAACAACAAAACAAAACATAGCAAAATCATTAGGGACTGGAAAGATGGTTCAGTGGTTAGGAGAACTGACTGCTCTTCCAGAAGGCCTGGGCTCAATTCCCAGCACCCACATGGCAGATCACAAGAACTATCTGTAACTCCAGTCCCAGAAAATCTGACCCAGGCATATACACAAAACACTAATGTGCATACAATAAATAAAAGTTGCCAGCGTACATAGATGGAAGCCTGGCTAAAGGAAAATACGTATTAAAATCAAACCAAACCACCATCAGCCCCTTCTGCTACATTGCTTCTGTGGGTTGCCTAGTACTGACTATAGTGAGTAGAGACATCTTTGGAATCTGGTTAAAGGAAACATCTGTGGGGGGATGCAATTAAACTAGGAGCCATTTGTGTTGAACCACAGATAGTTTTATATGTAGTGAGCTAGTTATCTCAGTATGCCTTCTAGGAGCATGTATCCTATCAAATGCACCCACTCACTGGCAATGTGGCAAGAACCTGCTTAGCCACCAATTGTCATAGGCTGTGGATGGATAACAAGTTGTCTGGCACTAGAAGATTGCATACACCAAAGAGAAGCCTGATTTAAGACACAGACATATATATATATATATATATATATATATATATATAGACACTAATATATAGAAAGTCTTCTAGTTATCAGAAATTAGTTATCAGAAATACAAAATTGCCAGCAGGGACTGGGAGATGGCTTGGTTGGTAGAATGTCTACCACAGACATGAGGGTCCATGTTTGGATCCTCAGAACCTAAGTAACACAGTGATGCATGCCTGTTACTCCAGTGTTGTGGAGTAGGGATAGGGGCTAAAACTCATTGACTAGCCAAATGGATGTGCTTCAAGTTCAGTGAGAGACCATGTCTTAAAAAATAGAGGTAGAACTGATTCATGTTAGCAAATAAGGAGAAATAGCGCTGGCACCTAGCTAGAAGTCATGTCCCACTGACTATTATTTATGGAGAGCTCAAAGGTACTATGCATACTCTTGGAGGAGAAAATTAATCTTCAGTATCACTCAGCTACAAACCCTGAGACCTACAGCAGAGGACTGCTGTGTATACTTGTGCTGTATATACTTGTGCCATAGTGGCACAGATGTTAAGGAAACAACCAACTATTTTTTGATTGAATTTAAAACTTACTCTGAAATGGAATCTATATCTGACACTTCTAAAGTGTTCAAAAAGCCAAGGTTAGATAGGCCATGATCCTAGAGGGAAAACTTATTACTATTATTCTGCTAAATAAACAAAGCAATAAAATGACTCCTAATGGCATATTACTATACTTGTAGATCAGTGCAGCACTCAACCCTCATCAGAGAAACTTCTTACAGTTGATGATAACTAACACAGGGACTCACAGCTGGACAATATGCAGTGAGTGGCTGACTTTGGAGCATTTAGGCCTGAACAGGATACCTTTATCAAACCCCTCTCCTCAAGACTCAGGGATTTATGCAGAAGAACAGGTGAAAGGATTTAAAGCCAGAAGTGGTAGATGGCTCTAAGAAAACATCACCTTCTAGATACAATAGGTTTAACATACATATTAACTCACAGAGGCTGCGATAGTATACATAGACCTGTACATATTCAAACCCATACAATGCTAGCACTAGTAAGGGGAACAGGTACAAAGCCTCAGTCCTAGGCAAGAAGCAATTTACAATCACAAATGGAAAAACCGTTTTCTCCAATGAAGAGACACTTCAGGCCCAGCCCAACACAAAGGGTCTCCTTTTGTGTGTATGTGCTTGTTTGCCTTTTGTTCTTTATTTGTGTTTTTCTTTGAAAAAATGTCTTTTTGGGGTTTTTATTTTGTCTTTTTTATTTGAAAGAGAGAGAAAGCATGAGTGTAATAAAGTTGGGTGGGTAGAGAGGAAGTGAAATCTGGGAGATTTACAGGAAGGAAAAGAATAAATAGAATCAAAATATATTGCAGGGTTTTTTTTGTTCTGGTTTTTTTTTTTTTTTTTTGAGTCAGGGTCTCACTGTGTAGCCTTGCCTTTCCTGGAATCACTTTGTAGACCAGGTTGGCTTTGAAGTCCATAGATTCTTCCCTCTGCCTCATGAGTGCTGAGATTAAAGATGTGTGCCACCACACTCTGCTCAAAAATTCTTTTAAGGAAGTCAATAAATAAAAACTAAAAGGTTAAAAGGTAAAGAATTATTAAAGCCTCTCACTGTCAGTCTCTGGCTTCCACATATACACAAACACATACATGCTTGGTGCACACAGATGCCACAAGCACCCCCCAAATGCACACTAAAAGAAGACAAAAATAAAATTGCCAGTTCTTATTAATTCAAAGTGAGCTAGAAAATTTGCTCTAGTCAGTAATAAAATAAATAAAACTACATAAACAATTATGAATGCTATATGTGTGGGGAAAACAGAGTTCTATTTCTACCTTCTTTATGGAGAGCATCATAAAGTTGTAATATACAGCTATCAAAGAATTGACACAGAAACTACATTATTATTATTATTATTATTATTATTATTATTATACATTATTAGTTTGTTAATAATTCTCCTTTGGCTATCCTCTGATGGCACCACCGTCCTTTCTATTTCCCAGAGTCACTTGGCTGAGCCTGGTCATGCATACTTTCAGTCCCATTTCTTGGGAAGCAGATGCAGACAGATCTTTTTGAGTAAGGCCAGCCTTGATGGACTTAGCAAGTTCCCAGCCAGTCAGCGTTCCACAGCAAGAGCTTGTCTCATTACACAAACAGACAAGTTTACAGTCACATGGGGATCTCCTTTATGACACATAAACAACAGTGAGCACGATGATAAGACAACATTAAGAGGGTAGATCTTGTGTTAAATGTTCTTTTTTTCTGTTAACTTTTGGGGGGGCTAAAGAGATGGCTCAGTGGTTAAGACTTCTTGCTGCTCTTTCAGAGGATCTGAGTTCAGTTCCTAGTGCCCACATAGGCAGCTGATAACTGCCTATGATTCTAGCTCCAGAGGGATCCATACCCGCCACCTCCATAGGCAACCCACACCCATGTTCACATGCCCACATATATACACATCATTAAAAATTAAGCTAAGTCCTAAAATAGAAAAAAATTAACTTTCTCTTAATGAAAATCTGTTTTAGGTCAGATAATATATTCTGATCACAGTTTTTTCTTCCCAAACTCCCAGATCCTCTCTACCTCCTCTCCCATCCAAATTTACATCTTTTCTTTCTTTCTTTCTTTCTTTCTTTCTTTCTTTCTTTCTTTCTTTCTTTCTTTCTCTCTTCTCCTGTTTGTGTGTGTTAAGTGTTATTAATACATGTCAAAACACACACAGCCCAAAAGGAAGCAAAGATTCTGACTTTGGAGGTGATGGCTGTAGTGATGACTTTGATTTTGGTGATGGTACCCAGGATGTATGTGTAGGTCCTAATATGTGGCAGTGTAGGCATCATTTCTATGCAGTTTCCAGTTACACTTTGGTAAAGTTATAAAATGTGAGCTGTTTCAAATGGCTATTTAATGCAATTTTATTGTACTTTTATGAATTTTATTCTACCTGTGCATCACATTAGTTTTTAAAAAATTTACTTTTATTTTAATTATATGTTTGTGTGTGTGTGTGTGTGTGTGTGAGAGAGTGTGTGTGTGTGCAGTGTCTGTTCCTGCATGTGAGTGCGGTGGGTATGGGATTCCTTGGAGCTGGGGTTACAGGCAGTAGTGAGTTGCCCAATGCGGGTGTTGGGAACTAGGGTCCTCTGCAAGAGCAGTGGCTCTTAACCATGGAGCTATTTCTCCAGCCTGCATCTTAGGTTTTTTTTTTTTTTTTTTTTTTTTTTTTTTTTTTTTTTTTTTAACATTTAATGTGTTTGTAGTGATGAGACGAGCATACCTGCTTTTCATCCCGCCCGGCTCCCACATGCTAGCTTAGCCCCGGAAATAAAAACACAAAAACTGTATTCATTTTAACACTGCTTGGCCCATTAGTTTCAGCCTTTCATTAGCTAATTCTCACATCTTGCTTTAACCCATATTTAGTAGTGTGTGTAACACCACGAGGTGGTGGCTTACCGGGAAAGATTCAGCATGTCTGACCTGGCGGCTGGCTCCATGGCGTCTGTCTCAGAGAGGAGAGGCATGACGACTGACTAACTTCCCTTCTTCCCAGCATTCTGTTCTGTCTACTCCACCTATCTAAATCCTGCCCTATCAAAAAGCCAAGGCAGTTTATTAACCAATGAGAGTACTCCATCATGTGTTTTCTTGTTTCTTTTTAAAAAATAATTGCTATTTCATGCCTAGAATTATCTTTATAATTTTGTTCCTACAGATGACCCTCAAGTGGAATTGTAGGCTCCAAGTTCGTAGGTGTGGCATCATTTCGTCAAGCTTTGGGTGAGAAGGTGAGTGTGGTGAGCCACAGGTGAGTCCTGCCTCTTCTCAGGACTGCAGAATGAGCCCTGGATTCCACCTTTACTCTTCTATGAAAGGAAGAACCATGCCCATGTACTTCATATTGAAAAATATGCATCAGTGCTTTGAGAGGTACTTCATATAGAACCAATAATGCATATATCTTTATCTGTTTTATGTGTATGTGTATTTTTCCTGCATGTATGCATGAATCACACATGGAGGCCAGAAAGGGCACTTGATCTCCTGGAACTGGAGTTACAAACTGGAGCTGCCCTTTTGTGGTTCTGTGGAAGAGCCACCAGTGACATTATCAGCAGAGCCACGTCTCTAATCTCAAATAAAGCATATTTAAAGTTTACAGTTTGATCAGCCATTTTTTTGGAATTGGGGATGAAACCTCAGGCTTTGTGTATGCTGAGAAAGTATTTTGCCACAAAGAAAAATATTCAACCTGAAACTAAGAAGTTAAACCAATAAAATATTCACATAATTGAGATAATGAAAATTTCCATTTTATCTCTCCAGTGTGTCCTCAGGGTTCCATCCCATCTACAGTGAACAACTAAGTTGTTTTCAGTGATAGCTAGCTAGATTTTACTTTTGAGATACTTATGAAATGGTATCTGGCCATAATTACTGTGAGTCTCAACCAGAGGATTGGTTGCACCCATGGTTCGTTCTTGTATTGTTGAGTAGTGTTCCACCATGTTGCAAATTACAGTGCTTTTACACATTTTCCTGTGTGAACCATGCTTACTATTGATCCTTAGGGATGTCATACATATTTCTTTTACTATGTCCATTGTGTACCAGTCTTGCATTGATAGATATATTAATTTGGGGGCAGAATCCCTGGGATTTGATTGCTGGATTATTACATGAATATGTGCTTCATGTTTTAAGAATATCAAGTGATTTTGCAAAGTGGTTTAACTGCTTTACACTCCCATGAGCAGGGCCATTTTATTTGTGTTAGAACCTTGCTATAAGCACAGGAGTCAGTCTGGATGCTTCTCCCTGGGCCTTAAGGAAATGCCACTGAGAGACTTGCCATGTGCTTGGGTCATCCCCACACTTCTCTGGCAAGAAGTCTTTTATTTCTTGTTTGAAGCATTTATCTATAGTGCTCATTATTCATAAATACTCAGAAGTCAGATATTGTGGTATAAACCAGATAGATCAAAAAAGCAGTAGAGAAATGACTAGCAGACCCCTTCTCTACCTTCCGAGATCAAAAAAAGCTTACCTTCCTCGACTTAGGGGGAGTTGGGAGGACCTTGGACTTAACATAGTGAAGGGAACCCTGATGGCTCTTTGGCTTGGAGAGGGAGGGAGTGGGGGTATGGGTGGAAGGGAGGGGAGGGAAGGGGGAGGAGGAGGAGAGGAGATGGAAATTTTTAATAAAAAAAGAAAAGAAAAAAAAGAGCAAAAAAATTAAAAAAAAATAAAAAATATATCATATTTAGAACAAAGGAAAAAAAAGCTGCCAGTCTTTCCTAGTTCCTCCCCATCTCTTCCTGTGGCCATTGCTCTTTCTGTACCTCCCTATCTCTTCCTGTGCCTCTCTGTCTAGGCCCTTCAGATTCTCTACGGCTAATTCCAGTCAGCTAGTCATGGACGTGACCCCTCCATTCAGGTTTAATTTTACTGTCTTGGAGTACCACTGTGCAATCAAACATCCTGCAACACTTGTTCCCTTTCATAATTTTTTTAAATTAAAAAAGTTTTGGATAAAAATCCTTAATCAAACATACAATTTGCAAATATTTCCTCTCAGTCTGTAGCTTTGATTTTTATTTCCCAACAGTGTGGTTCAAAAAGCAGAAGTTTAAACATTTTTGGGCTATCGAATGCATCAATGTTTTCTGCTGCAGACTATAATTTTGGATGGCGTCTAAGGAAACTTCACCTAATCAAACTTGCACAAGTTTTCTCCTGGAAGTTTTACATTTAGGTCAATGACTCATGCTGAGTTAATTTTATGGTGTGTGATATGGATCAAAGTTTATTTTTTTCTTGCATATGTATATATCCAATTATTCCAGCACCATTTGTTGAAAAGACTAATCTTTTTCTACTGAATTTCCTTTGAATCTTTGTCAAAATCATTTGTCTGTGTGTGTGCAGGTCTATTTATGGACCCTCTTCTGTTCCCTCCATATATCTGCCTATCTTTACATCACCACCAAACTGTCTGGATGATTGTAGCTTCATAATAAGCTTCAGTCCTCTAAATTTTCTCATACTTTTTGAAAGTTGTTTTGGCTATTCTAGGTTCTTCAAATTTTTATATCAATTTTAGAATCAGTTTGTTAATTTCTATAAAAAACTTCTCATAAGATTTTTAATTGGGATTGTTTTAAATCCATGGACTGGTTTGGGTAGAATGGCTTTGTCTTAGGTCTTTCTTAATTTCTCCCAGGAAAGCTATGTGGGTGTCAGTGACCAGAGCTTTTGTACTTTTTGTTAGGTCTGTCCCTAATTATTTTCTTTTGTTAGTTTTTAAATGACATTATTCTTAAATCATTAATTTCCCATGGTTTATGGCTAATACATAGAAATATAACAGGGTTTGTATAATTGCTCCTTTTTCCTGAAATTTGGGGCTACCTTATCTCACACTTGCTAGTTCACAACAAATGGAAGATGGTGAGTGGGACTGGAGCCTCCAATCCATGTGGAGTGCTTGAGCCAGGGAACCAAGAGCTCCGTCTTTGTACCACTGGGAGCAAGGATGGGGATCTCCCACTCTTTTCCTTTTACAGACTGTGAGGATTTTCTCCATGGTCGATATCATCTGTGAATGATGGCCATATTATTATAGCTTTCCGAATATGGATGCTTTAATTCAGTTATTTTTTTGCTGGATTTTCTGTTGACACAGAGCTCCTCTGTGTAGCCCTGTCCCACTCCTACCTTGAATTCTTCTGTATTTGTTTTCTTGCACTAGTACAGACTGTAAATTCCAGTTGATGCTGAAGAGGTGATAGGCACAGGGCTCTTGCTTTCTTCCTGTCCTCATGGAAGCTGTATTTAAAGTTAGTTGACTGTTTATAGGTGCCCTTTATCAAGTTGAAAAAGCTCCTTTTTTATTTCTAACCCTAGTTTTCTATGAGTTTAAGAGAATTTGGGGTACAGGTTGAAATCTGTCAAATGCTTTCTTTTGTGTTGTTTAGATGTATCAATAGTTCATCTTTCTCTGACCTTTTGCTTTTTTATTCTGGTGAAATCATGGATACATTTTCTGTTGTTGAACGAACTGTGCACTGGAGCATGCTGTATTGTCTTTCACACAGTGTTGCATTTGATTTGCAAATTTTGGTTTTGGTGTCACGATCCAACATTATGATGTACCTTGGTATGAAGTCTATTATAGTCCCTTCGTCTATTTCTTGTTATCAAGGTGATTCTGTCTCATCATTGTAAAACATTCCTTCCTTCTTATTTATCTTGAAGGGTTTGTGTAAAGTTGACATCATTCTGTCTGCCTGTGTTTTAGAAGTTATCTGTGGGAGTTTTAGAAATATTAATTCAATTTATAGATGGAATGTCATGTGTGTTGTCTAGTATTTTTCTTGAGTGACTTTGCCAGTTTATATATTTTAAGGAATTTGTCCACTACAGCCAAACTGTAGGGTTTGTTTGGTATATTACTGTCTCATGTTACCTTTTTGATATCGCAGAATCTATCATGATGTCATAGCTCTTATATTTAATATTAACTTTTATTTTTTTTTGAGACAGGGTTTCTTTGTGCAGTGTTTTTTTGTGTAGCCTTGGCTGTTCTGGAACTTACTTTGTAGATCAAGCTGACTTCCAACTCATAGAGATCTGCCTGCCTCTTTCTCCCTGGTGCTGGGATTAAAGGCGTGTGCTACCACCACCAGGCCTGATTATAACATTTCTATCTTCTCCACTCTAATCAGTCCTGTTAGAGGTTTATCACTATTCTTTTTTCTTGTTTTTGAATTTTTTTCCTTTATTAATTCTCTTCTCATACAAAGTATATTGACAATACCCTCCATTTCCCTCCAATAAAACAGCAGGCCTCCCAAGGATATGCAATAAGACTATGCACAAACCCTCATATCAAAACTGGATGACTTAATCCACCAGGAGGAAAAGGGTCCCAAGAGCAGGCCAAAGAGTCTGAGACATCCCCATTCCCACTGTAGGAGTCCACAAAAATCAAAGCTAAACAACCACAACACATATGCACAGACCTATGCAGTCTCCATGATTGCTGCTTCAATCCCCATGAGCTCTGCTTAAACTCCCAGTGTCCTCAACCCCTCTGACTCCTACAATCCTTCTCCCTCCTCCCATGGAGTTCACTGAGCTGCTTCTTCTGACGGGCGTGGGTCTCTGCACCTGCTCCCATCAGCTGCTGGAGGAAGTCTCTCTGATGACCATTGTGTTAGGCACTGATCTATGAATATAGCAGAATATCATTAGGAATCATTTCATTTACTTGTTTCCTACTCATTCGGTTCTACCGTAGGTCTCTGGGCCATCCAGGTAGTGTCAGGCCTGGGTTCCGTCTCGTGACATGGGTCTCAAGTTATATCAGTCACTGGTTGGCCATTCCCATAGCTCTGAGCCCCATTGCCCCTGGCACATCTTGCAGGCAGGACAAGTTAAAGATTTTCTGGCTGGGTTGGCATCTCAGTCCCCCCCTCTGGAAGTCTTGACTGGTTGCCTGGTTAGAAAAGATGGTTCAGGTTTTGTGGCCTCCTTTACTAGGAGTCCTTGCTAAGAGCACCCTCATAGATCCCAGGAAGTTTCCAGTGTACTAGGTTTCTGTATTACCCCCAAATGCCTCTCAATTCCCCCAAATGCTTCTCAATTCCGGTTCTCTCTCCCTAATGCTCTTCCTCTCTGTTCCTCCCTCCCCTGTCTGATCCTTCCTAGTCCCATCCCCATCTTCCCTCTGCCCATCTGCATATCTATTCTATTTCCCCTTTTCAGGGAGACCCAGACATCCCCCTAGAGTCTTCTTTGTTACTTGACCTATTTGGGTCTGTGGAATGTAGTGTGATTTATTAAAGAAATTAATGAATTCCATTAGTTTCCACAAATATAAAACAACTTCATTTGGCTTTAATTTTTGTGCACAGGTATGTTTGTGTACACACATGTGAGAATGTGTGTGTGTGCATGTGTGGTCTATGCCTGTGTATACTTGTGTGCCTGGTTGTGATAGCCCAGTTGCACATGGAAGATGTTTTCTTTAATGGTTCCTCCTCCTCCTCCTCCTCCTCCTCCTCCTCCTCCTCCTTCTTCTTCTCCTCCTTCTTCTCCTCCTCCTCCTCCTCCTCCTCCTCCTCCTCCTCCTCCTCCTCCTCCTCCTCCTCCTCCTCCTTCTTCTTCTTCTTATCATCATCATCATCATCATCATCATCATCATCATCATTATTGCTACTATTATTATTATCATTTAAACTGCTTGGCCAGTGAACCTCCAGGATCTTCCTGTCTCCACACTCCAGCAATGATATTATAAGCACAGACACCACCACCATGCCCCACTCTTTTGTGTGAGTTCTGGGGATGGATCTCAGATCCTACACTTGCATGGTAAGAACCTTACCTGCCGAGTGCCTCTTCAGCCCTGTTCCTTATTATAATGACCCACTGAGTCATCTCTTCTTCAGCCCTGTTCTACACTATAATGACCTGCTGAGTCATCTCTTCAGCCCTGTTCCAGATTATAATGATCTATCTTCTGTTTCATTTTGGGTTCTCTGCTGCTCTGCCTTCGAGTTCACTAATCTTTTCTTCTGCAACGTCTAGTCTGCTAATCCCAGAAACCATATTTCTTATCTCACACATTTTGGTTTTAATCACTACAAGTTCTATTTGGTTCTGTTTTCCACTTTTCTTGTTTTTGCCTAACTTTTTGAACATATGGAATACAGATATAATAACCAGTTTAATATCCTTCTCTGCTAACTATAACATCTGTGGTTAGTTCTTAATCAGATCCAATTGATTGATTTATCTCCTCATTATGGATAATATTTTCCTGTGTCTTTGTGTGTCTGGGAAATTTTGATTGGATGCCAGATATTGTAAATTATACCTTGTAGGATGCTGAGATTTTTTGTGTTCCTATAAATATTGTTGAGCTTTGTTCCAGGCACAGTTAAGTTACTTGGAATCAGCATGGCTCTTTCTGGTATTGCTTTTAAAATTTGCTAGGCAGACTGGAGTGCTTTTGATCGTGGCTAATTATCCCACGGCGGAAGTGGTACTTGTGTGAGTGTCGTATACCGTGCAGTTCCTCAGCCTGCTCTGTGCCTCAGCCTGCTCTGTGCCGCCGGCATTCTGCCCTGACTGACTAGGCATTGCCGCTTCTCCTTCTAGGTGGTTCTTTATCTGGCAGTTTGCTGGAGGGGATGTGCTGCTGTGTACTCAGCTGAGCCCTCCAGGGACCTGGCACACAGGCCTGGACTTCTCCCTCTGGGCAGCTCCTTCCTCCAGGCACTTGGTGCTGTGAATGCTCCCTGCCTTGATTTCGCATTGGCAATTCTGTTCCTTAGCTTTGCAGAGTGCTTTATCCTTAACTTGGGTCCTTCCATTCTGTGCTTGGTAAACACTCCTGCGGTAGTAAGGGGGCAGCCACAGGTCTGCTGTAACTGTTTCTCCTGACTCAGACCATGCGCATCCTTCATTGCCTAATGATCCAGGGTTTTATTGGTTCAGATGAAGAATAAACTGGTACCTGTTTTGTATGGTTTCTTTTCCTCCCTTAGCTGGAATCAACAATGGTTCCTCTGAACTGAACTTTTCCTCAGGAGGCATAGGCAGGTATCAGGTATTTTGTTTGTTTGTTTCTTTGTTTGTTTGTTTGAGGTTGTGTGTCACATGGTAGCTCAAGATGGCCTGGACCGCACAGTGACTCTCCTGAATTAGCTAGAATAGCAGTCATGTGCCACCACACCGACATTTTTGTTTGCTTTTCTTTTGAGATTTGATTTTGCAATTTACCCCAGGCTGGTCTAGAACTCTTTTTTAAATGTTTAATTTTTTTATATTATTAGTGTGTGAGTGTGTGTGTGTGTGTGTGTGTGTGTGTGTGTGCGTGCACCATGACATGAGTGTAAAGGTCAGAGGACAACCCTTGATACTTCATTCTTCTCTTCCATTGTGGGTTCTGGCATTAACCTGGTGTCAGCAGGCTTTCATGGTAGGTGGTTTACCTTCTGAGCCATCTCCTCAACCCTGGTAAAGAACTATTGATCTTTCTGCCTCTACTTTCTGAGTACTGGGATCATATATGTCTACATGAATATGCCTGGCTTATGTTAGATTTTTAAAGATTGGATTAAAAAATAAAATAATTCAAAAATCAGAAAGGGACTTCATGTTTGCCACACAGATGTTTGACAAGCAAACTAGTCTCAATTTGAATTTGAAAGTCAATTTGAATTTGAAATTTGAAGTTAAGAAAGTCTCAGCTCAGTCACCATGTGTCTGCTGTGTCAGAAGGGTGCTGACCCGAGTCCCAGAGAATCAGAACCCCCAACAGTTGTTGACGTTTTTTGGAATAGGCAATTACTGTTATTTTTAGCAAACAGAAAGACTACATAAAAATGTCAGAAGAAACACTTTTGAAGAAAAAAATAGGAACTGACTCACTAAAGGGACCTACTGGGAGCAATTACCCAGAGCCTGTGGTAGACCAGGAGTCCTGATTTAATATTATTGCTTTTGCAAATTCTGCAAAAACAAAACAAAACTCAAAAACAAAAACCAAGAAACAAAGCCCAAACCAAAAACCCACCACTAAAAACTGGAACATTTTCTCTATGGCTTTGCCATAGAGTTGCCATAGACTGCAGTTGTGGTCTCGTGGGACCCATAGACTTGATTTTCTGGATTAATCAGGTCTCCTTTTTCTAACGTGGATTAATATTGGCTAATGATGGACAGAAGAGCTGCTGTGGACAGGACAGCTGGGACTTTAGTGCTTCGGTTTCCTCAGCCTTAGGGACATGAAGCTTGAACTTTCCCATCAGACACCTGTCCAAACGTGAGGATGCTCATTAACTTTCGGCGTAAAGCTTTGACCCAGACTACTGTGTTCCTGGGATGCTCTCCTTAGGTGACATATGAGCTGGCTTTGAATTAACTGTAGGTGTGCAAAACTCAATCGTTTTGCTGTTGGATTTTATTGCATTAAAATATTCTCTAAAATTTAAAGCAAAAGGTATGTTTATATTACAGTGTGTTTGTACGTAGGTTTCAGTTGTGTGCAGGTGACTGTGGAGGCCAAATTAGGGCTGTCAGATGCCTGGAACTGGAGTTCCTCAGGGCTGTGAGTGATTAAACATGGGTTTTAGGAATCAAATCCGCGTCTTCTGCAAGAGCAGTAAGTGCTCTTAACCATTTGATTAGCTGTTTGGCCCATCATTTAAAAAAGTTCTTACATGACCTTTGTAAAAAGCTATGGCCAGTAAAAATATTAAAAATGTTTAATTCAATTAATATTATTAATAATTGTTGTTTATCTCTGAATTGTAGAAGTGCTCTTCTGACCATGCACCTAGTACTTCTCTGAAACTTACACAAACATACTTTTATTAAAATACAAAATTGAGAGAGATCTCTTTTAGCATAGTTTTGAGTGAATTTAGCAACAATTTAACAAAAGAGATCATATATAAGTAATAGGGAGAAGTAAGCATGGCATGCTTGACTGGAGTTGTACATTGTTTAGATGTGTTTTTTCTTTCTTATTGTGTATCCGTGTGAGGGTATGTGCATATGTATACAGGTCCCTGGAAAGGCCAGACGAGGAATCAATGCTTTACACCTGCAGTTGGGAGCTGCCTGGGCTGGGAGCCGGGGTCAGTTGCAGAAGCACTAAGCACTCACCCTTACACCTCATCTCTAGCCCGACTTTTACATTCGGGAAGTCATTTCGTCACGAAACTTAGTTCTTAGTTCACGTTAAGCTTTACTGGCTGCTGTCATTTGCCTCCTCCCTGTTTCCATTGGAGCCCGTGCACCCTGAGCCATGGCAGGCTCCCTGAGTCAAGCACACCGAGTCACCGGTGTCAGTCAACTGAGTCCTGAGCAAACGCTGAGCGAAGCCTGTCTACCTGGCTTCTGCCTCCGCAGAAAGTTACTACCACACATGCAAGAGTTCTAGAGAAAACAACACTATGATCCTTGGACACTGGTGACAGCAGCCAAGGGATGTCCCCTTCTCTTTCCTGGGCTCGCAAATAATTCAGCATTGCCAGACTCTGATACAATCTCCTTAGGCAAAAGGAACGATTGTCAGGATTTGTAAACTCACAAAGCTATGTCTGTGGTCTCTATGACTTTACACAGTCCTCCTTAGTGCAGGGTTTCAGAAACCTTTCCATTCACAACTCTTTGTACTGTGAGGGCTAAAGTTATATTTTAAGTTTAAATGACTGGGCATAATGGTAAAAGTAAAATGCTGAGACTCCCCAGCTGCTGCCATGGCAGAAGCACTGAAGGTCCCCAAGAAGCAGCAGTAGGCAGAGGGTCCTGAGAGCAGCCAGTCCCAGGCAGGGAAAGCACAACTCCCTGAGTGGCTGCATCAGGCCACGAGTCACAGGCAGGGAGCCGCGTGGTGGATGAGAGACAGTCCTACGAGGAAAGACAGACAGATGGGCACACCATGAGACCAGGCCGCAGGTCTCTGAAGATGGCTGGTCCAGGCAGGGAGCCACGTGGCAGGCAAGAGACAGACAGATAGGCAAGCCATGCAGAGTGAAATTGGATATTTATTTAGTGGGTTATGGAGGGGAAAGGGAGAAGGAGAGAAGAGCAGAGAGGCAGAGAGAGAGAGAGAGAGAGAGAGAGAGAGAGAGAGAGAGAGAGAGAGAGAGGGAGAAGGGGCGAAGTGGGGAGAGACAGAACTTGCCTCTTCTATAGTGAGATGGAAAAGGAAGAGACTCAGGCTGCAAGCAGGAAAAAAGATCTGCCTGCCTCAACGGAAGGGGGGAGAAGTAGACGGAACTTATCTCTTAAAGGGACAGGACAGACCATTACAATAAGAGATCTATAAAACAAAAATGCCTTTAACTTGTAAGGCAGACTTACCCAAGAACAGATCACTTCCTGGAATGCTTGTTCATGTAAGATAACAGGCCACATGTTTTCATTTCTGTAAACAAGCATGGTTGTACTAATTGCACAGGATGTACTTGATCACACGTAGGAGGGAGGAATGTCAGGTTGTATGCTTGCCCCTGATTGGATGAAGGTAGGAAGCAGATCAGGATGTATGCTTGCCCCCAGCTGGATAAAGATGGGAGGTGTGTAGCCTGTGGATTTTGCCTTTGTAAGGCCCTGACTAAGGTAATTCATGGCCATTCTCTGGGAATTCTGTGTATAGACCCAACCAGCATCCATCCTGGCCAGGATTTAATAAAGCTTGCTTCAAATCTGGCTCAAAAATTGTGTTAGTGGTCTTATTATTTCCAGCAGGATTAACAAATACCCAAGAATTTTTTTGCATGACTTGAATATTTCACATGCAAGAGTATGAAACAATAACATAAGTCAAACATTTACTGATTATAAATCATGAAGACATTTGTTTGAAAACAATTCTTTGGTATACACACAATTTTACCATTCATTAAAGATGAAAGAAAATTTACTGTCATGAGATAAATGTGCTTGTTAACTTTTACATTAAGAATTAAATCTTACTGAATATTTGATACTAGACATAGAGAATCTTCAGCCTTTGTTGGAATTGATCAATATTTTGGTTTTCTAATTTGGAGTGCTGAGAATGTCATATCACATAAAAATGCATCATAAATAATCTAAAATGTATTTAGGGCTATTTGGAGAATTATTAGAATTCTTTCTTAATCCCAAGAAGAACACCATTTATTGATTTTTGTGAAACTGAAGAGGGCAACTCAAACAACATTTAAAAAGAGTTACTTTTTTATGTGGACAGTGTTTTGTCTACTTGTATGTATATGTATCATCTCCATGTCTGGTGCCATTGAAGTCCATGGGAGGCCATTAGGTTCCCTGAAACTGGAGTTACAGATGCATATGAATAGCCATGTGGGTTCTAGGAACTGAACCTGGGTTCTCTGCAAGAGCAATATGCACTATCAATCTCTGAGCCACCCCATCAGCCGCTCAAACAACAATATTTAAAGCAAAAAAATTCTAATGTAACACAATCCAAAGATAGTAATTTGATACTTAAATACTGAGGAATGATAACAAGAAGTGTTGGAAGTCTTTATTTTCCATAAGTATACCTTGATTTTTTTAAGAGCACAGAACTTTGCATGTACAATAGAAACTCTGGTGTTTGTTTTTCTTGGATCTGGGGCCGAGTTTCATCTAGGGTTCACTAACAGTGGGTAGCATGAGAGGTTATTTGACATTGGGCTGTGTGAAGGCATGTGCAGTGTAGAGTGTGCAACTTGAGGCCCATGCTACTAGAGGGAGCCTATACTTGACACTGCCTGGAGGGTCAGGACGCAAAGGTAGGACAGCCAAGAGACCCAGGATCCACAAAAAAGTCAACGAAATGGTTCCTAATGATATTCACCTATAGACCAGAACCTAGCATAATTGTTATCAGAGATGCTTCATCCACCAACTGATGGACACAGAGGCAGAGACCCACAGCCAAATATTAGATGGAGCTTAGAGAATCCTGTAGAAGACAAGAAGGAAGGATTATAGGAACCAGAGGGGTCCAAGATATCACTAGAACATGGCCCACAGAATCAACTAACCAGGGCTCATAGGGACTCACAGAGACTGAATTAACATTCATGGAACCTTTGTAGGTCTGACCTGGGTCCTTTGCATTTATGTCATGGTTGTATAGCTTAGTGTTCTTGTGGGACTTCTAACAGTGGGAGCAGAGGACGTCTCTAACTCTTTTGCCTGATTTTGGGACCCTTTTCTTCCAACTGTGTTACTTTGTCCTCTTTGATATTAGGATCTGTGCCCAGTCTTACTGTAAGTTGTTACGCCAAGTTTGGTTGCTATCCCTGTGAGGCCTGTTCTTTTCTGAAGGGAAATGGAGGACGTGTGGACTTGGGAGAGAGGGGAGTGGGATGCAGAAGGGACTGGGAGGAGAGGAGAGAGATATAATATCTCTCTCAGGGATAGAATATATTATATTGGCAGGGATATAATATATTAGAGATAAACAAAAACAAAATACAATTAAAAAACAAAGTAAAACAAAAATACAAAAAAGCAAGAAAGAAAAGAAATTTCTCTAAAACAAAATTGTCTTAACTTTTCTGCTGTCATTTTTTAGCAGATATAAAGAAAATTGGCTTATTGCCATGTTCCCTTGGGTGAGCGAAGGGCTTGAGAAATATATTAAGTGGTGAGAATAGTGTAGTCCAATTAAAATGAACCAGTAAAGGTCCACCTTTCAGAAAGTTGATCTTATTTCACAAGTTTTGAGTAATAAGAACTCTACTCTTTGTAATTGTTATGTATGATGAAATATATTTGATTTATTATAACTACGTGTGTGAGCTCTTGGGACTGATGGAATTCTACCATGCGAGAACTCCTGGCCCATCTTAGTATCATTTTCACTAGCAATATTTTTTATTGAGTTTACATTTTTTCATGTGTGTTCACATGTGCAAGGCACAGCCTGCTGTGGATGTCAGTGTTGGGCCTCCTTCACCAGGTGGATCCTGGGGACTGAGTTAGCTTGTCAAACTTGGTGGCAAGGGTTTTTACCCACTGAACCATCCCACCAACCTGCATTATTTATTCTTTTACAGAGTATTTTGACTGCTCTGTCTATAGCAGGGCTATCTTTCTATATGTTTTCTGTCTCTCACATTTGTAATGTAGCATTTAAAGTTCCCTTCTAAGTTGACCCTTCATTGGAAATAAATTTTCCATAATTTTGGTTAATGTCAATGGAAATAAAGTGACAGAGTATTATATTCTCCAAGAATACATTTAGCAGCTCTATTGCAGCCGGCAACAAGCTGTATCAACCTGTAGAAATGAGAAAGATTTTGGGGTAGTTACAACTTTCACAACATTACAGATTGTAAGGAAACCATTTGTCCAACAGCAGCATGGAGATGATTAATTACATTATGACATCATTAAGAAGCAGGGTATAATTGCATCTATAAGTAATTTAGACTATAGGACAGTGATAAAGTTAAACCACCATCACCTGGAGTTAAGAGTCCAGGTAGAACGGCTGGACGCATCTGCACACTGGGACCGCCACTCATACAGTACTCCTTTTCCATCTACAGTAGCTGGCATGAATCTGTGTATGTGCTGGGTCTGGGGCAGGTGTGTGCCACAACATGTGTGTGGAGGTCAAAGGCAACTTGGAGTCAGTTCTCTCCTTCCACCTCAAGAGTCCTGTGCATCCAGCCTTGGTCATCAGTCTTGGCAGCAAGCACCTTCCCCTGGGGAGCCACCTTGCCAGCCTAAATTATTCCTTGGAACTTTAGCATTTCAAGTATTTATTAATTTTACAATATTTTCTCTGTCTTCATGTGAGTGAGATATTTTAAATGTTAGTTTTATTTGTACTAGGTCAGAAGCTTTACAGGAGTTGGTGCTGAGCTGTGGAATAAACGTAGATTTTCAGAGTGTAAAAGGAGATACTGGAAGAGCAACATGAAAGTGGCTGTAAGTGTGAGAACTATGAATCAAGGTTATTAGAGACAGCAGAGAGTTGGCAGATGACGCTTAAATAGACGATGGGCTCCTACAGAGAACATGCCTGTGGTCTGGAAGATAACAGGCAATCAACACTGAGTTCTTAGAAAACACTAAGTTTTATATATATGTGTACAAGTGAATGATCGATCCATTGAGCCAAAAGAAATGAAAAGTGTGCAATGTAGCTTACCTTTGGTCTGAGTGTATATATGTTGATTTAAAAGATGCAGGTGCAGTACTCACTCCTACCTGACACAAGGGAGTGTGTTGTATACAAACCCATAGCCCTTGAATTTACCATGCTCCTGTCAACCTCCCAAGTGCTTGTCACTTTGTCTGGCTCCTGATGTCTGTGTCCTACTCACAAATTGCTATTCCTCAATGAACTGTTACTTTGTGATATTAAGTTTATGGGTTTAGGATTTAAGTCCTATAAATGAGAGGAAAATGCCTGTCACCCCAGCGTTGCTCTCAGATCATGTCTAAGATCGCTGGGGATGAGCTGAAGCTGTGGGTTACCACTGCTGTGTCCATCTCGTGCCTCTGAGCCGTCAATGCAGTGTTGGTGCCAGTGCTGCAGCCGGGCCCAGCCCCAGTCTCTGGCTGTTCCCTTCTGCTCTCAGGAACTCTCACAGCCTACAGTCTGCTGGTTCCATTGCCCCCTTCAGCTCTGGGGTCTCAAAAGGTCTAGGCTACTTTGTCTCAGGCTGGACGATCTGGCTTCATGGAGGTGGATCTGTGAGAATGCATTGCTGACCACCATGTACTATTCTCTAAGGGCTTACATCTGCCACAAACTCTGTCTTGGTTATCAAAACATGACTATATCATGAACTCTTATGAACTCTATCAAAAATAAATCAGTAGTATGGCAGTACCAAGTACTGGCAAGGAAGTGGTGAGAGGTCTCAGACTTCCCTGAGACACTAATGGAGCATTTATGTTGGATAATAGTTTGGTTCTGGTTGCTACCTAAGTAAGACATAATTATCCTGTGTCTTACCATTTCAAAGTCACCCGCAGCGCTCTCTCTCTCTCTCTCTCTCTCTCTCTCTCTCTCTCTCTCTCTCTCTCTCTCTCTCTCTCTCTCTGTGTGTGTGTGTGTGTGTGTGTGTGTGTATTGGCCTCCCTTCCACCTTGTTTGAAGCAATGTCTCTTGTCCACCACTTCATACCCTAGGCTACCTGCTTTATGAGCTTCTGGGGACCTTCCGTCTGTCTCCTGTCCATCATGAAGCGCTGGGATTACAGATCTACACAGTCCCATCTGCTGTCACACGCTCAAGTTGGCACAGCCCGCGCTCACCCACTGAACACTTCCTCGGCACTCCTTTCTTCATCATCCCAAACTGAAATACCTTAAATATCCATCATCAGAAGAATGGATAAAGCAAATTGTGCTGTTTCCATATGATACAATATGGTACGGCATGATATATAGTATACTCAACAATAAAAAAGAACAAAACAGTCAGATGGATCTAAAGAATATCAGACTATACTAAGGATGTATATTAGATGACTCTATTTATTAAAAGCTAGAAAAGAGACATCTGATTTAGAGCGGTGGTTGGCATAGACTGGAAGTTTGATGGGACTGGCAGGAAAGGAGCTCAAAGAGCTGTTTGGGAAATGGAATCTCATATACCAACACTGTAATGGTAGCTGCCTGGGTTAATAAGTTAACCCAAGCCATGAAATGTCAGTTGTACATCGGTAAAATTTGTTTAATTTACTTATCGTATGTATTTATATGTATCTTTCATTTTCATGTGTATGTGTAGTATGCATGTAAGTGTGTGGACACACTTTGTATGTGTGTGTGTGTGTATGTGTTTGTGTGTACATGAGTAATCATAGAGGCTCAAAGTTGATAATAGGAATCATCCCTGGTTGCTATTCCTCCTTATTAATTGAGGCAGGAGGTCTCAATAAAAACCACTGGTCACTGCCATCACTGATGTGGCCTTGTAGCTTGCTCTGTGGGTTAGTCCCCTGTCTTCACTCTCCAGGGCTGGACTTGCAGGCTAGCCATGATGTTTGTGTGACATTTCATGTGGGTTTGGGAATTTGAAATCTCACAAGTGTATGGCTAGTACTTTAACCACAGAATCACCTTCCCAACCCTAGTCAAGTTACTTTCAAGGTAAAAAAAACTAGAAGTTCATTCTGCTTCATTGGCTCTGGGCTCTTTTGTTCTTCTCATCTGACTTTTGGGCTGGGAAAAGAGTTGCAGGCCATGCATGGGAAGTCTGAGTTAATTTCTCCAAATTTTCATACCCTTTATTATGATGAAAGACATATAATGTGAAGAAAGACTATATTTTTTTACACATAAAGTATAAGAGATGAAGTCCAAATAGAGATTCTCATTAATCATGGTGTGCCAAGCAATGTTAAGCATTGGGAGCCCAGCCAAGAATAGGATAGTTCATCTCCAGCATCTGAGAGCTGAGTTCACAGCACTCATCACTGTGTGTTTAACACTTGCTTACCACATGTGTTGAGTAAGGACTTTGAAATCTAGTACAAGTGATGGGCCTAGATTTGTGTCATCGCTAGATAATGTTACACTGGGGGTTACAGGATAAAAGGAGGAATAATTAGCCCAAACTAGACATATAGAGGGCATGATGACCATGCTGAGAAAATTTAAGAAAAATAAGGAAAATAGAGATTTTCTCAGGCGGAAAACGCAGTTCATGTATGGGCATAAAGATTCACTCATTCATTGAAAGAGTCTGTGTTTACTGAGGAGCTTTTACATCATAGGCACTGTTGTCAATGAAAGACAGGAAATAATCATGTTCCAAGTTTAACTCTAGTGAGAAAGACAGATGTGTTAAGGAGCCTTCTTACTGCAGACTATAAAGATAAGAGAAAAGATACATAAAATTGGGAGGAAATAAAGCGCACACAGAGAAGGGATGAGGCTTTGGGGTTCTACTTGATTAAGAGTTATTGTAGAGGGACTCTTGCATGAAGACTCTGGAGTAGACATATAGAGTCAACAGTCTGCATCTGAAGGGAAGTCTCTTTAAAGGATACAGGACAATTCTGAGGAAGTCACAAGTGAGGGTATACTTTTTGGGTTCCTGGAAGAGTGGGAGGCCATTGTGGCTAAAGAAGAGTATGCAAAAGGGAGAAAGAGAGGAAGCAAAATTTGAGATGCCAATATAGTGGAACATGAAGCATTATACATAACTGGTAAAATGGGAAATATTGGATGAAAACGTAATGTGTTAGAAAATGGTTAACTTTTATTGACAACTTGACAGGATCTGTAATTAACTAAGAGGCTCTCTCAGGGGTATATCTACAAACAGTTCCTTCAGCCTTCAAACATGGACTGAGGACCAGTGACTCTAGGAATCTTCAAGGCCTTCAGTTCTAGATTTGAAAACATTCAGCTTTATAGCCTGAGTAACTAAAAAGCTCAGATACTTTCCAGGATTCAGACAGCCATGGTTGGACTGTGCTGCCTTTATTGGGAAAAACACCACACACACACACACACACACACACACACACACACACACACGCACGCACACACACGAGAGAGAGAGAGAGAGAGAGAGAGAGAGAGAGAGAGAGAGATATCTAAGGGGTGGGGAGAAAGAGAGACTCAGTTCTCTTCTCTGGAGAGTGAGCCTCATAGTGACTATATTGTTTTGTCTCTGGGTGAGCATACTTTCAGCAAGAACCCAAATGGAGAAACCATCCTAGCCCAGGTGAGAAGAGGATGGTATTTGAACTAAAGAGTCCAGTGGAGATGGTACTAAAGTAGTTTCTATATAAACTCAAAAGGAAAGTTTCTGGATAGGCTGGATATGGGGACAGAAAAGCTATGGAAGTGGGAACAGACTCCACGCAAGGAAGACGTGCAGAGAGCCATTGTCAGGCAAAGGGGATATAGAGACCCACACCTCTAGGAAATAAAGCCCTCTGGAAGGCCAGATGGGAAAGGCCATGGTACAGAGGAATGTTCTGAGACATAGAAGACTAGCAATTCCTGCTAGGTGGGTGTGGGCCAGGAGGACTAGAGTCTACACTGGCTCACAAGTACCAGCCTGGGTATATTCATATCATGGAATATGGGAAGAACTGGGTTGGGTTTGTGGAGGACAGTCTTGTGTTCATTCTTGGACCCATGGAATTTTCATTACTTAACCACATCAAAGTGAATCACCTGGAAGGAAATTAAAAATTTAGGCACAAGTTCAAGGCTAATAGGGGTCAAATATTAACATCCCCCTGATTCCATATAACTAGTTGAAATGTCCACTAGTAAACCCTCCAAATTACTTATGATGACAAGGCCATGCAATACCACAAACTCTTTTCAATATAAAAGTATGCAGCAATATAAACTAAACACCCCTAACCTTTGTCTTTAATAGGATAAAGACATGTTCCTTTATTAAAATATAAGTGTCCCTGACCCCAACAATATCTTGTAAAAGAATGAACTTTCTTGTTGCAATGGAGGCTGCTTGTTTGTTTCCTGACTGCCTGGCAGCTCAGCCCTGCATGAAATAATCACACAGAAACTATATTATTTAAAACACTGCTTGACCCATTAGCTCTAGCTTCTTATTGGCTAACTATTACATATTAATTTAACCCATTAATCTATGTATTGCCATATGGCTGTGGCTTACTGGCTAAAGTTATGGTGTCTGTCTCCTGTGGGGCTACATGACATCTCTCTGACTCTGCCTTCTTCCTCCCAGCATTCAGTTTAGTTTTTCCCGCCTAGCTCTATTCTACATTATCATGCCAAGCCAGTTTTCTTTATTCATTAATGGCAATCACAGCATACAGAGGGGAATCCTACATCACCTCCCTTTTTCTGTTTAAATAAAAGGGAAGGTTTTAACTTTAACACAGAAAAATTACATATAACAAAGCAAGTATCAAGCAAGAATTATAGTTACAATATTTATATCTACTTTATCTTTTATTGTAACTAAGGAAAACTATAACTATTAATTCTTCATCTCCATCAAAGACTCCAGAAGGATATAATATTACCTAAGTAAACAGTAAGTTCATTGTAAGCAACTCCCAAAACTCGAGAATCGACAGAGACATTTTGCTACCTGGACAGTCACTCAAAGTTCTTCTGTACTGTTGGGGCATCCATCTTCAACCTACAGGCCCATAGTATCCAGCAGACTTTTCCATGAAGCAGGAAATTTCAAAGACAGTTTCCATCTATATTGTCAGTTTGTCCGTCACTTTCTTCTGTGTCCTGCAGAATGTTCAGCAGACTCTTTCTATTCTTTCATGAAACAGGAACCCCAAAAGACCGTCTCACCTTTAGGCAAGTTCAGCAGTCATTTCTCTGTGGGTCCTGCATGTCCAGTGAAGCCGTCCAGGCAAAAGCAATTTCTTGCCCAAATGGCTAACCAACTCCATAAGGAGCCTCTTCAATGCCCATCATCCTTTTGAAATGTATTGGTGCTGACAGGAGCAGATGTGTCTCACTGTCATGAAAAGTCCTAACTTTCTGAAATATTTTAAATGCCATATTCTGATGGTCTCTGAAAGATTTGAAGAATCCCTGTCTAACTGAAATACATCTCTATATAGCTAGAAAACCTAACTAACATGACTATAAGCTTGACTATTATAGATGATTATCTTTTAACCTATATTTTTAAATTATACATTACATTTTTCTAAAGCATATATCCCTTTAAATGTAAATAAATATTTATAAACAATATTTGGGAATATGGGCATAGTTCTTCCTGAACTGCTTCCTACTGTTTATTGGGCAAAGTAATTTTTTGGGGGTGTTCAAGGCAACCTTTCAGGGGGTCTTGGTTCATCAAACCCACAGGTTCTCATCTTCTGTGGAAACAAAAGAAGAACCTCTTTTCCAAGTGACATATCCTTAGACCCATATTTTGAATTCAAGATACCTTCTATATATATATATATATATATATATATATATATATATATATATATATATATAGATTTAGCTTAGCAGCCTGTACAATGAAATGTCTCTCTGTACTTAAGTACTCCACAGTCAAAAAATTCAAAGAAAACACAATGATATACATAATCAAGACTCTCTGTGTATATTCCATCTTTATGTGGCTTATTTATTTTTATTCTATTACTTTTTAATATTTATCTATTATTTACTCCTTTAATCTATGATTGTCTTACTCTGTCTCTTTAAAGACTTTGTTTTATCTTTTTGTAAACCATTTACTCAACTTTTTATAATCTTTTTCTTCTTTCTCCCAAGCCTGTGTACATTTTTTCAAACACACTGTGTCTTGTTTAGAGATCTTTTATGTCTGAATCTGTTATATTGTGCATCTGTAATACTTTTTTGACCAGAAGTGTTTCTTAGAATGCTAAGTGCTTCTTATGAACGTAAGTGGCATCATTGCTAGGGGTAATAAGGCCCTGCCTGCTTGCTCTGCCAAGTCCAACATGGTGGAGGAGTCCTGTTCACTGCCTCTGAGCCTTGCATAGCGCACACACCTCCAAGTATGCAATGGGTCTATGCTGATCCATTAAGCAGTTTGTAACATGCTTCTCACAGACCCCATTTACATGTTCCATAACTGGACCTCCCAAGAAACAGTTAGAGCAATTTGTGCTGGAAAACCGGAAGCCACCACTTTTTTAAAAAAGAAGCAGCACAGTTTTTACTGCACCTCTCTTTTTTTTTTTGTTTTTGTTTTTTGTTTTGTTTTTCGAGACAGAGTTTCTCTGTGGCTTAGGAGCCTGTCCTGGAACTAGCTCTTGTAGACCAGGCTGGCCTCGAACTCACAGAGATCCATCTGCCTCTGCCTCCTGAGTGCTGGGATTAAAGGCGTGCGCCACCACCGCCCGGCTGCACCTCTCTTAAAGTAGCTGCAGTGTCCCTGCTTGCTGCAAGCTCATCTAGAAAAAAAAATTGTGGCTACCAAAAGCCATGCTTAAATCTGTTCTTTTGTGTCTAAAATTCCTTTTTAAGATTTTTTAGTTTTTTATGTGGATGTAATTACCCACGTTGGAGCACCAAAATGTTGAAGGAGGCCGTTTGTTTCATTCCCGGCTGCTCAGCCCCAAAATAATCACACAGAAATTATATTATTTAAAACACTGCTTGGACCATTAGCTCTAGTTTCTTATTGGCTAACTCTTATATATTAATTTAACCCATTTCAATTAATCTGTGTGTTGCCATGTAGCTGTGGCTTACCAGCTAAAGTTCCAGGTGTCTGTCTCCTGTGGGGCTATATGGCTTCTCTTTGACTCTGCCTTCTTCCTCCCAGCCTTCAGTTTAGTTTTTATCACCTACCTCCTTTCTACCCTATCAGGCTAAGCCAGTTTTCTTTATTCATTAATGGCAATCACAGCATATAGAGAGGAATCCCACATCACTTTCTGCCTCTGGCAACCTTTGACCTCTAAGCAAATTAGGCCAATATATTAGCTGGTTTTATGTGAACTTGAGACTTATTTTGGAAGGCAGACTCTCAGTTGAAAAAATGGCCCCACCAGATTGGCATGTGGGCAAACCTGTGGAACATTTTTTAGTTAATGATTGATGTGGCAGGGACTAGGTTACTGTGGGTGGTGCACCCCTGGGCTGGTAGTCTTGGGTGCTATAAGAAAGCAGGTTGAGTAAATCATGAGGACCAAGCCAATAAGCAGCACTTCTCCGTTGCCTCTGCTTTAGTACCTGCCTCTAGGCACCTGCCCTGACTTCTTTGGATAAGGGACTAAGCTATGAGATGAAATAAACCCTTTTCTCTCCAAGTTGTTTTTAGTCATGGTGTTTATTATAACAATAGAATCCATAAGTAAGAAAGCTGACAAGGAATAATGCAGACCCAACCATGGTATAGAAATCATAGACACATGAAAGGGATGAGGAAGAACAGTTAACTGAGGAGACCTAGAAGATGTGCTCATGGCTGCCAGGATACCACCACCCCCGCCTTTCCAGGCTATGGACCACTCTTTCTCTGAGATTATAATGATCGCAACAGTTCTTCCATTTATTTATTTCTTAAAAAAGCAAAATAACAAAAACAACAACAACAACCACCACAACCATTTTCCTGACTTTTCTGTGCTAGAATTTAGACTTCGTGGTGACTCTGTTGTTGACAGCAGTTTGCCCAGGGCCTAGCACTGGCCTCCCACATAACAGGTGGTCAGTGACTCATTATCGAATGACCAAATGTTGTCAGGCAAGGGAGAGAGTGCAAAGATGCAGGAAATGGCACGGATGTTAGCTCCTAGAGGAACTGAGAGGTGTCTCCCAGGGACACAGGCTCTGTCCTCACACAGACCTTGTTGAGGACAGAAAACAAGAACTCTAGAAATGCATAGGGATTTTAGAGTAACATGCTCTGGTGAGACACAAATGGTTCATGTGCTCAGAGGCACTGAGTGACATTATAAATACTTTTTAATATACTCCTGGCATAAAAGCTGAGAGGTTTCCTCTCTCTGTTCCTAAGCCGCCCACTCATCACACTGGGGATGAGGAAAATGGCACTAACATAGGGCATTGTTGGAAGTCATGCCTTCAGCGCCTGCTGGGTCTGTTTGTAAGTCTTGAGGAGATGGCTCTTTCAATTTTTATTAGTCTAAGGTTACATTATGGCTGCTGTCACTTGTAAAATTTTGATCAGCTTTGCTTTAGAAAGAGATCACTCATAGAAATTCATGATCATCAATATGAAAGAGAAATTTTTTGCATTAAAAACAGTCACTTAAACATTATTATTCAGTCGGATAATAGGTTTGATTACTTAAATGTGTCAGGTTTTTTTAATAGAACATAACAGATATTCCATCTGTCTTTATAAATTATTTAATGTTAAGGTCTGGTATTCCAGTTGACTCTGCATGGGCAGAAGTGGGGGGTACGTGAAATCTGGTCTTGGGTGTCACTTTTCACACATGTATCCTTGAACACATCTTTTGCCATCTTATCCTTAGCGATCTTTGTTCACAGTGGTTGTGACTTCTGTTGTCTCATTTGGACTTAGGCACTTGTTCTCTTGAGCTACCACAGAGAATGGTCTTCTTCCAGAAGACACAGATAGTCTGGCCTTGAGGGTCTTCTGCAACCGCTGGACCACTCTTAACCAGTCAGACTCTACTGTCTCCTCTGCCACACCAGAGTGGGAGATTTTGATGTTCTCGAGCTCTGCCTAAATAGATCCAGCAGTCACTTTTTCGTATGTTCCTTTATCTTGTCTGGCTCAGAGTGGCCACAGCCTTCCCAGAGCTTTGGTCCCTGCTTTGGACATTTATTTGTGCTGTGTACTGAAGTCTTTCTCTGAAATAATTAGATTAGAACAGCCCAGGTGACTGAGCAGAGTCACTCACAGTCTGTGACTTGAGGTCCTGCTGGCTAATATTTTAACATCATTATATCACTGAATTGTACATCAAAATTGTAGTTAAAAGTAAGATATAAGCAATCAAATAATGTATCTATTTCAAGCTTCACACTCTCCTCTCTAGGTATCAACAGAAAACATAGAAAGACTAAAAACAGAAGGCAAAGCCGAGGAGACACTGGTGGACTTTGTTCTCTGTGATCTCTTACTGGGGTGTTTCATGTCTTGAGAAGATTGAACAGTGATGAAGGCCTATAAGATGGAAGCTTGTTTTAATTCTTCCTTTTTAGGGGATATAATATGTTGACAGAGATGCCATAGAATCTGTTCAAGGTTGGGAGAAGTCCCAGAAGCTCCACATCCAATGTTTACATGCAGGCATAAGCATCTGCGATAAAAGTGGTTGGCTTTTGCAAGGTGTAGGAGACTTTGAACTTTCAGAGTAAATTAGAAATTTCCATGCTACCTCTTAAGCCTTAAATATGGAGTCATTTGCATTATTATACTATTGCTTGCTGCTTTGCAATACCCTCACACCATCTCCAGCATCTGTGTTTTATGTCTGTGACTACGTGCTCTCTGAAGGCAGTGGCTGAGCCATTTATTTCTTAAGAGTCTTGGGAAAGAGAATTTTATGATATTTGGCTCAAATAAAGCACTAGGAATGCTAACTAACCTTTCCACTAAAGCTTTTACACTCCCCTGCCAAAGCATTTCTAGTTCTTTACTTGTCTTTCTGATGAGAAGGTAAGCTTACTGAAAGCAGATTTCAGGACTTTGCTTCTTTGCACTTTCCCTTGGTGGTGAGTAGAGCTGTGGGTGTAGATGGGCTCATAAAGTATTTACCAAAGCACAGAGTGATTGGCTAGAAATTTCCCTGCATTCCAGTTCTACAAACTTACCGTATAGTTTGACTAAACCAAAAAAAAAAAAAAAAAAAGCAAAGCAAATGTATCAATTGTTTTTTTCATCGCTGTAACAAAATATCTGCCCGGAGTAATTTAAGGAAGCAGTTTATTTTGGCTTAGAGTCTGAGAATACAGTCAATCATGATGGGAAATACACAGCAGCAGCAGGAGCCCCAGGCAGCGGGTCACATTGCAGTCAGGAAGGAGAGAGAGAGAGAGAGAGAGAGAGAGAGAGAGAGAGAGAGAGAGAGAGAGAGAGAGAGAGAGAGAGAGAGAGAGAGAGACAGAGAGAGAGACAGAGAGAGAGACAGAGAGAGAGAAAAGCTGGGGCGCAGCTCACAGCAGGATTCTGAGGCAAGGGCTCACATTGCAGTGTTGCAGTCAAGGAGTGAAGCAAGAGGAAAGCTGGGCGCAGCTCATTTTTTCTGGTTTACTCTGTCCATGACCCCAGCCTATGGAATAATGCTGCCTACATTTAGGCATTTTCAAAATTTTCCTTCCTCAATTAGATATTTTCGAAAATCCTGTCATTGAGACAGGTGTGTTTCCATGGGCATTCTAAATCCAGTTGTGGTAGCTTGAATACCCCATAGGCCTGGGTATTATTTGAATAATTCATCCCCAGATGGTGATGCTGTGTGGGAGGTTTACAAAGAGCAACCTTGTGGAAAGAATGAGGCTAGGTTCGAAGGTTTTATAGCCTCACCCCACTTCTAGTTCTCTCTACTTGGTATGGGTGGATGAAGATGTGATCTCTCAGCTCCCTGCTCCAACCACCATGTCTGTGTGCTGCCATGATGAAACCCTCATCCCTCTGGAAACATAAGCCAAATAAACTTTTCCTTCCATAAGCTATCATTGGTGTTCTATCACAGCAATAGAAGTTTAACTGATAGACAATCAAACTGACAATAGAGATTAACCCTTAAAGTCTCTCTAGAAAGAACAGTGAGGCATCCACAGATGACTTCATGCTTTAGACATCTGAACTAGATCAAAGACAAGGATTTTTAAGAGTTTGTCCAGATTTTGGAAGCAGGACCCTTATTCAAATTAGAATATACAGAATGCAGTTAGGAAGGCTAAGAAGGAAGGAAGGAAGGAAGGAAGGAAGGAAGGAAGGAAGGAAGGAAGGAAGGAAGGAAGGAAGGGTCAGAAGTAACAAAACCAAATTCCCCAGTGATGTCACTGCTGAGCATGGCTGGTTAGTCTTCATGCGCCTCTGCATTGCCCTCGTGTGAGAAGACTTTCCACTCATGGGGTTCTGGTGCCTTGGGTTTCTTTCTTATATTCTAGAAAAGTCTCAGAACTGACTTTCAATGCCTCTGCTGCCCTCTGTTCTGCTCTTCATGGCCTGGAAGCAGTTGTTCTGGTTGAGACTGTGGAGTTGCATCACTCTGATATGGGTCAGGCGTTGATCTCTGAACCATGTGTCAGTTCCAGTGAACTGAGATTCACACTGGGGAGCGGGCCTTTCCCTAGCACAGAATGGGGTGATGACAATGGCTGCTGTGTGGCCTTGGAATCTACTAGAAGCCTTCTTTTTAAAGGAAAAGTGATTTCCTAAAAATGAAGACTAAGCTATCATAAAATACTCTTATGCAATCTTTCATTTCTTCTTTTCTGTTTATTAAAGAAATTAATCTATCATTCATGATTGAGTATGGAGCTAATAAAATACAAACAAACACGCTAATCAACCAAACAAACAATAACCACCACCACCACCACCACCACCACCACCACCACCACCGCCGTGAACAAGCCCCTCCCCTCAGATGCTGTAACTGGTGAACACAGTCTCTTTTGGGCTCTCTGCTAAACTGGAAAAAGCTCCCGTTTCTTGAATCTTGTTTCTACTTTCCTTGTCATCTGAGGAGCCTGAGCTAGAAACAGCTGCCAAAATTTGTCTTGATATATAATGTCAGATCAAATTGTGCAGCAGAATTATCAGACATTTTTTAGAGAACACTGGTGTTTAGATTCCATGCATAGAAGGTTGAGCAAGACATAGGAACAAGCCCTCCTTTCTGCCTGTGCCATGGTGGGTGCCTCCAGTAGGCAGCCCTCCTTCCTGCCTCTGCCATGGTGCCTGCCTCCAGTAGGCAGCCCTCCTTCCTGCCTCAGCCATGGTGCCTGGTAGTCAGTCTTCCTTCCTGCCTCTGCCATGGTGCCTGGTAGGCAGCCCTCCTTCCTGTCTGTGCCATGGTGCCTGGTAGTCAGTCTTCCTTCCTGCTTGTACCATGGTGCCTGGTAGGCCGCCCTCCTTCCTGCCTCTGCCATGGTGCCTGGGTAGGCAGCCTGCCTGTCCCATGGTGCCTGGTAGGCAGCCCTCCTTCCTGTTTGTGCCATGGTGCCTGGTAGGCAGCCCTCCCTCCTGCCTCTACTGTAGTCCCTGCATGCTAGCATGTCTATCACACAATCAGGATTGAAGCTTTGCACAATTCACTGTGTGCTTTAGAAGGCTCTGTCAATCAGTGCCCACAATGAGCATAGTCACACCTGAGAGGGCTGCAGGTGCAGCTACAGACAGTGCACTGTGTGCTCCAGCTGTGCCCCTCAGCATATATCACAACGGTGAAATCCATCAAGCACAGCTCTCACCACTCCAGAAAAGTTTAAGATTGACACCAAGACACGCTCTTCCTTTGTGCTGTGTTTCCTTTTCCCATTTATGAACAGCGAATCTTTGACATTATTGGCAGGGTCGTGCTTCAGTGTTAATATGTTTAGGAGTGCCAGTTAAGTAAAATTTCCCAAGAACTTTTCATTAGTTATGGTTTAGGGTCATACATAATGGCCGAAGGAGTTCATTGGGAAGTTGGATTCTTGCACAGCCCTGCTCCCCCATTTTCCCAGTGGAATGTGATTTTTATTAAATTAATTAAATATGCTTCTCTAAGAAGGTACAGGCGGTACCATGACCACTTCTGCCAGTTGATCCAGTCTCTACGTGGCTACATTTTAAAGAAATGTAGAAGCCGTGAGCAGTGAAGCAAAGGTCAACGACAGTGGTCTTCAAAAGGGGGCACCATTAGGATAGGATAGAAGTCACTGAAAACTGGAAAACTGTGGACTATCTGTGATACCTGGGAAACTGAGAAAACCAGGAGAAAACAGGGCCTCTACTAGTGCAGAATGGGGTGCATTCTCCTCCAGGCTGTGAGACACTGGGTATGGCGCTGCTCCAGCAAAGTGTGCACAGAGAAAGGAAGACACTGGACTGCAGCACACCTTCTCATTTTCTCCAGAAATCAGCTTGTAGTCTGAACAGGAGCAAGGTGAATCAGACTGTCCTCCTGGTCATTTATAATATCTGTGTGCAGTCACAACAACAAGATTAGAGTGAGCACCGCTCATAGGGAGGTGCAGTCAGCAAAGCATGGGCTTGATCTTGAGCTATCCAAGCATGGGTGAAGGGGAAGCCTAGCCAAAAACCTTGTTTTGTAAGGCGTGTCCCCCTTAGTCTAAAGGTGTGTCCCCCTTGGTCTAAAGGCGTGTCCCCCTTAGGCCTGTCCCCCTTAGGCTAATATTGACTTATAAAATCTTGCAGGCCTGCGGCCCGCCTGCTCTTTGTTTTCCTGCGCTCCTCGCTGGAACCTTGGATTTGTAAGTTCCCTTTCCTTTCCTTTATTAAAACTGAATTATATATATATTAAAGCTTGTCTGGTGAATCATAACTGCCGATCAACCACGCACCTTCACATGGGCTTGATCTTGAGCTATCCTATAGCCTGTAAGGATGTCAGAAATTAAGATTCTTTTTTTAAATCTCGGTGTATTTATAAATCTTATTATGAATATTATAACAATAAATGACCATGTTAAAAGAAAAAAGAAAAACTATCCCGAAAGAAAATGCTAATACTGTGTGGTGACAGATGGCTTCAATAATCACTTCTAATGCATTTGTTATCAAATCATGACACTGTATACCTCGAGTGTATATAATTTCTATTTCCCAATTATGCTTCATTGAAGTTGGAGGAGGGGATAAAAAAACCCCACTAAAAGATGTAGCAATAGCAAAGTTTCTCTTTTTTCCTAAGCAATTATTGAACAATTCCCCTGTTTCCCCCTTTTTTTAAAAAAATAGATACTGTCTCATACTATTGCATGGGATAACATCCTGATAACAGCTTTCCGGTTACTCCTCCCAGTTCCTCCCACCTCCCGTTCTATTCAGACCCACTCCTTTTCTGTCTCTCATTAGAAAAGAACAGGCTTCTAAGGGATAGCAACAAAACTTGACAAAATAAAATATAAGATAAAACAAAATCCATCATATCACAGTTGGACAAGGCAAACAAGCAGAAAGAAAAGAACCCCAAAAAGAAGCACAAGAATTGGGGACTTGTTCATTTATACACTCAAGAGTCTCATAGAAAATACAAAGCAGAAAGCTACAGTATAAAGTCAGCATACCTGGGGTAGATCCATGTAGACCCTGCGCTTGCTGCTTCAGTCTCTGTGAGTTCTTATGAGCTTTGCTCATGTTGATTTAGAGGGCCTTGTTCTTCTGATGGCCTCCATCCCCTCTGCCTCTTAAACTCTTGCTTCCTCATCTTTTTCAGGGATCCATAATCTCTGAGGAGAGAGATTTGATGGAGACATTCCATTCAGAGCTATGCGTTCCAAGGTCTCTGTCTATATGTAATGTCTGCCTGTGGGTCTCTGTGTTTGTTCCTATCTGCTGCAGAAGGCAGCTTCTCTGATGATGGCTGAACAAGGTACGGATCTATGAGTATAGCAGAATATCATTAGAAGTCATTTTATTGTTACTTTTTTAGACTATTAGTATTTGGTTTTACCCTGGTCTCTGGGCTAACTAGTCTCTGGTTTTTGGCCACCCAAGAGCTGTCAGGTATGGGTTCCATCTTGTGGCATGAACCTTGAGTCAACCAGACATTGGTTGGCCACTCCCACAAACTTTGTGCCACCATCGCCTTAGCATATTTTGCAGGCAGGTAGATCAGGTATGTGGCTGTGTTGGTGTTTATGAGAAACTAAGATTCTAGAGTACAGAAAACCCTATTTGAATTTTTCGCAGTTCACCCTTCCCGACCTAATAGAGTTGATATTCTGAGTGAGTCCACAAGGCTTGGCTTGAGCCAGAGGAAAATTCAGCTTTCAGAACTAGTGTATAACTTGAAAGGTCACATTTAAATTTGATAACTGTTTCCAGTCTGTATTTCATTCTTTTGGTCAAAGGCATTAGCAGATTTATACACTAGGAAGAAAATATAGTATTCTCTCTAAAATGATTTATAAAAATTAAAATGGATAAACTTAGAATGAAGTATTGAATGTAAGAACTGATAGAATTTTAGAGGTGATAGCCAAAAATAAAATTTCTAGGAATAATAATTCTTTCCTTCCAGAGAGACAGAAGCAATGAATAGTTGTAGGAGGAGGGCCTGCTTGTTTGTACCGGCTGCCCAGAACTGAAATAACCACACAGAAATTGTATTAATTAAATCACTGCTTGGCACATTAGCTCTAACTTCTTAATGGCTAACTCTTCCATCTTAATTTATCCCATTTCTGTTAATCTGTGCATCACTACGAAGTAGAGGCTTACCACCAAATTTCCACCACATCTATCTCCTGCGGCGGGTCTATGGCGTCTCTATTCCGCCCTGCTTCCTTCCAACATTCAGTCTAATTTCCCATGCCTACCTAAGTTCTGCCCTATCAACAGGTCAAGGGAGTTTCTTTATTAACCAATGAAAGCAACTCATAGACAGAAGGACATCCTACACCAAGTAGTGATTAAATCTCAGGTCTCAACTCAAATGTTCTCTTCTTATTTAAGACACCAGTATGAGAGAACCAACCTATTAAAACATGTCAGGTCTGGGTCTGTGGGATGGCCCAGTAAGTAAAAGGGCACCGCACAGGCCTGCCAACCCTAGCGAGATCCTCAGAGCTCAGGGTGTCAGGCCTGACGGCCCTGGCGAGATCCTCAGAACCCAGGGTGTCAGGCCTGCCAACCCTAGTGAGATCCTCAGAGCCCAGGGTGTCAGGCCTGACGGCCCTGGCGAGATCCTCAGAACCCAGGATGTCAGGCCTGACGGCCCTGGTGAGGTTCTCAGAGCCCAGGGTGTCAGGCCTGATGGCCCTGGTGAGGTTCTCAGAGCCCAGGGTGTCAGGCTTGATGGCCCTGGTGAGGTCATCCTGACAGCTGTTCTCTGACCTCCATTCATTTGCTCTCATACGTGCATCATACTATACTCCAACACCTATCACACACACATGAAATAGTAACTGGTGATGTTCAATTTGAAAACTCACAGTGTCTGAGAGTTCCTGTTGCTCTGCACGGTCACGAGCACTTACCAATCTCTGTGACATTGGACACTGAAGCAGAAGAGCGGTGGCATTGCATCATGGCTTTCATTAGTATTTCTGGTGACTAATGATAGTGAACTTTTATTCATATGCTTTTTTTCCATCTGTTCATCCTCTTTGGTGAAATGTCTGTTCAAACCTTTGCCTATGTTTTTATTAGGTGTTTTAATTCTTACCCTTGAGTTGTATGCCTTATTTGCATATTCAAATGTGAGTCCCTTTTTGTATACACATATATGTAAATATGATATCCCAGTGTATTTCTGGCTTTTCCATTTCCTTACCAGGGTGTCTGCAACAGAACATTTAACTTCTGCGGTGTCCTCCCTGTGAAAGAGCCTCTGCTGTTTGCTTGTTTAGACTCTTGCTCTTTTGTCTATTCTAAGCTTGAAAAATTTTCTCTCAGATGTTTTATGGTTAAAATCACTTTGGAAAATATATGTAAAAGGTTGATTTTTTTCTAAAATTTAAGAATATATTTACCACACAACCCAGGAATTTTTGTAGAAGGATTTACCTCAGGAGAAATGAAAATGTGAGTCTGCTGAAAGGTTCAAACACAACATCTGTTCAGAATGTCTAGAGTCTAAACAATGGAAGAGATCAGCGTTTATTCAATTGTACACCTGAAACATGTGTAGCACACGAGTGTATACATACAAGTACATGGTAATAGATAAAGGAACACACTATGGATACAGGCAACAACACCAATTAACCCGAAACATCATTCTAAATGAGAGGGGTTAGATTCCAAAGAGTGTAAACTACCATTGCACTTAGATCTAATTCCAGAACTGGAGAAACTCACTCCAGCAATAGAAAACAGATCTACAGCTGTCTGTTTGGGGGGTGGGCAAGGAGCTTGGGGACACAAGCAGGTGTTTGGGAACAGTGGACACAGTCTATTTCTTGACTTCGGTGTGTGCTGGTCAAAATTCCCCTCTCTGTACACATCTTAGAGTAAGTACAATTAGGAAACTGATTTAAACATGCTGTTCTAGTTTGCCGCCTGTTGCTGTGACAGACACTGACTAAGAACAAGTTGGGGGAAGGAGAGGGCCTATTGGGCTTATAAATCAGAGTCCATCATGGTGGGACTCAAGGCAGAAAACACGTTTCCTCCCTGGCTTGCTCAGTCAAGTTCCTTACACAGGCCACACCCAGATGCCCAAGGATGGCACTGCCCATAGTGGGCTGGGTCTTCTCACATCAGTTAAGAAAATACCCTACAGACATGGCCACAGGCCAAGCTGATGGAAGTAATTCCGCAGTCCTTTCTTCCCAGGTGTGTCAAGATGACAGATGAGTTACTTGTGACAGATAGTAAAGATTCTTCATGGTTAGCCAGTGGTGACATATTTACTACACACCTCTGCTGTGTAGTTTTTAAAGTGTGGTTATTTCAGACTTTTAAGAAATCCAGGTGGTGAAGTTATCACTTGAGTTTAAAAACAAGACATTTTCCATTAGGGAAATTTAAAAAATACATAAAAGTCAAGCGAATAATAAAAAACGACTCCTTGTCTCAGCATCCAACCATTCCTCTCTGCTTTTCTTTCTACAGCTAGCATGCTCTTTGTAGCATATTATGAAATCATAAGGATTTCCCCAAATCATCCCACGATTTTGACAGATATAATTTTAACAATGCATCATGGTCACAGAAATAACACCATGCATTATTTGAACTCTCCCCCACATTTGGGCGCTTTTCTTTCCAGTTCGTGTCTGCAGTTTTCCTTATGAAATGTTGTGGTGATTAGTATATGTCTTTTTTATTGACAACTATTGATCTGGGATAGATTCACATATACTTTGATCAAAGGGTAATACATTCATCATATTATTGTTACCAAAATATTAAAACCTTCCTACTTTCTCCTCAGTTTCTATTCTAGAAAAATCTTTGATTTTCCTTCCTTTGCAATGAATTCTTGCTTCTCGCGGTAAAGAGTTAAAGAACGGATTTTCACCTACCACAGTGAGTGTAATGCATTGCCTGAATTAGCCTCATCCCGCTGTCAGAGTGCCCAGAAACCATGATGATAGGAGCTGTGCAAATAGAGATCTAGCATATGGGAACCTGCTTATAATTTCTTACTCACAGCGCTTAGCCCACGTACAGCATTTATCTTTAAAAGAGCAAGACTAACGAACCCGTATGTATTGTTTTCTCCTTACAGAATATCCTCATTTGAAATATGCCTAATGAGGAAGGAATGGCAGCGTCTCCAGTAGGCAGTGTCACAGTGTCTCGTGGAAGAGCTTACTCTTGTCATGGATAGCCTCTGTGCCTCCACTTTGCTTAAGAGGGACAGCTCATGATCTGAAATACCTACAGTCATGGGTAAAATACACTTTCAACTACAAGAACTCAGGCTTCAAGAAAAGTGGGGTGGGTCAGACCTATGCAGGAGCTTACGGCTTGGGGAATCCATTTTTACATTGCTGAGGGATTCAAAGGAGAATTTCAGAAAATGTTTGATTCTTCTGGCAAATTATGACTATCACTTGATTTACAAAAAATCTGATTGCCATCATCTCATTCAGGAATATGACTGTGACTAAACACTAAGTAGCATAAAACTGAGGTAAGCTAGCTTTTCTTTAGGGGCAGATAATGCGACTTTTCTTTAAATATATTTACTTCATTATTTGTATATGTGTGTGTGCAAGTGTGTGTCACATGAGTGCAAGTCCCCGTGAAAGCAAGAAGTGTCTGATCCCCAGGAGTTGCAGATACAGGCAGTTGTGGTTGGTCCAAAGTGGATGCTGAGAACTGAACTCTGGTCCTTTCTAAGAGCAGGAAGTGCTCTTAACTACTTAGCCAACTGCTCAGCCATCTCTCTTGCCCTGATGTAGCTTTTTAAAGTCCCAATTTCTTCTTTAAGACAGTCAAATGAGGCAGTGAGCCTCGCTGATTTTGTGATGTTTAGATGAGATGCTGAGTAAAGATGCAGTCTGTAGACCAAGGATTCTAGCAAACCACCTCGCTTCGGCTGTCTTTAGAGAAAAAGCAGTTCCTCGTAACAGTCTTCCTAACTGGGTTCACCCCAGTCAACTCTTGTCTTTGGACTCTCATCCCGGACCATGGGGCTCAACCCTCCATTTTCTGTCTTTGAATCCTGACATCTATCTTGGAGGGTAAACATCCTCTAGCCTAACATCCCCAACTAATGACATTTCACTGTTGTGACAGAAATGTGTTTCCTCTGAGGACTTCACTTCCCAGCAGCCCTAGCTCCTGACTCTGAAGACCTCACTATCTAGCGGTCTTTACTAATGAAGTGCAGTTTTCCCTGCTTTCAGGCCAAGGGAAGATGCAATTGTCTTGCCCTGCTGAGCTGTTCTCAGACCAGAATTCCCTTCCTTCCTATTCCCCTGCGTCATTCCAGCTAGGTCGTCAGCTTCTCTTGTGACTGTTTGTCCTCAGATCTTTTCCAGCCACGTCAAGTCTTTCGTCATGGTTGACCTTGACATCTTCCTAAGAATTCAGTCTGTCAGCATGTCTTTACTTTTCTCCACAGTGACATTTTCATCTCCACTCACTCCAAAGTCCAAATGACGTCTTCCCATTGCCATGCTGTTTCCCACAGTGCACTCTGCTGACCACTGCTCTCAGGGTCTACTCCTAAGACCTATTCTTCCTTGGCTTTCCAGCTTAGGCTTTTTTCTTTCTTCCATTTTCTGTTTTTGCCTTCCAGTTCTCAGTGCTCATATTCTTTCTGCCTCTGTTTTGCAAATTTTTAACATTGCCAGCTCAGGTTGACTGTCTCTGTGGGTTCCCCTTTCATGACCTAGATGTCCCTGGCTTACACAACAATCCTTCTCTCTCTTCAAAAGGATTCTCAGAGCTTGGTCCAGTGCTTGGCTGTGGATCTCTGCATCTGCTTCCACCAGTTACTGGATGAAGGCTCTCCCATGAAAATTAGGGTAACCATCAGTCTGATTACATGAGAAAGCCTGTTCAGATACCCTCTCCGGTATTGCTAGGAGTCTCACTTAGATGGGGTCATCCTCGTGGTTTCCTGGGAGTTTACCTGGCATCAGTTTGTCATTAATCCCAAAATGTGCCCTCCATCAAGATATTTCTTTCATTCTTCTCCTCATCCATTCAGCCCCCAACCCACACAATTCAATCATACATGTTCCCATACCTTCATCCTCCCACCCCAAGGAGATCTCTTCTATTTCCCCTTCCCATGGAAATTCATGCATCCCCCAAAGTCCTCCTTATTACTTAGCTTCTCTGGGACTGTGGATTGTAGCCTAGTTATCCTTTACTTTACAGTTAATATCTACTTATGAGTGAGTATATGCCATGTTTGTCTTTCTATGGGTTACCTTACTCAGGATAATTTTCCTTCTAGTTTTGTTTCTAGAATTTGTTTGCAAATTCATGATGTCATTGTTATTGTACTGCTGAGTAATACTGCATTGTGTAGATGTACCACATTTTCTTTATCAATTCTTCGGTTGGAGGGGCATCTAGTTTGTTTCCAGGTTCTGGCTATTACAAAAAATGCTGCTATGAACACAGTTGAGAAAATGTCCTTGTGGTATGAGTGTGCATCCATTCTGGTATATGCCCAAGTGGTTACTGCTGAATCTTAAGGTAGATTGATTTGCAATTTTCAAGACAGGGTTTCTCTGCATAATCTTGGCTGCCTGGAACTCACTATGTAGACCAGGTTGACCTTGAACTCACAGAGATCTGTTTGTTTCTCCTTTCATTTATTCTTAAGGATGAACAACTGCTATTTCATGAACTTTCATTTTTACATGTGATTAGGAACTATCTCCAAATAAGTTATTGAGTAAGCAAACATTAGATAGTCCAACTTGAATGGATTATTTGTATGATATCAGTTATAAATTGAGTCATAAACAAACATGAGTAAATAGTTAGATTCTGCCACGGGCTTTATTCCATAAATGTCAGCCACACAACATTGGGTGGCATAGCAAAGCTCCATTTAATAATATGCACAACATAGTAAGCATACAGGCATGATCAAATGTACATAGAAAAGGGTCTTTGGCTTGCTTAAAAGGGTTACAGAACAAAATCTTGGAGAAGCTGGGTGTGGTGACACCTTCAATCCCAGCACTTGGGAGGCAGAGGGTCTCTGTGATTTTAATGAGGCAGCCGGGACTACACAATACAAAAGTAAGCAACAACATCAAACCCAAGAAACATAACACTGGAGAGTCACTAGGTGATAGCAAATAATGCTGAGGTGTCCCCAGATAAGGCAGTCTAGCCTTGAACCCTTAAAAACTAAACTGAGATTTGGAAACATGTCAGTATGATTTTACTCCACAGAAGGGTATATTGAGGACAGCTGCTTCAGCAAGGGGTTGGGAACTGGATTTCAGCAGATGGTGGTGGGTTCTCTTGGCATAGAACCCTCGGAGGCATCACCTCTTTCTCCTGGTTTAGTGGAGCTACTTCTGATTCAGGCACAGGTAGAGTGATGATTGGCACATATCAAATGTGGGAGAAACTGGTACAAGTGGTATAATCCCTGGGGGAAATTGATTAGAGGGCAATGGGGTAAAGAATCAAGCTCCTTGGGCAGGCAGGGACTCCATACAGGGGAAATTCCAAGCAGATGCGCACCACCCCCTCATTGAGCACGGGCAGGCTTCATGATCAGGGTGAAGTTGTGAGTGCCTCTAGGGTAGGAGGGGCCAGTTCCTTTCCTAACAAATGGCACTTCAGCTAAGAGATAAGGTGATGCTCATGTTTGTCAGGATCTTGGGCCGGCTCATTCATAACATTTCCTATACCCGTCAGGTGGAACTATTGAGGCTGCCTATAAAACTGATTTCCACTGGGTACTTTGCAGAGAGGCTCAATGTGGATATATTAAGAAAACCCTAAACACAGGTCTCCATCCACAAGCAGCATTTAAGAGTCTATTGGGATCAATGCTGTGGAATTGGATGAACAAACAAATAAAAACAAGATAAAAATAAAAGGCTGTGGGATATGTGAGTACTCTGTAGTCCGGGTATCATGCTCTGCTGCGTGGGGCAGTGGATCTGTCAAGGTCGAGGAGGCATGGCTGAGTTTGACACTGATGCAGGCATTGAGTTTTGTCGTGCTCAGGTGAGGCTGGGGGCACTGAAGTGCATCATGCTAAGGTGACTGGAATTCTAGGACACATGGTGACATATGCATTTCATCACCAGTGTGTGCCCATTCTTCAATTTATCCTAGAGTCAATGTCAATGCAGAATGAATGTGTGTGTGTGTGTGTGTGTGTGTGTGTGTGTGTGTGTGTGTATATATACATATATATATATATACACATATATATGTATAAAATTTCACACCATGGTTTCTGATTTATAATTTCCCGAGGGCGATATTTTTTTACAGCGACTGGCAGAATTTTTTGTTCTTCATTAGGCCTTTTATTAACCCACTGCCAGAGCTCGGAATCTAACCACTCCCAGTGTTTCAGTGATCATATTATCAGTAATAGCATATTTCCTCTGGGAGATATGAATGCAGTCTACTGCAGGTGGAAGCTGGGAGGAGGCGGGATAGCGTGGATTGTTCACACTGCTGCCTGGGCTCTGCCTCCAGACTCCCAGCTATACTTGCAGCTGTCGCTGACTAGAGACTCAGCTTAACTTCGTTATCATGTGTAAGAGCAGCTAGTTTATTTATTCAAAAAGTTTTATATACCTACAACACTCCACTCGGAAATGATTTGACTCTGCATTTGGGGAGTCCAATCCATAAGGCTTCCCTAAGATAGTTCTCTATTAGGAAACAAAGCGTAGATGCTCAAATGGACAAGGACTAGCTTGAAAGGAGAGCCCAGTCGTACAAGGTGGGTGGGGTGGTTCCTTCCTGTCTGGTTGAAGAAGCAGAATGAAAGGGAGGTATGGAAGCTTAATTATTACCATCATTGTTCATTTAGAGAAAAGATCTCAATTGCAGGGCTAGCGGAATTCAAATGGGGCTTTCTGGTCTACCAGAACATGTGATGTAGAAGCCCAGGCAGTTTGTCCCTGGAAGACTTTCAGGGGATGATGTTGTGTAGTTTCCTTGGCATCACACATACACCCCTAACAACACTGTCTCATCTCAGCATGGACATGCTTCTCAGGGAATTTTTGAGCAAGACACCTTGCTTCATGTAGCCTCATCTGTCAAGTGTAAATTCTGGTAATTTCCCATAGAACATATTTTATTACTGTGGATATCAAACTGAACAATGAACATTAAAAGGACTTTTAAATGGAGAAGTATGGTGTAAAAATTGGTTCTTACAATATTGGACCAAATGCCTCCCTTCAAGGAGCACCTCTCAAAATTAAACATGGAAAACAGGATATGTTGGGCACCTGAGCAGAGATGGACACTAGATAATCCTCTCACCTACTCCTATGGTTGTAGGCAGGATAAAATCAAGAAAGAAAGTCAAAGAACATATGTCTCATGATAATAACTTAAGATATATAGGTGGACCAATACTTGAGTATTTTTGATTCTTTGGATCTGATTTCTGTACTATGAACTATATTTCAAATAGATTTAATGAGTAATAGACATTCCCCACTCTCTGGGACCTTGTCTCCTATATCGACTAAATCTATCTTTCCAAGTCTTCCAATATATTTTTCCTCGAATTTTATTTGTCTTTTGTCTTAGGTGATGATGAAACCCATGACCCAAAGCAACTTGGGAAGAAATGGGCTTATTTGACTTACAATTCCACATCACTGTTCATTACTAAAGAAAGTCTGAACAGAAACTCAGGGCAGGAACTTGGTGGCAGAAGCTGATGTTGTGGAGGAGTGATGTGTACTGAGGTATTCCTAATGGCTTGCTCAGCCTGCTTTCTTATAGATTCCAGGACCACCAACTGAGTGTGATACCACCCACAATGGGCTGGGCTCTCTGCCATCAATCACTATATTAAGAAAATGTCCTATAGGCTTGCCACAGTCCAGTATTATGGAAGAAATTTCTCAACTGAGGCTCCCTCCTCTCTGACAACGTTAGCTTATGTCAAGTTGATATAAGTCACCAGAAAGCACACCTTTTCTGACTAAGTTATGGTTTAGTGATCATTCAAAGTCAATCTACTAGGTTCAGATAATAATGTTCCATAACTCACCCCTTTCCCAACAGCTTGTGCTTTGCAGATGCCTAGGTTTGTAGTCTAAGCAAATCTTTCATATGCATCTATAAAACTAATATTAAAATAAAAATGTAGTGAAATTTCAATTATATTTTAATAAATAAAGACTGCCTGAAGATCTAAGAGTAAAACAGTCCCACTGGTCAGCCTTACAAATGAGTTTATGGTAACACACGTCTTTAATCCAGTAGCCACACTAGTTGCCATAGAAATCGGGTGGTACATGCCTTTGACAGCCCCAGAGGAGATTATAAAATGGGAGGAGACAGTGCTCAGACACAGTCTCATTCTGAGATTCCTGGAGGTATGATCGCCACTTCAGACTGAGGTTGAGGTAAGAGCCAGTGGCTGGCTGTTTTGCTTTTTGGGTCTTCAGGTTGAACTCCAATTTCTGACCCTAAGCTTTTATTAACTGTGCATTAGAGAGATGAAGAGGATAGGAAATGAACAGAGAATTTATAACTTCCTTGGTGGGGTAAGCTGCCTTCAAATTCAACCTCCCATCCCTTGGTACATTGTCAAGCTGCCAGACATTTTTTCCTGAGTGGGATGGGATTGGTTAAGAATCTGGTATGTACCACTAATGGTTTGAGATAGCTAGTTGATCACATGGACCATAAAGCTAAAGGGGATGGTTATTTTCAGTCTATATTGACGGCAGATAGGACATCCCCTTCATACAGATGAGAGGCTAGATGTCACTTCTTGATTGATTGAATTCAAAAATCACAAAAGTCACATGATGACTTTAATAAAAAATCTTGCAGCTCCTTCAAAAGGCAACTTCTGCCATCAGACTCTTGGCCATACATAGAAGCATGACTTAGTTTCTAGGAGGGAAGTAGTGCTTCTCAAATAAAGCGCTGTATTTATGCCATCCAGGTAAACTCTCCAATCTATTCTCTTGTGCTGAACTCCATGACAATCCATCCTCATGCATTATGTCATTTACTTCTTTACTTCTCAAACACAAAACTACAGAGTAGGCGCTGTTAGCATCTTCCATTTTCAGACAGCCAAGATGCTGAATGCTGTGTCCACGGTTAGGACTCCAGCGACAGGACAAGTCAGGATTCAGCTCACATCCGTTGTTCTCGACACCGTCTCTCTTAACTACCACAGTAACATGTCCCGATGGGTTCCGTTGCAGAACGAGACAAGTCAGGATTCAGCTCACATCCCTTGTTCTCAACACCGTCTCTCTTAAATACCACAGTAACATGTCCTGATGGGTTCTGTTGCAGAAGACAGGGCCAGAAGCGTGGTCCAATTGGTGCGGTCCGTTAGTTTGGAGACATTGTCTTGCTATGTAGCCCACACTAATTTCACGTTTACTTCTTTCTTAGCCCCCTGAGTACTAGGATTACAAATGTGCACCTCCCATATATGTGTATGTCCAACAGGTAAGTTCTCTCAAGAGTTTTATGCAATTCATGTCATATCTTTCAAAAGAGTGCCCTGAAAATTTTTGTCCCCCAAGTCTGAAATGCGTTTTGCCTCTGACTGTTGTTTTCCACACCGGCCACTAGGTGGTGCAGTGTAGAGTGACGTCTTTTCTGCTGTAAATTCCAGGAGGGTAGAAAAGTTGCAGGCAGCAGCACAACTCCTTGTCCTGTTGGATCAAGGCACGTGTTCATTGATCTTAAAAACTTAAGAACTCCTAAGATTTCAAACAAAGCAGCCAGTGACTTTATTAAAATATTCTATCCCTTTCACACACATGCGCATGCATGTGTACACACACAGACTGCTAGCAGAGATCCCCTGGTGGACACAACCCCCCCCCTCCCCCCCGGCAGCAGTAAGGTATGTCTAAGTGTGGTCAGACGTCCCCACCTTCAACCTCTGGCAAGTAATCTTTTCAGAAATAGAATTCTGTTTGGGCACACAAAGTCACCATGGGGGTTGACCGCCACAGAAATGGAAATGAACTTTTTCACCCCTTTTAATATTTAAAAACAGAAAAATCTCCTGATACAGGCAAATAGGTCATGGAATGCCAAATATGTGGAGATTTTGTGTGTCTAGATATGAATATGTCTGTCATGAAGGTCAGGATCCCCAGACATAGTCAGTTTGACTTGCTTTATTGCCCAAATAGGGAACTCACCAAACTCCTACCCCACAATAACACCCGTGCCTGATTCCTCAAGGAAAGGCGGTCCCTTTAGGGTAAAGAAGTAGCGTTCTGTCGTTAGGTGTGTTTTTGGATTTGTGTGGTTAGCTTTTCCCCAGAGTAAGGGACGATCACCTGAACACACACTTCAGCCTGGGGCCAATGGGACATGGTAAGCATTCAAATATGGGTGGCCTCTGAGAGCTTAGAAAGGGAAAATTTAAAAAAGGAAGAAACAGTTAATCTATTTGACAATTATACCTTGAACTGATGCTGTGCCAAGACCAAATTCTGTCCATTTACTTTCCCTCTAACAATGAGTCATCTGCGACCCCTTTGTTCACTGATACATGGTTGTTCAGGATGAGAAGAAGGGAGGCAGACAGAAAGCCTTGACCGTACTGTTAATTCCAGTAGGCGAGAATAAGACCACTACCACAATATTTGAGCTGGATTTGACGCAGGTTTTATCAAATACCAGCCAGGAAGACGGACAGATACTGGTTAGGTCCATACCAGAGATTCCCAGAAAATGGCTGTGAATTATGTTAGTCACGTTCTTATAAAGGCAACACTCGCCTTCATCCAATCGGGGGCAAGCATACATCCTGACATGCTTCCCACCTATGTATCTCCTGCCTGTGTGGATGAAGTACATCTTGTGCAGTTGAGGTAACCAACCTTGTTCATCCAAGTGAAAACAGGTGACTTGTTATCTTCCATGAACATTTCCCCCAACATTTCAGGCCCCCAACATTCCGTGGGCAAGTGGGACTTAACTGGTTAGAATAATCTCTTGTTTGTTTTTATAGATCTCTTAAACATAACTTTAGCCCCCACAATATGGGACTGAAAGTGGGAAGTGATGAGCCAGTGAGTTGGCTAAGTGAGCAAAGGCACTTGCTGCCAAGTCGGATGATCTGAGTTTAGTCTACAGTTCCCACAGGGTAGAGTGGGAACTCAGTTTCCAGGTTGTTTTCTGACCTCCACAGGTGTGTCATCACCTGTACTTACATAAATAAAGAAATAAGAATGTGTTAATTACCAGCAAATCCTTACAACACCCTTCCCTGCAGTGTGGGCTCCAACCCTGCATAATCTGTTGTCTGCTCAAGACCACATCAGGCAGAGCTGTGATCAGTTTCCAGCTCTCAGCATAAGTATAAGACCATGGAACTAGGACCGCTGCAGTATCCAGTGTAAAATCTTACACTGAGTACAGTATGCTGGCTCATACCTATAATTTTAGAGTTGGGAAGCCAGAGGCAGTAGGACTACTGCAAGTTAGAGGCCAATCTGGTCTACACAGTGTGTTCAAGGCCAGTCTGAGCTACTAAGTAAGGCTAGTCTGGTCTACACAGTGAGTTCAAAGCCAGTCTGAGCTACCAAGTGAGGCCAATCTGGTCTACACAGTGAGTTCAAGGCCAGCCAGAGTTACCAAATGAGGCTAGTCTGGTTTACACAGCGAGTTCAAGGCCAGTCTGAACTACCAAGTGAGGCTAGTCTGGTCTACACAGTGAGTTCAAGGCCAGCCTGAGCTACCAAGTGAGACTAATCTGGTCTACACAGTGAGTTCAAGGCCATCCTGAGCTACCAAGTGAGGCTCTGCTTGAGGTAACAACAACAACAGCTGTATTGTTTCACTGGGTGGACTCAAGTTGAGGCCTGGTGTTTGCCGTCTAAGGAGTCGGCCATTGCCAGTCCCATGATTTGTTCCTGATCTTCAAGGGTTAGTGAGAGACTGGATTGCTGTGTGTGAAAGAACAAGGAAAAGAGACAGTTGTCACCATCTTCCAAACATTGATCAGGTTCCTTTCCAGCTACTCCATTGCAATCACTGGACACAGCAATGTTTGCAATGTTTCTTCAGGCTTGGCTCAAAGGCACCTTTTTACAAGGAACCGTTCTGTGGCCTCCAGTTCCCTGCTCCTCACTGAAGTAGGATCTCTATTTGGGAGACCCAATAAACTGCACTTAAAATAAGGCCCCTGGTGCTCTTAAGCACAATTGTCTGCTAACCAATGAATCAACTTCTGCAACATGGTGCAGCCAAATTCCTGACTCAGAGATGAAAATTTTCTATGAACTGGAGTATATGAGAAATATTTCTGTCCTTGAATCTGCTAGGCCACAGGTGTCTGGGATCATGGCTTAGGGTTTCCTGCGGGTGTCTGGAATCATGGCTTAGGGTTTCCTGCGGGTGTCTGGAATCATGGCTTAGGGTTTCCTGCGCGTGACTGGGATCATGGCTTAGAGTTTCCTTTACTCCACTTTCCCATCAGAGTTCTTAATCATGTAGCATATGGATTCAAATTCTGCATTTTCTTCTGTGAAGGAATCACCTAGGTAGTCACCCTGTGACAAGAGAGAAGATGGGTTTGCAGGTTCCCTGGGGGCTGTAGGCAAGGTTTGAAGCAAGTTTTGTTTAAGCTCTTTAAAGCATGTCTGGCATCTAACCAAGAAATGAGCGCTTAAGAAGGGGTAAATCGATGGACCAATCAATATGATAAATACATGCTTCCATTAGCTACTTCCCGGTCCCCAGGATCTGAAGGATGGTTTCTGCATTTTCTTTGTTGTAGGTTTTTGATGAAAAAATTACATTAGGAGACATCGTTCTGGTCTGTTTTGAAGCTGCCCCGTTCTCTCGCTGTAGTTGATTTGGGTATTTCTACACTTGAGGTATGACAGACTTGGGGAGCCTCTTGGATCAACAGTCTCTTTTCCTTAGCTAGCATACCCAAGAATTTAAGATTTCTCTAGAGGTTAAATCCAGTTGCCTCCAGCCTCCTTCCTACCTGCCAACTCCACTCAGTGGATCCACTCCTTTTTCAAGATGGTCTGAAGGTTGCCCCTGAGCTTGTTTCCTGAAGAGCCTTGTGTAGGCTCATTTTCCAACTCTGCTCTTGACTGAGGACTGAGGGTCAAACTGTTGCTTCAAAAATGAATACTTTTCTTCAGGTATTTCTGGAAACTGGAGAGAGAATGATTAGGGATACAAAAGGGCACAAGTTAGTTTGTTGAGCTTCGATACTGAAAAATAATGGCTTTATACAGAGCCCGAGCACTCTCTAAAGAAGATTTCTCCAAACACACTTATTCTTGTGAAGAAGGGCTGCTGAGGAAGGGTTTCTAGCTGGGAGTTAATGAAAGGAATACCCCAAACCCTAACTAAACTTGAGAAGGTGGTTTTCAGAGAAGTCTGCTTTTCGAAAGAAGCTGGGGTTACACCCAGAATACTGCGCCGACACCAGGCTCTGTCTAGCCGCCCAGTGCACTCTGGCTGAGATCTGCCTCAGCTGAGGTAATCAGGAAAGTGGGAGCTATTTAGCAGTTTATGCTTCTATTGTATGGAAAATGACTTGCTGGCTTAAGTGCCTATACCTTTATTAGAGGACATTATGTTGTAAAGGGATTTTGAGCCCCTCAGGGCTCTGAAGAGGCACTAGTGGGCTCTTCTTGTCTCACTGTATTTCCCCAGAGAACACACAACAAGCTCCACATAGATAGCAAAGTAAACCTAGGTACCAGAGGTCCTTTCCTGGAAGAATTCTCATAGGATGAAGACATGAGAGAGGCCCCTCTGAGGGCTTATGACCTAGTCACCAAATTAGATATAGAAAAACAACTAAAGAAGATAGGTTAGCTCAGGAGATTAAGTGCATTTTAGAAAGGACAATGTACCTGATGGGGGATGCTAAAGGCGAGGAAAGAGGCAGAAAGAAAATGGGTCTTAGAACTGTGGGTCAGAGAGTGGGCCTACCGTGGACCAGCATGGTAGGGAGACTGTTGACCACACAAAGTCTGGATTCATTTGTTGATCACTCTAGAATATTTTGCTACTGATTTAATGACACGTTTCCCTAATGTATTTGTTTCCCTTAGGGAACAAGATGAATATGTGTCACTCATCAAGACAAAGCTCATTTCCCCTTAGTTAAAGGATACTGTTTGCCTAAAACATTATTTTCATGTGATCTTGATTTTCATCAATAAAAGCCAAGGCCATATTCTTGACACATGACTTAACACTTTCCTGAGAATCTAACAATAGTGAATTTTCATTTTAAAAAACTTAGTACAATTTATTTTGATCACATCCTGTGACTTTACTTCCCTAAGAACAGCTACTTTGCTAAGTGTTTCAGGAATGTAGCATGAGTCACATTCAGGTTCTGGGGTTCATTTGGTAATTAACTATCAAAACTGAACCTGGAATGGGTCAGCTCTTGACTAGGACTGCATGTCATAACTGTGTCCGGTTCTTATAGGAAATTATCAGAAACACAAAAGATGTTCATTTCAGTATTATCTATAGCAGAATAAAAAATCCAAAGTGTAAGGTGTAGGAAAACTAAATATTACACATAATGAATGTATGAGCATTGAACTGGGAATAAATACTAAATGATGTGATGCTTATGATATAAAATAAGAAAGAAAGTCGCCTACAAACTTAGAATAGTCCTCGACATGTGATTGACTTTTTATTGAACTACCTATTATTAACAATGACTATTTATAATGTATGCAAATGGTAAAGTATGAATTACTGTAGCATTACCGCCAAGAGTGATAATTAACATGGCGTAGCCATTAGGAATGGTTGTTTCAGCATTTATAAATTTCCTACCATAAGAGATTTTTTTTACTAATACCAAAAAAGCATGGAAAATTGTAATGACAAATTGTTCCATTACTTAAGCCTCATAAAGCAGTTTTCAGTCCTTTCGGATTTAAGATGCTGGTGTAGTTTGGGTTTCAGGCAGGCAGGAAGAAGAGTTTCTCAGGGCTCTGAAAGTTTGGTTCCCATCCTTCCTCAGGTGGAGGGCACTGCAAGGTGCCTCGAGAGCTTACAGAATGCGATGCTGGAAACACTAAGTCTCTGTAAGGGCGTTGGGCAGTCTAGGCTCAAAGCTGGAGCCATTATTTTCTGGCTGCATAGACTCGAGTTAGTGCTCTGTGACCTCATCACTTTGCCCACACAGTGTGGAAGCAGTGCTTACTCTGTGGTTATGAGGTAAAACACAACTTCAAGCACTTGGAACAGCATGTTGTTTGGTAAGAAACACTGATTGGTACTCATTAGCAGCTGTTTCTGAGGCTTTCCTGCAAATCTTTTGTTGGCCCCTAATTCTGTGGCTCCAGCTACCTGCATTCAGCTGAGATGACTCAGTGATTAGGCATGTTCCCTCCTCTTCTGGAGGGTTCGAGTCTGGTTCCTAGCACCTATGTTGGGCAGGCAGGTCATGACCACTTGTAACACCAGAAGCAGGAGAACCTATTATCTCTGACTTCCTCCCAACTGCACATACACAGAGGTTTGAATAAGAATGTCCTCTAAAGCCTCCTGTATTTGACACTATTTGGTCACTAGGGAGCGGCACTCTTTGAAGGAATGGGAAGGATTAGGGGGATGGGCCTTGTTGGAAGAAGTGAGTTATTAGAGGTGAGCTTTGAGGTTTCCAATGCCCATGCCAGGTCTAAGCTTTTCTCTCTGGATTTTGATGTCAGTTCTCAGCGATTGCTCCAGCCCCTGCCTGCGTGCCACCATTTTCCCCACCATGCTGATAATGTACTATATCTCTGAAACTGTAAGCAAACCCCCAATCAAATGCTTTCTTTCGTAAGAGTTGCCTTGGTCATGGTGTCTCTTCACAACAGTAGAACAGTGAGTAAGTTAACTTAGATTCACATACCACTGACATACACATAAATAAAAACAGTGAAAAAAATCTTAAAAAAAGAACATATGTCACATGCCACTCAAATGCCTCTTCTAAACCCGTCTACAAAACACAAAAATGGAGAAAAAAGAATTTCATGATCATTCCCTTAGAGGCATCTGTGTCGATTACAAGCTAAGGACAACTTGCTTACACAGATGATTGGTTCAATAATTGGAGGGTGACTCTAATGAATCAGTTTGCTAATTACTCATTCCAGCTCTGGAGAAGAGTCGGACTTTGGTACAAATGTCTGTGCATTGCTCACAGTTACTGAAGCAACAGCTGAAGTCACAGGGAAGGAAGACAGAATTCGGGAAAACAGTACATTCATCTCAGGGTTGGTTTGGTTCAATATTAATTTAACAGTTACTAAACAAGGAAACAATACAAGGTCCTTTACTCCCTCATTCCCTGGAGAACACCAACACCGTAAGAGGGTGTTGAGGAAAACACCGACACCTCTCAGATAACTGGCATAGAACTTGGATTTTTGGGGGGAAAAAGCAGACTAGACATGTACTATTAAATTCTAACACACACACACACAGAGAGAGAGAGAGAGAAAGAGAGAGAGATACAAATAGACATACACATCTGGAAAACCATACATTTTTCAAATTTTCACCAATTGACATTAAACTGAAATACTTTCTTAAAAATTTGTGTGAAGGGGTTCAGAAGCCGGGTCTTGCAATCCCCCTGGAATGGAGTCATTTGCAGACAGGAGTGCCACATTAATTCATTGAATCAGATACTGCCTCCTTAGTGAAACTAAACAATTTGAATTCGTTAAGGTCACACTAAACCAGGCCTTTGCTCTGAAGTTAAAGGCTTCAAATAGATCCAAACATTCTTTGTAATGCCCTTGAGTGATCCATTTATTGCACTTAACTTTCTCATTACTTAAATGCAAAAGACTAAAGTTGAAGAGGCCAGAACATACATTTGGAAATTTCAGAAAACATAATAGGCTGGGAGAGATAATGTAATCCTTTCCCATGAAGAGGAGAGCCCGACTATCTTGATTACAGCTTCCACCCCATCCCTCACACATTCAAATCCAATATATGTGCTTTTATTAATGCGTGAGTGCAGAGATATGCATAAATGAATATTGATAAGGCAGGATACTGTATATTTATGAGATTTTCTATGTTTCCTCTTTATGTTTTATTTGTATTTATACCCAGTGCTGTGCACTGTGTATATGTGTTTGGAGGTATAACAGCAATGAAAAGAAATAAGATTCTAATCGATTTCATAGCATTTTGCAGCACATATAGACGGCTGTCTGTATCACTGTGTGGTGGGGGTAACCGTTTCTATTGGCCTGAGTGAGAACTTGGAATGACTACCCCAGTGCCCAAGTCAGATTTTCCTAAACAACCTTGTGTTATAATGAATATCCTTGAAATTTTACATGCATAAAAGTCAGAAATTTAGTAGTCATAGTAACATTGAGTCTGACCCTTTCCAAAAGTGTGGTGTTTTGTTATATAGTCTAAATAGTGACTTGATGGGCCAGTGCGAGCCTCCTTTTGTGAGAGGAATCATCAGTCTGGAGAGGTTTATAGTCAACATTTAAGATCTGAGGCTTAGCATGCTGCACTAAATGTTCCTAATTTAAGAACAAACAAACAACAAATGCAAACTCATGAGACATTGCAGCAAACTGGACAAAAAGGAAGAGTAATGATCATTATTTGTGAAATGAGTCAGAGAAATGGGAGAAAGAAAGGGGAAGATGTCAAACATTTGCAGGGAGCAAGTCAGCGACCTAGAAGTGTTTGTTTGAATTTAGCACACGTTTGAACAAAGGCTTCAGTGTCAAGGTTGATGTATTTTGCCATGAAAATATAGGCCTCTGTTCAGTGTAAGCAACATCTGGATAAAATCCTGCTGCAAACAAACAAGGCAGAGTGTCAAGCTCCTCTCCTAAGGGACTGGCAAACAGGAAATAGATAACCGTTTTCTGATGGAGCATCAGGCAAACACTTGCCTGAAGACCTGACTGAGACAGATATGGTATGGAGAATTTCTGTGTTTTTAAATGTCTTCACAGACTAGATCAGTACTGCCCTCGACACTGGCCAGAGAAGCTTTGTTCTGTTACAAGAGCTAATGCAGACTCATAACTGATCACAGTGCTGAGACTAGGTTAAAGTGATCAGCACTAAGGAGGAGGTCAATATCCACCCCTAACTAAGGCGCAGGGAGGAAGCAGTGTGGAAGGAGACAAGGGTTGAATGGGGAAGAGTGTGAGATGCTGTCTTTTGTGCAGGACATGGCTGCTGCACCTTTGCAGTCACTGCAGCTGGAGTGGCTGCACAAGATCAGGCCAGGATCAGTAGGCATTTCAGTTGCTCCATCGACAGGATTCAGTGGTTTCAAAAGCAAGAGATGATGGTGGAAGGGGAAGATGCTGGGGATGGTGAGGATGCACTCATTGGGTGTAGACGTGATCAAGACACACTGCAAACACTCATGAAATTGTCAAAGACTATAGAAAAAATATTTTTAAAAAGTCAACATTTCTCAAGTGCCTCTGAAATCTGATGCTGTGAGTGGCTCCGGGGCTTACACTTTTGGCGCAGGTGAAGGTGAAGGCAAAGACTGTAAGCTGGCGAAGTGAAGGGGGCATCTATGCCAGCTCTAATGACCGAAGAACCTTTTGTACCAGAGGTCCAAACTGAAACCAGATACAACTAGACATATCTTATCGTTATGGTGTTATAGCAGAATACCTGAAACCAGATGGTTTAGAAGGGTCAGGAGCTATTCTTTATAGTTGGAAGCTGTAACCTGAAGTTAGGCTTAAAATAAGCATCTGGTGACATCTCGACAGGCAGGCCATTCCATGGTGAGGTGGCAGAAGGAAGAGGGTCAAGAAACAGAGAGCAAGAGAGACAAAGAGGTCCAAACCCACTTTAATAAAAACAAAACAAAACAAAACAAAAAACAAACCCACCCTTGATGCACAGGGGCAGAGCCCACCTCACCTCATCAGTTCTTAAAGGTCAAACTTCTCAACTCACATTGGGGGTTATATTTCTGGCACAGCTTTTTTTTTTTTTTTTTTTTTTACGTTTTAAAAAATACTTTATTTTATTTCTCTTTTTTTTCTCTCATGGTTTATTTTTTTTTTATATTTAAAAATTTCCATCTCCTTCCCTCCTCCTCCCCCCTCCCTCCCCTCCTCCTCCCCCTTCCCTCCCCTCCTTCTCCCCCTTCCCTCCCCTCCTCTCCACCCATACCTCCCCTCCCTCCCTCTCAAGGCCAAGGAGCCATCAGGGTTCCCCACTCTATGCTAAGACCAGGGTCCTCCCAACACCCCCCTGGTCCAGGAAGGTGATCGACCAAGCTGAGAAGGCTCCCACAGAGCCCGTCCATGCAGAAGAATCAGAGCCCAGAGCCATTGTCCTTTGCTTCTCAGTCAGCCCCCGCTGTTGGCCACATTCAGAGAGACGGGTTTGGTCGCATGATCCATCAGTCCCATTCAAACTGGAGTTGGTGATCTCCCATTAGTTCTGTCCCACCGTCTCCATGAGTGAACGCACCCCTCTCGTTCCTGACTTTCTCCCTCATGTTCTCGCTCCTTCTGCTCCTCATCAGGACCTTGGGAGCTCAGTCCAGTGCTCCAATGTGGGGCTCAGTCACCTTCCCCATCTGTCGCCAGCTGGAGGTTCCCTCACGGTCCTGACTTTCTTTCTCATGTTCTCTCTCATTCTGCTCCTCATCAGGACCTTGGGAGCTCAGTCCGGTGCTCCAATGTGGGGCTCTGTCATTTTCTTCATCTATCGTCAGGTGGAGGTTCTATGGTGATATGTAAGAAATTCATCAGTATGGCTATAGGAACTGGCCTTTTCAGGCTCCCTCTCCTCAGCTGCCCAAGGAACTAACTGGGGGCGTCTCCCTGGAAACCTGGGAACCCCTCTAGGGTCAAGTCTCTTGACAACCCTCAGGTAGCTCCTTAAATTAAGATATATGCTTCCCTGCTCCCATGTCCACCCTTCCTATATCCCAAGCACCCCATTCCTCCGAGCTCCCCCCATTCTCCCCTTCACACTTTTCTCTCCCCATCTTCCCTTGGCCCAGTCTTGCCAAACCCTCAAGTTCCCAGTTTTGCCTGGCGATCGTGTCTACTTCCAATATCCAGGAGGATTACTATATCTTTTTTTGGGAGTTCACCTTCTTATTATCTTCTCAAGGATCCCAAATTTATAGGCTCGATGTCCTTTAATTTTGGCTAGAAACCGATTATGAGTGAGTACATCCCATGTTCGTCTTTTTGGGTCTGGGTTACCTCACTCAGAATAGTGTTTTCTATTTCCATCCATTTGCCTGCAAAATTCAAGATGTCATTGTTTTTTACCGCTGAGTAGTATTCTAGCATGTATATATTCCACAGTTTCTTCATCCATTCTTCCACTGAAGGGCATCTAGGTTGTTTCCAGGATCTGGCTATTACAAATAATGCTGCTATGAACATAGATGAGCATATGCTTTTGTTGTATGATTGGGCATCTCTTGGGTAGATTCCCAATAGTGGAATTGCTGGGTCCTGGGGTAGGTTGATCCCGAATTTCCTGAGAAACCGCCACACTGCTTTCCAAAGTGGTTGCACAAGTGTGCATTCCCACCAGCAATGGATGAGTGTACCCCTTACCCCACAACCTCTCCAGCAAAGGTTATTATTGGTGTTTTGGATTTTAGCCAATCTGACAGGTGTAAGATGATATCTCAAAGTTGTTTTGATTTGCATTTCCCTGATAGCTAGGGAGGTTGAGCATGACCTTAAGTGTCTTTTGGCCATTCGAACTTCTTCTGTTGAGAATTCTCTGTTCAGTTCAGCGCCCCATTTTTTAATTGGGTTAATTGGCATTTTACCGTCTAGTCTCTTGAGTTCCTTATATATTTTAGAGATCAGACCTTTGTCAGTTGCAGGGTTGGTGAAGATCTTTTCCCAGTCAGTAGGCTGCCTTTGTGTCTTAGTGACAATGTCCTTTGCTTTACAGAAGCTGCTCAACTTCAGGAGGTCCCATTTATTCAATGTTGCCCTTAAAGTCTGTGCAGCTGGGGTTATGCGTAGGAAACGGTTCCCTGTGCCCATTTGTTGTAGAGTACTTCCCACTTTCTCCTCTATCAAGCTCAATGTGTTCAAATTAATATTGAGGTCTTTAATCCATTTGGACTTGAGTTTTATGCATGGTGATAGATATATGGATCTACTTACATTCTTCTACAGGTTGACATCCAGTTATGCCAGCACCATTTGTTGAAGATGCCCTCTTTCTTCCATTGTGTACTTTTGGCTCCTTTATCAAAAATCAGGTGTTCATAGGTTTGTGGTTTAAGATCCGGGTCTTCTATACGATTCCATTGGTCAACTTCTCTGTTTTTATGCCAATACCAAGCTGTTTTCAATACTGTAGCTTTGTAATAGAGTTTGAAGTCAGGGATGGTAATGCCTCCAGAAGAACCTTTATTGTATAAGATTTTTTTGGCTATCCTGGGTTTCTTGTTTTTCCATATAAAGTTGATTATTGTCCTCTCAATCTCTGTGAAGAATTTTAATGGGACCTTGATTGGGATTGCATTGAATCTATAGATTGCTTTTGGTAGAATTGCCATTTTTACTATGTTGATCCTCCCAATCCACGAGCAGGGGAGATCCTTCCATTTTCTGGTATCCTCTTCAATTTCTTTCTTCAAAGACTTAAAGTTCTTGTCAAATAAATCCTTCACTTCCTTGGTTAGAGATACTCCCAGATATCTTATGCTATTTGTGGCTATTGTGAAAGGTGATACTTCTTTGATTTCCCTCTCTGCTTCCTTATCCTTTGTGTATAGGAGGGCGACTGATTTTTTGGAGTTGATCTTGTAACCTGCCACGTTACTGAAGGAGTTTATCAGCTGTAAGAGTTCTTTGGTGGAGTTTTTGGGGTCGCTTATGTATACTATCATATCATCTGCAAATAATGAAAGTTTAACTTCTTCCTTTCCAAATTGAATCCCCTTGATTCCCTTATGTTGTCTTATTGCTATTGCTAGAACTTCAAGCACTATATTGAAGAGATAAGGAGAGAGTGGACAGCCTTGTCGTGTTCCTGAATTTAGTGGGATAGCCTTGAGTTTCTCTCCGTTTAATTTGATGTTAGCTGTCGGCTTGCTGTAAATAGCTTTTATTATATTTAGGAATGACCCTTGTATCCCTAATCTCTCCAAGACCTTTATCATAAAAGGGTGCTGAATTTTGTCAAATGCTTTTTCAGCATCTAATGAGATGACCATATGGTTTTTTTCCTTCAGTTTATTTATATGATGGATTACATTGATAGATTTTCGTATGTTGAACCAGCCCTGCATCTCTGGGATGAAGCCTACTTGATCGTAATGGATAATTTTTCTAATGTGTTCTTGGATTCGGTTACTGGCACAGCTTTTGCTTTGGTGGGGACACAGTCAAACCACAGCAACTTCTGGGCAGTTTTAGGAAGTAGATGTACTCTCATGGTGTCTTTGGTTCCTATGCTGATCCTGACTCCCTTGTCCAGCACGTGCTCCCTCTTCCTCCTCCCTTCCCCTCAGCTTTCCTCCCCTTCTCTTATCCTTAATTCCTATTTCCTTCCTTCCCTCCTTCCTTCCTTCCTTCCTTCCTTCCTATCTTCTTTCCTTCCTTTCTCCTTCCCTCCCTTCCTCCCTTCCTCCCACCCTCCTTCCCACCCTACCCCCTCTCTTTCTTCTTTTCTTTTGAGACAGGGTCTCCTGTAGTCCTGGCTGACTTTGAACTCAGTTTGTCTCTGAGGATGATGCTGATTGGCCTTCCCATACAGATCAAAGGCTGAGATTGTGGGTTCCCATGTTTACCCCTTTTGAAACCCAACTCCTTCTCTCCTGGTCTCCTCCTTCCAAGTTCTTACTTCTCCTGTGTCTTTTACTCTGCTTCCGTTTCCAGAAGATCATCTAGCCAGAGTTCAGGTCTGCAATGACAGTGAAGCTATTTACATAATGAGTGCTTCCTCCTCCAATAGGAAAAAGCTATACATTTGAAAGGGAAACATTTTTTCTGCACAGTCTGGGAAGTCTGGCTGCTGTAGTTAGAATGTGCCTGCTAAGTGGTATTTAGCCCATTTCCTTCTTAGAAAGCTGTCATTAACTTGATGGTACACCTTACAATTGAATGCCTCCTCAGGATCTAGCCATCTCCAAGTTCTTCCAAGTCTTGCTAGTGACTCTGAGTGAGGCCCCATGGAACCTGAACAACGCAAGCATACCTTTTTATTTACTTTCATCCCAATAGTGTCCTGTGCATGGTGCTAGGAATGAACTGCTGATGGAAATTAAGATGATGACAATACAGCGTCTCTAGCACCATGCACACAGCTGCTACTCCATTCTACTCCAGTGGTCACTACAAGCCCCACCTTCCCTCATGGGCACTGAAAGCCCCAGTACTAGGAAATGTTCCGCCTCTTGCATTCTTTCACATTCTTCCTGCCTAAAGCCTCTTCACGCCAATGTTTCTACCCATCTCCTTTTCTACTTTGCTTCATGGTACCCCTACCCCATTCAACAGTGACTTCCATTGGAGGAGGGGCTGTGTGTTTTTTTCCATCACCTCTCAGATTATTCTGATTCCTCCCGTTGGGCCTTGCGGTCCCGCTATTTCTGCTTTTACCAAACTCAGAGACAGACATTGGTAGAGAAGACAGTTTTATTCAAGTCTAGGCTTGGGGAAAGGGTGTAAAGACTGTATGCGTCACAGTTAAGCATTTCCCATTTTTGAAATGGGGATTAGGTTTAAGGCTTTTTATGGGGCTAGGGATAGAAAATTTCTGTGGTTGGACCAAGTTCTCCACAGAGTTCTTTGTCTTCCTGCAGAGATGTACTTTACTATGGGAGAGATATTCTCTAAAGGGTTTGATGAGCGTAGGCTGGCTTTGCCTTCTCCTTGAGATTCTCCTTCAGGACAAAGCCTTCTGTATCCTAGTATTGAATGTCTTTCCCTAAAACTTGGAGCATCCTAGAAAGGAGTTGGCTAAAACAGGAGGGAGGGTAGGGGAGAATCAGTGTGGCAAGGCTTTGCTTTAGTTAGCATATCAAAGCTTAGCAAAGGAAAGACTCTTGCTTCCTAGCAAGCCCCCTTCTTTGCATGCTGATTTGTATTTCTTTCCTCTCTAACTTTTTCTTCTCTGTTACACACTCCCAGCTATAGTACTCATCTGCACTTCCCTTTGGGGTGACCATTAGCTGCACAGATTATTTGAATATAAGCTTTCCAAGATTAAATCAAGTTCAGTTCCTTAATTATAGTAGGCACATTTGAAGCATTCACTAGCCTTGTGGGCTATTGAACACCTTACGGAACAGCTGAATGGCACTGGTGGCGTCCAATGTCTGTGCGGAACACTCTGTGGGACCACACTGCTCTGGATGCTACTGATTCCCAAGCTGCAACTGCAGCTCACATGCCCTTTGGAGTCACATGCATCTTAAGAGGAAAGGTGGAAACTAGGGTTATTCAGGTGTTTTGGATGACCTAAAACTTTGAACTGAGTTTTTAAGTGCCTTTGTTTGCGGTAGTGGCTTTTTACATACTTAAAAAATAATGACATCTTGAATTTTGCAGGCAAATGGATGGAGCTAGAAAACATCATTTTTGAGTGAGGTAACCTAGACCCAGAAAGACAATTATCACATGTACTCACTCATGTGGTTTTTAAACAAAAAGCAAAGAAAACCAGCCTACAAGTCACAATCCCAGAGAACCTAGACAACAATGAGGGCCCTAAGAGAGACATACATAGATCTAATCTACATGGGAAGTAGAAAAAGACAACATCTCCTGAGTAAATTGGGAGCATGGGGATCTTGGGAGAGGGCTGAAGAGGAGGGGAGAGGTAGGGAGGGGAGCAGATAAAAATGTAGAGCTCAATAAAAATCAATAAAAAGACCATATTCTACATATTCAAGGCTTCTGTGAACAACACTTTGATAATATCCAAAAGACTTTTGCTGGCAGGTGACCTGCTGCAGCTGCAGTGACTTGAAGCCACTGCAGCCCATTCGTGGCGTGGTAGCCATGACTCTCAAGTTTGAGGGAGAGGCTGCATGAGGAGACTTTTCTAATCCAGTGATGCAGCCACTCCTTGTGTGCTACTGCCTCCTGCCTTGACACAACCAGACATTGCACTGGACTTCCGAAAAGGCCTCTTCACAGCATCACCTCTGCTCCCACAGGGAGGGACATAGACAGCTTCACTGCCTTCCCCTTTCCCATGCATTGTGGTCATCCATTCTCCATTGTTGCAGGTGTTAACTTTTTGCTCCTCTTCAGAGACCTCTGGCGCTTGTGGAAGATGACGTCTTCACATCTCAGCATGAACCTATCCCTTTCCTCAGCAAATTCTCCATCTTCTGCTGTCTCAGTGGTAGCTGGCATTATTTCCTCCTTATTTGAAACTATCTTCAGGATTCCTCAGCCCCTGCCCATATTCTCCTGTCTAGCATTCTGGTGACCTCAAATGACTCCTTTCTTTATCATCCAATGCCATTTTCATCATACTACCATCTTTTATTAGCTACTGTATGTCACTGTGAGAAATACCCCACAGAAACAACTTAAGGGAATGAAGGCTTATTTTGGCTCATGGTTTCAAAGGGCTTCACTCTGTCTTGATAAGGAAGGCATGGGCACAGCTCAGGGTCTGGCAGGAGAAATCTGGGGCAAGGCTGTCCACATCACAGCATACCAGGGGGCTGACATTATGACACAAATGGTGGGCTTGAAGGATCCGCTGACTGTGACCTACTTCCTCAAGCTAGCCCCACTTCTCATGGTTCCACAGCCTCCCTAAACAGGGCAATCTGCTGACGAATACACATTCAACAACCTCACTTACAGAGATCATTTCAGATGCAAACTATAGTGCGTATCTTCCAAAACATCGTTTCATGTTTTGTCAGCACTTAGCACAAGACTTTGCACACTTGTGCCTGCTGAGTTCACTAAATGTCTTTATTGAAGTTACAAAACATTGTCTTGTGTACAGCCACTTCAAGTTCAACCTCAGCCTGAATCCCGAATCATATAATGCATGTTATGTCATTCACCGTAACACACACTCAAATACATATGCAGTACACATAAACGTACGATTATATCTGCTCACAGGGTTTCAGAACAGAAGCTTGTGGTTTTATTAATGGGAAAAACTGATATAACAGTATGCAAATTGTAGCATTTGTCAGATATGGACATATATTCCAAATATTTTATATTTGAGGTATAATCCATGTTTTCAACTGAATTGTCACATTTTTACTTTCTGATAAATGCTCAGTTTTGTTGATAGTGGTGGAAACATCAGTTATTTGGCTTTTCTATTTCCAGCCAATTTGATCTTGTCAAACAATGTGCCTCTTAGAATCAGTTAGCAGATCTTCTAGGTGATGAAATGAAGACAAAAAGTGTGCTTCTTACAGGACAGCTTAATGCTGCAGAATACTTGTTTTTGTGATCCTGAAATACCTCTGTGATCTATCTTTATAGAGCTCAAAGTTCAAATTTTTTCTACTTTGGCTAAAATGTATTTCACATATATTTATGTGTGTATGTGCATGTTTGTGTGTGCATGCATGTATATTTGTGTGTACATATGTCTATATAAGCATATATGAATGCAAGTATGTGTACCTGTTTGAGTATATGTACATCCATGTTTGTTTATTTGTGCATAAATATGTGTGTGTTTCCCATTTTTGTGAAACTGTAACTTTCTCTTAGACAACTGGCAGCAGTTAGAACAAGCTCACAAAGTGAGATATACTGCTTGGTGCATCCTTATGCCCCGAACATTGTGCTCTGATCTCTGGAAAACTGCACAAGAAATGGAAACAGGCAAAAAGCAGGAGTCAGCGCCATCCACACTGTGGGTACAGCTTAGAATGCCAGCTGTTCAGGTCGTTCATGGTGGAGATCCAGAGAACTGTGGAGGGGCAGCGGGGGGATGGGTGTTGTCTCAGCATCAGATCTGCAGAGTCTATGCATCTACAACTTTCCACAAGGCCACGTGAGAGAAGGTGATTTGCAGGCAGACATTACCAGACTTTGACCCTGAATCTAAGGTCAAATGATATAACTACCTCCTTCCTTCCTCTAGTCAATCTGTAGAGTGGAGATGTGCTGTTATAATTAGATTTCATCCAACTGATGGAGCCTTGTGAGTAATGGTCTGCCCCTCAGACAACGTGAGCTGTGGGTGGTACCCACTTTCACAGGTTGATGGGAATCCAACTCCCTCCATTTCACTCTACTCATGTTGGAACCTGAAGGGAAAAGTTGGTATTATGAAGGGGATAATTTTAAAATCACAAAGTACCTTCTAATGTTACCTCGGCATTATTTTTCATAAGATGGTGTTTGGGGCTGGAGAGATGGTTCATCCAGTAAAGGCAGCTTGCCAAGCAGGCCTGACCACCTAAGCCTGATTCCCAGAACCTACATGGGATGGGGAAAACTGATGCCACCAAGTTGTCCTTTGATGGCTACATGTGCACCGTGGCTTGGACATGTCTGCATGTTCATGCTTTGGAGCCATTTTGTGGTTCACACCTGTAATCGGCACATGTGGAAGACTGAGGCAGGGGGACTATAGCAAGCTCAAGGCCAGTCTAGATTACACAACGCATTTTTGGCCAGCTAATGCCAAAGAATAGGCCAGGTTTCAAGCAACAGTAAGCAAACAACAAACAAAATTCAAAATTAAAACTCAAAATAACCCTGCCCAGCTTCAGAGAGCATGTATTAGATTGTATGGGTGTGTTTCTGGAATTTAATTTATTGGTTCTACTGCTTTGAGGGCTCAGGCATTAAATACTACATACTTGAAGTCCACGTAAAGAGCAGGGAAGCCGAGAATGTCTTCTGCACCAGCTTGCTGAGAAGAAGGAGATTTGATACAAAAGATTTCATTCAGCACAGCTACTGGAACATGAAGTAACTTGTGCTATGTCACAGGTTGCTTAGAGAGAAGCTTTTCAAAATGATGATGGCATCTACTTTATATCCCCAGGTGACTACCATGGCAACGAGTCAAGTGTGGCTGGTGTAGACTTGAGCTGGCTTTGTCTGGTTTGATACAGTTCTAGAGGGGCTCAAACAATTCAAGTGTGCATACAAGGACGAATCACCATCAGTGACCTTGGAAGGAGACCAGCCTTGGCATATTGTATGATAGAGATTAAACAAAAGGAGAATTTCCTCAAATCTATGTGTGGCTTCTGCCCATCCCAATACCACTTGCATATAGTTGAATGGAGTCCTGCTTTGCCAGAAGGAAGCTCTTGGCCAAAGAGGAAACTTCATTTGAAGGAAGCAGAAACACTATTTGAGTGTGAGCTTGCAGGCACAGAGGCTTAAGAGCTGGCCTTGCCAATGGCCACAGTGCCCATGTGGCCGTGGATATTTTAAAGGCATTTCCTAATCCCGTGAGAACTTTCCATCCATCTGTGTGATTTTTTTTGATTTAAGTGACCAGCTGCTTGAAAATAGACTAAGCATATGACATGGGCACTCAGTACATCTTGAGAGCAGGAGGGATTTTATTTATTTAATACTGTGTTTCCTGCATGATTTCTCTCTGTGGGATCCTTCATTAAAACAGCTAAGGTTAATAGAAGCCTCCTGCTCCACTCAGCCTTTCCCTCCCTCAGCTTCTGCAGGCTGCTTCGGGTGGCTTTCCTCTCCCAATGGATCCGGGTGTTTTCACCAGAGCTGCCGAGAATAACAGGAAATTTCATAGCAGAGGTGTCATACTTTACAGAGCAGGTGAGCAAGGGCTTCAGGAGCCTGGAGCCTGGCCCTGCCCTGGCTTTCTGTCCCTCCTGAAGTGCAATCAATACGGCCAGCCTGGTTAGGAGAGGAGCAATTTCGGAGACGCAAGAACACTTCAGACTGGAGCAGGTTACTTAGCACAGGTGTTTTAATGATTGTAATATATTGGAGGAACCTCGCACTGCTGGGTGGCCCTCAGACTCGCAGTGGTTGCCTCCTGCTTGGGCCGTGTTCTGTCCTTGAAGACAAGGAGAATTGCGAGCTTGCAGGAATTCCAAGCCATGCCTAGAATGGGATTGGATAGTGTTTTGAGTTCTGGCAGCTGCTACACCTTTGTCTGGTCGGGCTGAAGCCTGTGTTTTCTGGAGGCTTTTCTTTGTATCTGCATTTACAATTAGCTCTTTGAAAGGGAGGGCGGGGTGGGGAGCCTCGACTCGATGTGGGAATCAGAGACTCCAGCATGCCACTCACTGCATTTTTCCCCAAGAAATCTCAGGAACACACAAAGCACAGGTGGTAACGTGACGGAGGGGAGGGTGAGTGTAAGGGGGGTGATAATTGATGGGGGCCGGGAGTCCAGACCGCAGCTGTCCCCAGGTGCACCCAACTGCATCTGTTCTGTGAGGTGCTGCGCAGCAGCAGGTTTTGGATTATTTGAGCAGGGGAAAACAAACCAGGAAAGTTAACAAAGCTCCAAGAGGAGGAAGGTGAGAGGTGTGATTGTCATGCAGGCAGAAGGAAGCTTCAGGGAAGGAATAAATTGGTCCAGGAGCTTTGGCACACAGCACCTGAGATACCTGCACAGAGTGGCATGTGAACTCTGTGGTTCTGGTGGGGTGTGCAGGGGGAGGCAGGCAACTCGCCGGCTCCACACTGTCCCACGTATGAGCAGTTGCTGGATCTTATCACACAGCCAGCTTGAGGAAGAGCCTGGAAGGAGTGACAAGACGAAGAGGAAGTCCTCTTCTGTCTTTATCTTAGCTTTTCTTTTCTTTCTTTTCATTTTTATTAGGACTACAGGAAGGAAGTAGTTGTATCTGTAGCTACCAGGAATGTTCTTCCAAGCCAGTCCCCCGCCCCCAAGTCTCCTTGATTCAATGATAATAGTAAAAGAAATAAATTCATTTACTGGATATGATACTTAATGCAGGCCTGAAGCTGGAGTCCCACTGTCTGTCCTGAGTCAGTGAGGAGGAAGGCCAAATTGACAACATTGGAATGATGGGAAATCCGGGCCATTTGTCATCCACAATTCAGATCTCAGATGTATTTTGAGATTCCTCCTGACAGAGTTTATGTGGGAAGTCTTGAAAGGTCGCCACAGTGTAACTCACAGGAAAGATCCTCATTACCAAGACTTTTCTTTTTGATGTAACTTTCCAAGATGGCGCTAAGGATTTATTAATTTAATTTATGGGATTCTAAAGACAAGTAAAGTGAGAGGATAATGGGGAATTGTCCTACTGTCTCCCAGGGCTCCCCACACCAGGTGACACTAGTGGGTAATTCTTCTGTGTAGGAAGTGGCCAGCAGCACGGAAGCTGAGCACAGGAGAGGTGGGACAGATCTCTGTGTGGTGGAGTGTCCAATAGGCCTGTGGGCGGGTGGGGGAGAGCACACGTGTATGCATGTGTATCTGCACACACATACATATGTGTGCATGTGTGTAGGCATGTGTGTGTGTGTGTGTGTGTTTATTTGTAACTGCAGGATATAGGAGGCTCAGGCAGAAAGATGGTGCATTTGGCTCTAGTCTGGGATAAGGTTCCTGGAACAGTATACTGAAGGACAGAGAGACACTGGCAACAATGGCAGATAAATGAGTCTAGTATTCCTCTCCAGAACATTGAAGCTTCAATTTATTATTTACCTATTTATTGTGAAAAATCAACTTTTATTTCTGATCAGTCCAATAACCGTGTATGAGACTTCTCTTTCGTTTCCCATCTGCCCAGACCTGAATAATCACACAGAAACTCTATTAATTACAACACTGTTTGGCTTATTAGCTCAAGCTTCTTATGAACTAACTATTACATCTTAAATTAATCCATTTCTATTCATCTGTGTATCGCCACAAGGCTGTGGCTTACTGGGTAAGTTTCTGTTCTAGTGTCTTTCTTTTTCAGGAGCTACATGGCTTCTTCCTGACTCCATCTACTCTCTGTTTTGATTTCCTGCCTGACTTTGCTCTACTAAGCCATTGACCTAAACAGCTTTATTCATTAACCAATGGTATTAAAACATATCCACAGCACACAAAGGGGAATACCACAACATAACTGTGGTAGAATTATAACTATTTCACAAAGCTGAATGGTGAAAAATGTTAAGGCTTCTATTTTTTCAGGACAGGGTTTCTCTGTGGCTTTTGGAGCCTGTCCTGGAACTAGCTCTTGTAGACCAGGTTGGCCTCGAACTCACAGAGATCCACCTGCTTCTGCCTCCCGAGCTAAGGCTTCTATTTCAAAAGAACTGAAGCACGAAACTCAGTCTTTGGAGCATTTGAAGTAAAAAGAGATCCTCTCCATGATAAAGCAGAACTTCTCATTGCAGCACCCCAGGCCTTTTGAGACTTGGGACTGAGGTTAGCAGGTGTTCCTGACTGGCCCATTGCTGGACTCCCTGAGACTGTCAGGTGTTGTAAGGAGGCCGCTTGTTTGTTTCCTGGCCGCCCAGACTCCCAAAATAACCACACAGAAACTGTATTATTTAAATCACTGCTTGGCCAATTACTTAAGCATATAGCAACTTCTTACGTCTAGAATTAACCCATCTCCATTATTTTATATTTTACTATGAGGCTTGTGGCCTATTAGCAAGGTTTCAGTGTGTTTGTCTCTGGTGGCTCCATGGCTTCTCTGCAACTACTCCTTCTTTCTCCCAGCATTCAGTTTAGTTTTCCCCACCTACCTCTATTCCCTGTGCAGGGCCAATGGTATTCACAGCATTTAGAGGGGAATTCCACATCAGTCAGGCAGCACTGAACAGTGTGATTCTGTATGCTCATGAAACAGGATTGTAGGAAGTTGACTGGTTTATTAAATCCATAGTCAGAGATGAACTAATGATTCAGGTTCTCTCCCTCTGTCCTTCCTGCCTTCTGTTTCCTCACATACCACAGTGTCGGAGAGGCCATGCGATTCTCCTTATATCAAGAACGGAGATTTCCCAAACCCTTCAATTTTATTTCCTCTAAGTCTCATTGGCCAGGGTGGGATGACATGCTCTTTTTTTAGCCAATCACTTACAAAAGCCACGGATGTTACCAGGAATAGCTCAGCCTATCTTAAGAGCCTACAATATAGGTTTTGTTATAACTGTTTCTATCCTGGAGATATTTCTACATGCAAAATCCTGGTCCTAATGGAATAATTCTTAAATTAAAAAGTATAGTAATTGGCCCTCCAAATCTGTAGATTCTTCATGCAGGATGTCAGCCAAATGCAGATTAAAAAATACTAAAAATTCTTATGTCTTTACTGAACACACAGGCTTTGCTTTTCTTTCACTATCATCTAAATAATTCGGTACCACAATAATATGAATAGTTTACTCTGAATTAGGTAGCTTGCATTAGCCACATGAAGTACAGAAAGATGTATGCAGGATACACACAATGGCATTACCATTTCATATTAGGACAGCTAGCATCTGTTTATTTCAGGATCTGAGGGACTGGAGTGTCCTGAGACAGCTCCCCTGGGGCCCTGGAAGGAACCTTGCATTTTATAATACAAAATATATGCTCTAAAAAAGGACAAAATATTACCTGACATTAGGCACACACTTCTGTGTCACTGTGTTAGACTTAAGTTTCATAAGCATAGCAACTTGCATGAATTGTGTGTGACGTAAACTAGCCTGTGGCACAGAGAACACCCTCGATCAGGCCTGGAGACTGGATCATCATTTATCCATCCTAAAGCCTCCTTCACACTCCGCTGTTCCAGACGCATCCTCCATAAGCTCTCTTCCAGCCTTGGGTGAGTGTGCAGGATGCGCCACCACAGGTGTCAACCTGTTCATAACCTTGCTTCATCCCTGTCACCCTTGCTAGTGTTTTGCCTTCTCCATTCCCTACTTTCTATAGGACAAGACTCCATGTGGGCTATTGCTAAAAATGGGGTCGGGGTGCACAAAAATCTTGGCAATAGTAAAAGCTTTTTGACTGCCTAAAGACCAAAACTTAATTCAAAATCAAGTGTTAAAGAGTCCAGAGTGTTCCTGGTGTCGCAGGACTTCCCTGCAGCCTGCTGCTGCGCTGCACTGGCTGCTGTGACACTGATACTGACACATGCTACCTGAAGTCCCTCAGCCTGACAGTGACCTGCACGCTCTGATTGCAGAGCTTTTACTGTGCACACCATTTCCTGTTCCTTGTAGAAGCTTAAGGTCATAAAACAAAACCTTGTAATATTCTCCTTAGTAGGTAGGCATTAAATTAACATATCTTTGTATTGCATTGTGTTAGAATATTTGATTTTAAAAATTGCTATTTGAGTGGCTGACTTGAGTTTCATTAAAAATCATTTAATGAATTTTGGCTTCAGTAGAATTATATTTCCAACAGTTTCTCAAATGACTGTGAACATACTTCTACCATCTTGTACTATGCAAAGTACCACTCTCAGTATTGGTGATTATAAAATCAGAGTATTGATCATCTCTGATAAACATTGAGGTATTCCATGTCCTACACTATCAAATATTCAGCCAATATTTAATCTTTTATGTAAAAATAACATACCCATCTAATTAGGATTAAAATCTCTCTCATTTTAATAAATAGCAAAATTCTATGAATGCCTAAGAATTACTTTAAAACAAAATTCTTCATGATTTCTTATCAGTAAATGTTTTACATACCCACATAGCTGGGGTCAACTAAACATTTCTCAGGCAAGAAGTAGGAATAGCATAAGTGGTCTTACTCTGCCCAGTACCATCTGCTCCCTCCTTTCCACCCCCAAGTAGCTGGGTGGTAGTGACAAATAACACATTAAACAGTTCACCCTCAGTGACAAGTTACCTGGGAGGTGCCCCACTTTGGCGGGAGGCTGGTGCCCATTCTGGAGCACCTCGTACCTGTTCTGAAGGTGCTGCCTGCTAGCACCTTGGGTCTCTAAGGTCATCCTCAGACCAACAAGGGGTCATTCTTGTCTTAGGTTTCAAGGTACTCCGGGTAGAGACACAAAGAAGGATCTAGGACATTATAGATTTTTATGTTAATGCTTACAGACAAGGCTTAGATAAACAGTATTTCTCTCCCCAAAAAGCTCACATGTTCAAGGTTTGGTCCCAAGTGCAAAGTTCAGGGTGGGACCTCCGGGCAGTAACTGAGTCAAGAAGGCTCTTGCCCTCCTGAGTTAATCCGCTGGTGCCTTTATGACTGAATGGGCTGTTAGGAGATGGTGACAATGGGAGGTGGGGCCAGTTGGATGAAGCTGGTGACGGAGGAGATGCCTTGAAAAGTCTGCCTGTCTCCAGCTTCCCCTGACTTTCCTTGTGCTTCTTGGATTTGTAAGGAATCCTGCCTCCTCTGCCATATTCATCCCTTGCAATGATATTCTGCTTTGTCTCCTGCCCAACGAAATGGGGCCAACTGACCATGAACTGAAACCTTTGAAATGGTGAGCTGAAAGAAGGTTCCAGAACCACATAGTGAGAATAATAGATCTCACATTATGTAAATATCTTTTCTGTTCACTGTGCTTTGTTAGTGAGATTCTGTAATGCCATCTTGGGAGAACACATGTCTATTTGGCATCTTCTTCCTCAGTCTCCTGAGTACACTTCTCTAGTTCTTGGTGGCTGTGAGGCTCATACAGGGCAAAACCTCTTAGACATGGTGGCTAGTGATAAATTCTGCCAAATCAGTCATTAGGCTGGAATAGCTCTGAGGTATGTCATACCTCCAACAGTTCCCCTGGGAAGGCTGTGCCCCGGTTATCTGCAGCATCTACTTGATGCTGTCCTTTTCTGCTGGCTTGCTCCCTCCCTTGCTTACTTCTCCATTCCCAGGGTTTCTGGGATCCTATTCCAGACAGACTTCGTGTTCTCAACTCCTCATATGTGGGTTTGCCTCTCAGAAACCAGCGAACACACACAATCTAGCACACCAAGTGCATCAGGATTAATTTAAAAAGTTCTCACTGTCAAATGTTCTTGGATTGACACTGGCATGATATCTCCATGACAGGCCAAACTCAAGGGAATTCAGAAAAATGTAATTTGTCTTTGTTAGTTTCAGTGAAGGGCACATGATATTTTGGAGCTGAGAAAGTAAAACAAGACAATGTGAACATGAGTTTTACACTCTGGAGAACAATACCTGGAGTTTTTAGTGACATTTTCTCCCTTGTTTGTAAGAAGTATTCCTACAACATAAATGCACAGGAGGTTTTCTTTAAAAATTTTGACTCTCTGATGGAGTGCTTCTGTTGTTGACAGTAACTCCAACTGCCTTTTGTTTGCTGCTGAAGTTCATACAACAGACTATGAGCCAAAGTTAGTGATGAACTGTTTTGAAAGAATCTCCCAAAATACACTTGTTTGTAATATGTCTTTCTTCTGTGTCTCAGGTGTGAAATAATTGGTATTTTGTGCCCAATTTGCCTTTTGCTAGCGGGATGTTCTCCGCAGCAGTACTTCAGTGTATTGTTGGGTACATTTTGGAGCAGAAGTTCCCAGCATTGCAGTAAGCAAGCCTTCTGGAGGCAAGACTTTGGTATCATGTCTCTCCTTTCTTCAGATCATTGCAAACAACACCTTACCTTCCTCTTAGGGCTGAACAATCCCATTCTAAACATCACATTGAATAAAAGCAAAATTATCCTCAACTGTCTTTTCTCTTTCTTCAGAGAATCAACAGTGTGTTAAATGACTTTTGGGTAAGTTACCTACACTTATGTTTTCTTTTGTAAGTTTGATACCAGAAAAGTCTGTTGGGACACAGTCAATTTGCCTTTCTCGAGGTGCATATGTTTATATTGACAATATAGATATTTGGCTAGCTTGGTGGTGCATGATTTTAATCTCAGTCCTCAGGAAGCAGAGGTTAAGTGAATCTCTGTAAATTTGAGGCCAATATGTTCTACAGAGTGAATTCCAGGCCAGCCAGGGCTGCACAGTGGAAACCTGTCTCAAGTAAGCAAAAGCGAGCAAACAGGAGCACAAACCTCCACAATGTATTTAACATTAGCTCTCAAGCAGAACATACCTCCTTTATCTGCTTGTTCATGAAGGGTATGGATTCCTGCAAAAGGGGACCAGATTTTCTCTTCTCTTAAAGGACTGCATTGTGAGGTAGTTACTATGCCTCATACACCTGCTTTGACTTGAGAAAGGCCCAGGGCTGTCTCTTGGGTGTGTCAATAATCGTTCTGTCAGGAGTGTAATTGGTATGAACTCTGGATAGTCCTCCCACTCCATAGCTTCTCTGGCTCTCATCATGTCCTATTGATATTGGCAGCTGTTCCAGGCCTGATACTGCTTTTTCCGCTTGTCCAAAGATACCCCACATTTGCTCAAACTTTGGTTCTTTGGTTGTGTGGGCCTGCATTTGTTAATGATTCAATGTGGTGGACAGCACTGGTTCCACAGAGGCACCGTTACTCTGTTTCATTTTAGACAACCCGGCATAAAGCATAAAGTTCTTCTCTGGTATCGTTTTTCTGATGACACCTTCCAGTGAGGTGATCTGCTTGCTTGTTCCTCTTCCTCGTCTCATCAGACAAGTTCAAGTTCAGTTCGTTTTACTCCGTGGAGAAATTTGGCTGAGCTTCCACGCTCTCGCTCTCAGTGCAGTGGCCCTCCCACAGATTTCAGTCCTTGGGAGAATTTTTGATACAGGTAATTAGGATGGCGGACTTCGCTTTCCCTTCCTACACAATTTTAGAACTGCTTTGCACATCTCATCTGGTTTCAGAACAGACTCTGTATGTTCTTAAATGTGAATTTCATCTTATTATTGATTTACTGTTGAAAACCTTCTCATCATTCTCCTTGTCCCACATTTCCTGACTTGTTTGCCAGATAGGGGACAGCAGTCACTGTGGAAAAACTGGGATTATCGCCCAAATAACGAGAAGCTGAATCTGTGAGCAGGGAAGGAAAGTTGTCTGACACTGCAGCTAGAGGAAGAGAAGACAGCAGAAACAGGAGAGGGCGGGCATGTACTGCAGATCACGCCCACTCGCTATACCGGCAGGGCTTCCTGGCGCCAGGTCCTGCCAGAACCCACACCTTTTCAAGCTTAGAATTAAGATATGCCCTCACCCCTTCATCCCTCAAGCCAGTCTAACAAATGTCCAGTAGTGCTCTTAGTTGAATAAACATGGCAAGAGAGCAGTGGGGCAGGTTCTCTCTGCAGAGCAGCACAAAATGAACACCCCACAAGGAATGACCAGAAGCCTGACAGGGCAGAAACAGTCTCGACCACTCCTAAGTATGGATCTCTACCTGGGTCTACCTGCCTCACAGGAGGAAGCAGATGCTCTCTCCAAGCGTGGGACAGTTATTTCTAGCCAGCAATCTCATTAGACCAGACATTTCCAATAATCGGTGTGACAAAGGTGAAGGGAAACGAACCTCACAGACGAGATCAAGCCAAGGACTGACAGCACGCTTGGGACACTGCAGACAGACAGTGGCGGGGCAGGCACTAAGTGTGAGGCTCAAGATGGACTCATATCAACGCAGCCCACATGTTTGTAAACAAGTCTTCAGAAAAAGGTTACTGTAGAGAGGATGGTCTTCCTAAGAAGGGACAGGGAAAATTTGACCCCACAAGTAAAAAAAAAATATTGAATTCACGTGAACAACTAAAAGTAGATTATTGACTTACATATAAATTATGTAACTTAAAGATCGACAACAAAACTAATGTAACCTTTGGTTTGGCAAATATTTTAGCTATGGAATCAATAGCATAATTTATAAAAGTTAAAAAAATAACACACTGAAGCCTTACCAATAGTATAGAAAAACACTATTCACAGAATGGAAGTAAAATGTCCAAAGATTAGAATAAAATATTTGCAAGTAATGTGTCTAAGAAAATACATTCATGGGTAAGGTAGTTTAAATGTAATTGGTTCCCATAAGCTCATAGGAAGTGACATCATTAGGAGGTGTGACTTTGTTGGAGTAGGAGTTAGAGTAGGAGAAAGTGTGTCACTGTGGGGGCGGGCTTTGAGGGCTCAGAAGCTTTAGTCGGTTCAGTCCTTCTGCCTGTAGATATCTCAGTTCCTTCTCCAGCCTCAGGTCGCCCTGCACACTGCCACACCTCCTGCCATAATAGTAATGGGCTAATGCCCTCTGAACTGTAAGTGAGCCCCCAATTAAATGTTTTCCTTTATAAGAGTTGCTGTGGTCATGGTGTCTCTTCACAACAATAAAACTTTAACTAAAAGGAACACATGCATCTCTCTCTGAGAAGGGCAAGGAGCAAAAATACTTAGCATCTGCTACTTGATTTCTAAATACCATTTTTTTTTAAAGAAAGGAGTCAGGGGTCCCTAAAGGAAGAGCTGACTTGACCTCACAGTTCCAGCAAGTGAAGAAGTGGGAGAGGGAGAGAGGGAGAAAAGTCAAGGGCATAAAAATGAACTCCAGCCGGGCGGTGGTGGCGCACGCCTTTAGTCCCAGCACTCGGGAGGCAGAGGCAGGCGGATCTCTGTGAGTTCGAGACCAGCCTGGTCTATAAGAGCTAGCTCCAGGACAAGCTCTAAAGCTGCAGAGAAACCCTGTCTCGAAAACCCAAAAAAAAAAAAAAAAAAAATGAACTCCAGTGGCTGATGTTCAAACAAATTGAGCCACAAAAAGTAAAGAGCAGTAGTATTAAGTGAAAGCTCACAGAATGAGGTCAATATCCCAGTGTCCACATTTACATACATAGATAATATAGAATATTTCTTCATCAGAGGAAATTTAACTAATGAATGAAGAGAAGACTGAGAAGATGGCTTCATGGTTAAGAGCACACTGCTCCTCCAAAGGATCCAAGCTTGTTCTTAGGTCCATACTGCATAACTCCCAGCCATCTGTCACTCAGCTCCAGGTACTCAGACGCCCCCTTCTTGCCTCCTCAGGCACTGCAACATGCACGCGTAAATACACCCATAAATACAAACAAAATGTTAAAACTAAAGAGACAATGAGAGAAATACATACTCATCCAAAGGGCACACTAGTGAGTATGTACATTTGTGACAGTTTAAGGAGCAATTTGTGCAACTTGAGAGTTGAATTTCTCCCCACTTGTCAGCTGGTATATGGAGTATCTGACACACCTCCTTCCAGGAGGTCAGAGAGTTTCTTTTCCATGGGATAAAGGCAGAAATTAGCGACTTGTTTCTGATCCATAGAATAGGAAAAGGAAAATAGCAGCTTTGCAATGGAGAGGTCTGGCAGTCTTAATAAAGTCATTGAGGTTGACCTTCCCAGCTACGAAGGGCATGGAGATTGTGAACTTGTGACATCTTACCTCCATGACACTCTTCTTTGTTAAGTCTAATTGCAGCCTGATGAGTAGAGAGCAAAGGAAGCTCCAGATGCCAACAATCCCTTCAGCAGGTCTCTGTCAGGAAGTTCAGTGACACACTGAGGAAGGTGCAATTCTGAGGTGCATCCTACAGTGGAAAAAGATACTGACAGAAAACTGGGGAATCAGAATGTCACGATACCAACGAGTGTCTCTCTTGGTTGTTGCGCCATGGTTAAATGCTGTGGGAAATGCTTTTGTACACTGTAAGGATCTGCCATTCATATTGGTTTAATACAATGTTTATTGGCCAGTAGTCAGGCAGGTAGCATAGGCAGTACAACCAGACTAAGAGAATTCTGGGAAGAGGAAAAGTCAGTCACCAGCCAGTGCAGAGGAAGCAAGATGAGAATGCCTTACTGAGAAAAGTTATCATAGATAAGAATTATGGGTTAATTGTAAAAGCTAGTTTTCTTCCTGAATCCAAGTGGCTAGGTTTGGGTTCCAATTAAAAAAAAAAAAAACAAATGAAATACCATTGCGGTTTAAAGCTCTTTTCTTTCTCCCAGAGAACACCAATCCCACTGTCTGAATAATAGTAGACCAGTAGTAACAACAGTAGTATTTTACATTTACTGAGAGCTTGTTACACCAGGCACTAGGCCAAATATTTTATTCAGATATTATCTTTTTCATATCTGTCTGTGAATTTTGTAAGGATATTGTGTACAACTTTATAAATGGGGAAAGTGAGGCAAAGAAAGTTTACGTCCAAGACTGTTGGGTGAAATAGTTTGAATCACTGGTTCCAAACCCATTCTGAATAATTTTGGTAACTAATATTTGCACTCATTTGTTAAGGGTGTTATTTTGCTTAATCATCTTGAAATGCTGCCATTTTTCATTGGTAGATGCTAATTGGTGGAGAAGGTGAACCCCCAGATCTAAGCACTTTGCTGGGCTCCAGACCCCCATGCTTAGCTCCCATTTAGTCTGCTGCCCTCTCTTGATCAAGAATGTCTTTTCTTCCCAGTCCTGCCAAAGGGGCTAACACAATGGTGCATTTTTTCAAACGATAAAACTCTGTTCTGCAGTTCACCCTGATTCCAATTGTTTGGAGATCAAAATGATTTAAGATTGTTCATTGTAAGTGCCACAAGGTGCAGGATGCAACTGGAAGATGCACCAGAGCACTGGATGCCAGGGCATGGACTCCACTTAGCACTGCACAGCGTGGCACCAGCTAAACACTCCCCCTCTGCCAGCCCCTGTTGCGGGTAGTTTTTATCGATATAAATAGTCAGAACTCTTTATGTAAGAATGCTTCTCTTTTGAAAACCAAACAACAAAGCAGCTCAGCAGTAGAAATGCTTCCTACATCCACACTCTGACGTGAGCCCCAAGGTTAAAGCAACATCAAATGTTTTCTCAGAAATAAATAAATGAATGGATGAATGAATAAATACATACATAACTAAAACCTACCTCAAACAATCCAGGCCACCAGGAGAAACACTAAAAGTATTTTTCAGAATTGACAGGCGGAGAAACTGCTGATGTTGGGGCCAACATCACATCCTTGCATTGAACTAGGGGGAGTCATTTTGCACAGGAGGGCATTATTACACCCACAACGTCATTGGTATTGATTTAGCTAAACATAACCTGGGGGCCTCATCTTCATCTCTGTAGGGTGGATCCACTGGAAAATTGCCCGTTGCCGAGAGTAAGAGGATAACGTTGCCATGTAACTGCAACCACATACCAGAAGGCCAAGGGAATTGAAAGATGATGAAACGAGCAAAAGCAAAGCATCATGGGTAAGAGTAACAGAGCAGATCTGAAGATATATCAATTAGCTGTTATCAACAACCTTGCCTCTGTGGAAGCCTTTTTCATTCAGATTTCTTATTGAACACCTTTCATTTATGATTAGATTGGACGGAAGTATTTAAATGAAATCAACCACATATAGCAGCAATCTCTATTAAATCATTCAACAAATATTTCCTAAACACTCACCATGAAGCAGGCATTATGCCAGATGCAGAGGCAGAAAGCACTGTAAAGGACTCACAGTCTTCTGGGGAGATGGGGTAATAATGAATAATTGCAAATCATTATGCTCTATAGAAGGAGGTACCAGCTTGTCAGAGGGACCAAAGGAAAACTTGATTTCATGTCAGTTTTTCCCCATGGGAATAAAATAATTATTAATGCTAAACAATATTTGGTAAAATGGTTTCACAAACATCTGTAAGGAGGGTACCATCTATTGTCAGATTTGCATCAACAAATTTAGTGCCTCTTATCTTTCGCTTGCTTTTGGTGCTTCTGTATAAGTAAACTCTGCTGGCACCCTGGCCTTGGAAGCAAAGGCTTTGTGATCTATAGCTTCCTTCTTTGTGTGCTCTATTTATTTACTCTGTGTGTGTGTGTGTGTGTGTGTGTGTGTGTGTGTGTGACAGTACACTTGTAGAGTGCAGAAAGCAACATGTAGAAGTCAATTCTCTCTTTTCACCACACATATTTCAAAGATTAAACTCAAGGCGGCAGGCGTGGAGGCAAGTGCTTTTACCCACTGAATCATCGTGCTGGCCTACACCCATTCACTTTACAAACTTACTCCCCAAGGGCTCATATGCTCCTACGTGCACGGAGGCTGCCCAGGTTCCTAGGGTGTGCATCGTCAGGTTTAGTTTCTATGCTCTGCATATGACATGTCTTCTTGGATTGCATTGATAAATATCTAACAGAGCTCAGTTCATCCTGTGAAGGGTCTATTCCAGCTCTGGCTCCCAGACAGTGAATTCTTCCCCTGGAGTTTATAGTGCAATGCTAATGTTGTCTTTATCTCAGACACAGAGTACCAAGTTTGCTCCCAAACCTGGATGACAGCTCTGAATGATGTGTATAGTCTATTACGATCCTATACATGAACATCCATAGCTTCTAAACTTTTAGATGTGTAAGTATTAAAAAACAAAAAGCAAAACAACATAAATCTTCCAAAATTAAGGCATTTACTTATGTTTTTAAAGAGGAATTTATTTCAGGAATATAGGCGTGCACAGAACATTTTGTGGCCATTTGAACGATGCAATAGGCAAACATAATTTCTGCAGGCGCAAACACTCAGGTACACTAACAGCAGTCACAAGGATGTAAAGTTGAAGCAGAAGATTCACATTAACAGAGAGAAATAGATGAGAAAGAAAACACACTCGCTAATTGTGTGTACCCAGCCTGTAAGTGTGGACCCATGCAGTGCTCTGAGTATCTTCCGATGAGATTGAGTGAAGCCCCCGGTGGATCACCAATATCTATGCGGTTACTCAAAGACCCGAGCATGAGAGGAATTTTATCTTCCATATATGCGGATGCAGAGGAGGACACGACTGTTCCGTTTAGTTTTGTGTCAGCTTGACACAGGCTAGAGCCATCTGCGAGCAAGGAGTGTCAACTGAGAAAATCCTTCCATCAGACTGGCCTGTAGGCAAGTCTGTGGGGCATTTTCTTGATTGATGTGGGAGGGTCAGCCCACTGTGGATGGTGCCACACCTAGGCAGTTGGATAGCAGTATGAACTGCAAAAATTAATACTGACAATTTGAACTATTGGGGCTAAACTAAGCATAGAAAAAAGTCAAAAATAAAATCTAAGCTGAGCAGTGGTGGCACACACTTTTAATCCCAGCAGCTGGAAAGCAGAGGCAGGTGGATCTCTGTGAGTTCCAGGCCAGCCTGTTCTATAAAGCAAGTTTAAGGACAGTCAGAGGTGTTATACAGATAAATCCTGTATCAAAAAACCAAAACAATAACAAACCTAATAAACAAGCAAACAAACAAACAAACAAACAAATAAATTCAATTTCACGCATTTCAGTGTGTCCATAAAGAATCCACAGACAGTGGCCTGGGGACAGTCTGTAAAGTCTGTCTGTAGTCTTGAATGGTGACGAATATTTGCCTTTTATCTTTTAGGGCATGACACTCTTTATTGTTCAGCAATTTTTGTGCATGGTTCTGTTCTTTTTGAAATTTGCTTATGATTAGATAGAACCATTCTTCTTTAGCTTCCCTGTCACTTGGTACATGGTATCCCTCACGCTGATGTCAGCAGGCTGCCCTGTCAGTCACTTGGTGCATGGTATCCCTCACGCTGACGTCAGCAGGCTCCACACCGCTGTGGCTAGAACACCTTCCCTGAGCCAGTCATCTCTCTGTCCCCAGCACATTATTGTTTCTGAACCAATTGGTAGCTTTGTTTGCCTCTTCCAGCAAGTGGAATTCAGTCCATTAAGAGCGCCTCCTATCTGAACAATTGAAAGAAATGCTTGTTCAGGCAGATGATACATTTTAAACTCAAGTTTTTGTTATTGTTGTACTGTGTGTTGAACTTTTTTCCCCATTGTGTGACTCCCTCCACCCCTGTAGGAACTGCTTTAATTTTTTATTTCAGCACTCAGTATTTTATGTTTTACAATTGTGATTTTTAGAATCTCAGACTTGAGGGATTTCCCTCACCACCTCAGGCTACAACCATTCATTTCAGTCTCTATGCTATGACCTCAGACTTGACCCGTTGTCAGCCGAGACACTGGATGTGTTGGGGCTTTGGTCACTCAATGCTTCCAGGGAAAGCAATGATACGTTGTTGGAGTGCTTCCCACAGCTTGCCCAGCCTGCTTTCTTATATGCCCAAGGACCACTTACTTGTCCAATACCAGCCACAATGGCTCAAGTCAGTAAGCAGTGTTCCTCCATGACTTCTGTTTCAGCTTCTGTCTCCAGGTTCCTGCCCTGACTTCCTCCCACGATGGCCCGTGACGCAGAAGTATAAGTGAATTGAATCCTTTCCTCTCCAAGTTGCTTTTGGTCATGGTGTTTCATCACAGCAATAGAAGCTGACCACGACAGCCAGGCAGGAAGACAGAGAAGTCCTGGTGTCCTGTGGGACTGCTCCGACAGAGCTGATTTTGTGGGATGATCTTCAGTTAGTTCTTCACGTGCACTAGGGCTCTGGTACTGCAATCTTGTATTCTCAATCACCATGAACAAGGGTAGTGAATTGTTGTGATGTGTAAGTTCTGTAGTTTAGATACCTAGTCCTGGACCTGGTTGATCCAGGTCAAGATCCAGAAGTTACCAAGAATTGATAAACACTGCTGTTGCTGAGATGTGGGAGCACGTAGAGCTGTGCTATGTCGTTTTCCTGCCCATCTCCCGGGGCTGTGAACTCTTTCTGCCTGGGTCTGCCGGCAGCCGCAGTAGCTGGAGCAAACAGGTAGGACTTGGCACATTGCTGTGCTGGAGCTGTGAAAACATGGCTCCACTGTCCCGATGAAGCCCATGGCTTCCCAGTTCTGGAGGCTGGAGAGGAGGTGTGGGGAGGGGTTTCTCAGAGCTTCCCTCTCAGCTTCTTACAGTGGCCATCCTTCCTGTGCTTTCACATTAATGTGTCCATCTTTGTGGCCAAATTCTCCTTTCTGTAAGGGCAGGAGTCATGTTGGATTAAGGCTCGTTTTAAGTTGATAAGCCTGTGTACACTCAGTTTCCAGGGACAGCCACACGGAGGTTCTCAGGATTCGTTCTATGGACTTTTCTTTGAAAGGACACAAGTGAACCCATTCTCTCACAATTACTATTTTTCTGTTAACTTCTCATTTAATAAAAGGGAACTAAACCAAGCCTGTGGTTCATGCACTTAATCTCAGTGCTTGGGAAGCAAAGGTAGGTGGATATCTGTGAGTTCTAGGCCAGACTGATTTACATAACAAGTTCTAGGTCAGCCAGCAATACACAATAAGACCCTGCCTCAAACAAAATGAAACAAAAGCACCTCACCCCTCCAAAAGAGGGAAGAAAAAAAGAACATCTTATTTTCTGTGCCATTATCCTGGAGCTTTGCTTTTGACTTTTGTTTCTTAGAATCATACTATTTAGAACAATTGAGATCACCTATCTCCAGTATAGACTATGTGACAGTAGCCCTTCTCCCCCTACTCCCACAAAAAGAGGAAACTGTGCATAGGTTGAGTTCCTGGTGCTCTTGGCCCCCACATAGGAGAACAATTTTCCAGGATTGAAAAGGACCCTAAGGTGACAATATAATATCTTTAGTTTCCTAATAAAGAAATCCAGCTATAAAACATTAAAACAATTTGCCTCAAAGTATTCAGCTAATTAAGGTTAGATTTGTGAGCAACATATTACTAATTTTACTTTCAATACAGAAGATTTTAAAGTCTATTGGTATTTTAACCAGGTATGACATGGTAACATCTGCCTTTAATCTGAATACTGGAGGCCAGCCTGGCCTATGAAGTGAATTCCAGGACAGCCAGGATTACGTAGAGAGACCCTGTCTCAAAAAACAAAATTATTTTTATATGTAGGCATAAATATAAAATTCTTTGGGTTAGGAATTCTCAGATGTACACCACTTGCATCCCCTCACCAATGCTTACAAAGAGGACAGCCTTTACACCTCCCAGGAGCCAGCCATAAGGATCCTAGAGGCAAATCACACAGGCTGTGCATCTTCAGGGAGCAGGGAACAGACTATGACAGGAAGTGTGACTTTGCTTCAGTCCGGAGCTTTCTCTGCAGCACAGGGGAATCTTGCTTACTTCACTTCTTAAAACTTTCTCATCCGTAAGGAAACATTAGGAGCTGGATTTTCTTTTCTTTTCTTTTTTGAAGAACTTCCCAGATTTCAAATGAGTTGGGAAAAGAATCCACAAATTTGAAAAAGACAAATCTATTGGGAGCATGGCTGATCAAGTCTGCTCCGGCCTTCTCACTCACCAGCCCTTCACTCCTAGCCTGGGAAAGTATTCTCCCCTCTCCCCTAATAAGCACACTCACTATCCATTGGCACCATGCATTCTAGGCTTTCTCTTGGAGTGCCCCAGGCTTTCATGTAAGATTTTTCACACGTTTGCATCTGCTTCTGGAAACGTCCAGGATTGGTGGGAACATTTTGTTTCCTGTTGTTTAAATCCTGATCCTATGTGAAATGTCTTCAGAAGAGAATGTAAGAGTCTCAGTTTGGATGATGTTTTAAAATGTCATGTTTTACAAATAGACCACTGGTCCAAACATTAAATACTATTTATTTTTTTTTATGTGTATGAATGTTTGCCAGTATGTATGCACCGTGTGCATGCCTGGTGCCCATGAGGCCAGAACAGAGCACCTGATACCAAGAAACTGGAATTCTCGGATAGTTGTGAGTCACCATACTGGTCGGTAGGTAATAGGATCTGAATTCAGGTCCTCTGCAAGAGCAGCAAGGGCCCTTCATCTCTCTCTACCCCCAATTCAAATGCTGTCAGGCATGTGGACGGTCTTGCAGTCAGGCCATACTGTTTGCATGGGGCAGGACTTATCATAAAATACTGACCACACTAGACTAAAAGTGTTATCCTCTTCACTCTTGGGGCAGGGGAGATGCTTTGTAATCTCTAATTTTATTGACTGAGACTAAGTGATCAGTATATTTTTCCTTTCAATGGTAAATCAACCCTTCACCACCTCCCCAAAGTCTCTCTAAGTCACATTCGCTCAGCTCAGTGATCCCTATTTAGTTTTTTCAGAGACTTGAAGAGGCATGGGGTGTTTTCTCTCACGGAAAGAGTTGCTGGAGCACTTGGTCTAAAGGTGGAATTCCTAGGACTTTGTGATGCTGCTCTTCCTCTTGCTCCTCTCCCGGCGCTCCATGGAGTCTTCTGTCTGACAGAGCTCAGATTGTGGAGAAGACAATAGGCTTGCTTCTAATTGGATGTTTCCAAAAGCCTCACAAAATAGAAATAAAACTGCATTCAAAAGTTGAAAAAGAACATGTAAATAGCAATAACAGAAATTTGTGATTAAACAATTAACAGAAAAGAGCCCTGTAAAGGCATTAAAAGTATACAGAGGAAGGCTTCCTGCTTTATCACGATGCGCTGGATCTGTTATTTCAAACTGATTGAGCCCAGCCACGTGGGAGCGTTTTTTGCCAACAGCAGAGCTGGAAATAGTAACTTCCTAGTGATATTGTTCTTGGGGCCATACAAAAACAAACAAACAAAAACAAACAAAGTTCCAAGAAAGTGTTATGTAGTCCATATAATGATGTGGAAACAGACGTGGAGAACGATTGAGAAAGACAGTTGGTGTGGTCTGGCCTCATATGCATAGATGCATCTGTGTACATGCAACTGCGCGCACGCACACACACTCAGGATATGTAGTCGAGGTGACAGAATACAGAGTATATCAGCACTGAAGCAATAAAGAGTACCCAACGATGAAATTCCAATCAGTTCTTTAGTTGTATCTAGGATTGTAGGCAACTTAATTTGGTTCCCTTTATTTTTTTGTTGTTTATTTTATTTTGGAGACAGAGTCAGTACAGCCTGGGCTTTTCTAGAGTGCTCTATATAGACCAGGCTGGTTTCAGACTCGCAGAGATCCAGCTGCCTCTGCGTCCTGAGTGTTGGGGTTGAAAGCATAAACCATCGTGCTGGGCTTTCTCCTTCCTATCTTCAAGTTAAAAAAATAGTTTTTGTGGGATTTGGTGTCTGTAAAAAGGCAAAGATGCTCTAAATACTTCATAAAAGATGATTATGATGGCTAGCTGTCTCCTTTTGTGAGCACCTCATCATTTTATACATGTTGATGGATCCTAAGAATACTTAAATGGCATAAAGTATTTGAGAAAGAGGAATGGGAAGGATGAAGGAGAACTATGGAAGTCAGTTAAGAACAGCTTTGTTCATTTGGCTTTAAGCCAAGTGCACGTTCGGCTGCCAGTTAAAGAGTACCACCTGCCTTCACCCTGGCTCTAACACATTCTTTAAAGTGGCATGGTGGAAGGTATCCAGCAGCATTCAGGGCCTGCTGGTATTGTGCGGTTTGAGCATCCACATTCCTGAAGGAATTCTAGCTTTGGACTTACACAGAGCAAAGGCATTTGAAGGCCCGCACCCAACACACAGCAAGAAGAACATTGCCGTGACAGCAGCATTTGTCCTCGGCTTTGCTGAGGACTCTTCCGCAAGCAGAAAGAGTGATGCTGTTTTCCCCTGTGGATAATAACAGGCAAGCCTGAGATTATGTAAGAATGGCTGAGGACAGATAAGCATATTTTCTTGTGAGAGATGAAACCAGTTACCGAGGAGAGCAGAGAACAAAGCATTCTCCTGCAGCAGGGGATGTATTTGATGACCTGATGCAAATATTACACACTTTTGAGAGCGCTTGACATCAGAAGCAGCACTTTGCAGTGTGCACTTCACTCAGCACTTTCGCTAGTTTATTTTAATGTATACTATTAGCAGAGAAGAGGAGAATGGTACAAAGGAGAGATTATGTAAAACATGGAAGCTGTCTCTGTGAGGAGCACAAACTGAGGAAACAAGCATACCCAGGTGCCTGGAGTCTTCTCCCCTTTGCAGCCAAAGGAATACAGTAGATTTAAACACATGAAGAATGAATGTGGCAAACTCCTTATCAATAAATAGGATTTTAAAAAGGGACGAGTTACCAAATAACCCTCTTGAAAATAGAAAGCCCTCAATAAACAGAAACTCACTTTTATTACCCCGTTTTTATAGGAAAAACGCCTTGTCTGCTGACTATCAGAATACTATTGAACACCTATTAGGCACCATGGACAGTCTGATGGAAACTCCTTTTGCTTACTTGTAGCACTTAAAAATGTCTTCTGGTAGCCTAACTTCCCTCCATTTCCTATAATAGATTTTCTGTCAAATTGTTCCCTCTAAAACAAGCTTTCAGATCTTTCCCATGAATTTGCCATTCACCTCTGAGTTTCAAAATCCTAACAGTCTTATGCCAACATATCGAAGAAGCAAGCAAACAAAAAACAATAGCAACAAACCCAGCACAGCCCAACCTAAGAAGATGGGAGACCCGAGGGAGGACGGGGCAGAGAGTGAAAGGTTCTCCAAGTCCATTGCTCCTTGGTTCTTTAGTTATTGAACTTGCATTGTATTTGTATAATGAATCCTAACATTACTGTTAGTATTTAAAAAAAAGAAAACCCCCAAAAGCATAGAAGTAGATAAAGCTTTGTGTTTCTATTTGTTTTTTTCTGAAGTCTCTCAATTATTGTTCAAAATATAAGTTTGAGACAATAGCAACAATAACCAAGTTTTATAACTCAGCCATCAGTTGTTACAAATAGATTTCCTATCGTAGGCTGATGAACCATATTGTTAATTGACAATTAAGACTGATGTGCATCTATTGGACTAGCTTTAATTAATTCTTTCCCTTGGCTGATCAGTAAGTTTCGGAAGTGAGCACACATGCTTATTTGGGGGACTAAGGGGTGTGTTTATGGGTCTGAAGATGAATTTGAAAGTCATGATGCCCAAGAAATTTGTGCTCATTTTTTTTTTTTTTTTTTTTTTTTTTTTTTTGTGGGGAATGGTGGAAAAGTGTGTTACTATAGGGTGGATAGATAATGCAGGGTTCTTTCTACACTTAGCAATTTCATATTAACGATACAGCTGTCTACTGCGGGAAACCACCCAAACACTTGGCAGAAGCAGAATACCACTGGTTCATTTCTAATTAAACTTGTTTATTTTATTCATCTCTCAGGGTGTGTATGGCCTTATTTCAGGTTTGAGTTCCCCTCCCCGAGACACAAAGACTAAAATGCAAGAAAAATAGCAGAGAGAAGCTTTAAAAAATCTCATTTTCTCTCTCTCTCTCTCTCTCTCTCTCTCATCAACTTTCTTATTCCTTCTCTTCATACACCCCTTCATATCAGGTGCACGGTTGTCTTCCCCCCATATCATGCATCTATATTATATCTAGCATATATTCCTAGGGAATAATCTGATGTCAGTTAGTAGGAGTAGAAATCTAAATTGTTGTCGATTTTCTCTTAACTTGAGTTTGTATTTGGAAATGACATCCCATTTACTGAGAAATGAGGTATCAGTGACTAAGTAGACTAGGGGGCAGAAACCTTCTGATTTAAGTATGAGGCAATAGTGGATTGTGGGTTTTGTGATGTAGCCCTTACAGCTGTTTTGCGAGTTCTTTGGAATTTGCATAACTTCATCATTGGAAGTGAACAATAACGCCTGTGGCAGCTGCCCAGGGGCTTGTTCCCCACAATACTCCAAAGCAGCTTAAGTCAACTTTCAGATAAAAGAGGATCATACTAGGACCTTGAAAAACTGTCTGCTCATTTTGCCAGTTTCTGCCACTCCTCCGTAGGCTTAGCTGTTATATTACAGCATAATCGGGGAGGAGCTGGAAATGTCTCAGAAGTTAAGAGCACTTGTTCTTTCAGAGGCCCCAGGTTTGGTTCTCAGCACACATGTGGTTATTCAGAACTATCCGTAACACCAGTTCCAGGGTATTGACCGCCTTCTTCTGACATCCTCAGGCCCAGGTACATACATGGTGCACATCCATGCAGGGACATAAACTCCTCATAAGCATAAAATAAGATAAACAAATCTAATTAAAAATATGATTGATGGCTGGGGAGACAGCACAGCAGCTAATAACTCTTTCTGCTCTTCCAGAGGACTTGAGTTCGGCCCCTTGCACCAGAATTGGGTGGTTCCACAGAACATCTGCCAATAGAAACAAATGTCTGTGCCCTATGTTGCAGGATGCCACAGGAGTTCCATATGTGTAGTCCTCCCAGTCCTCCAAGGCAACCCTGCCATATCTATTTTAGAGACAAGAACAAAGAATGACTTCAGATTTCTAAACGAATCCTCCAGGTATTTTTCTTATTTGACACCCCGATAACCAGATCTGTCTCACGCAGGATGAACAAACTGACAGACAAACAGAACAGCCCTAAATTGTCCCAGATGGTCTAAAATGGCTTCCCTTGAAAAGCGGTCTGCTCCTCATGTGTGTGGAGTTTGAAATTGGGGTCTGAAGTATTTCTAGTGATCGAGCCTCCCTCCCTCTTGCGGCAGACATTTCACAGAGACGGCCATGATGAGCATGCTTGCTGAGAAATGCTGCTTTTGAGTCAAGACTGCTTCTCTTCATACAAAACTGATTTGGAAAAGATAATAGATTCTATATTTTTTAAGTCATAGGAAGCCCAAACTGTCAATGCCCTTTGAATTCTGCTTTTTAACAGAAACCCACACTGTGTAAAAGGTGGGTGGCTGCACTGGATCAGTGCAAACATCCAGTCTTCCAAGGGCTTCCTGCGTAATTAGTAATGGTGAGTGCAGACATGGTGTTCTGAGATATGTACATATCTATCCAGGCAGAGGGAAATCATGCAATTAATTTTGAAGCTGTTATGATGTTTCAATTGATTTGAATCAGAAAAAGAAGAACAATTAAGAAGAATCAGAAAACAATATCCCTTTTAGTATTCTAAAGGGAAGAGAAAAATTAAATAGGAGTTTAATTGAAAATTCTGATCTATGTGAGGGAAGAGGAAGGTTGTGTAAAGAGGAAAGAGGATTCTAGATTTATTCTGGGTGCACTAGCATTGGGCCAGCATCGTCTACAATACAAGTCTGGATTCCAATGTTGACCACCCCTTCAGTAGAATGGAATTCAAAGGGTTGAAGATGCTTCAGGAACGCCCATGATTCTTTGAACTTGAACCCTTCTAGAATTGTTCTATTAGACTCATAATCCTCAACATAAAGCATTACAGCAGGAACTATCAGATGCCATTACTCTGGCACATTTATGATCTTCTGTGGGCATTTGACCTCCTGAATATAACTCTAGGTATGATGTTGAAGCACTTGTGCCTGTGTTTACAACTCATGCTTTCTAACATTGCTATAATCTGCTTCTATAACAGAAAGCTCACTGATATGTTTCCAAGCCAATTATAGGAGCTAAAGTTTTTAAAATTAATATTTTAAACTTTATAAAACAACTTGGAAGATAAAGTACTAAGAATTACATGACCATATATTATTATCTTTTTAGGTCTATCAATTACTCATTAATTATGTATTAAGTATCTACTGTAATTATAATATTATAATTATTCTTGCTATTTACTTTTATTTTCACTAGAAAAAAATTCATAGTTTTCTGTGTCCACTGTCCACACAATTTTTTTGTGAACACATATGCTAACTTGGAGCTTGCAAATCTTATTGGAATTCAACTTGAACTCTAGCTGAATATGTGTTGGCTTATGATTATAGTACCAATACTGGTGACTGAGATGGGGATAGTGGATTGGTAGAAGGCTGAGAGAAGAGGCTTCAGGAATCTTGAGGACAGCCTGAACTATAGAGTGAGATCCTGTCTCAATAAACAAAACAGAATTCAACTTCAGAAAATGAATGAAGACAGCAATAATTTTTCTTCTGGCAACCACAGGATCTACTGCTTAATTGTGTGATTTAAAAATATTAAAATGTCTAGATATGGTAGAATTTTTTGTCTTAAAAGAGACTGTAATTAGTATTCAATTCACTTCTAAAAATTGTATGGTTCCTTTATATCTGAATAGTATAGTTGACTGACCTCAAACCTCCTCATGAATCAGCTTATGAGGCTGAGTTCTTTGCTGACATCTAACATGGAAGTCAATAGGAAATAAACAGATAAAAGTCCTATTTTGTGGAGACAGCCATCCCTGGATTCAGGCTGAAGATGGACTATAGCCAAGAATGCAGAACTCCTCACTTTGTGTGTGTGTGTTTAATACTAGGTTTTCCTTGAATTCAAGTTACTAGTTATCTTGGAAGAGACTCTTTGAGGAAGCCAGAGAAGATACACTGTTTTTAATATGACCATTGCTTTCCTAGAGTTCACTGTATTGGATGAGGCAGTAAGGACTGGTTAATGGCAATCCTATCTATTTCATTACCATTTCTGTCTTGTGTAATATATACAAGTCAGGCCTATTTATCTACGAGTCTGCTGTTAGCTGGTGCTGCATCTTTCCTCAGCTCTTTCTCAACCTTTCTTCCTTGATGTTTGAAGATAAAGAGTAAAGACCAGTTGTTGGTGGACTCTGGGAGAGTTTCCCAAGTTTCCTCACATTTTTACCAACCCTCCACAGGGATGAGTTCATCACCATGGAAAACATGGAAGCAGGCTGCAGATCTGGCAGGAGGAGCAAGAAGCTTGCTGAAGAGTTTTTATCTTTTTTAAAAATTTATTTATTATGTATACAATATTCTGTCTGTGTGTATGCCTGCAGTCCAGAGGAGGGCACCAGACCCAATTACAGATGGTTGTGAGCCACCATGTGGTTGCTGGGAATTGAACTCAGGACCTTTGGAAGAGCAGGCAATGCTCTTAACCTCTGAGCCATCTCTCCAGCCCAAGAGTTTTTATCTTTAACTACAAACACAACATAGATAGGGCCAACTGGAAATCAGGTGAAGGAAGGCTTTTACTCTCAAAGCTAGCCCCCAGGATGTTCTTCCTCCAGCAAACCTGTCCCACCTAAATGTCACCAAACAGTGCCACCACCTGGGGATCTAGTGTTCAAATGCTGGAAACTGTGTAGGACATTCTCATTCAACCACCATGCTTTCCTTGACAGGAGAATGTACTGTTAGGGCTTATCATTTATTTTTCCATATTTACTGCTTCTGCTGGTGCCTGTAGTCTTTAGAGCGTTGCTGTAGATCATGAACATGAAGATGACATTTGCATTTCAATGGATCAAGGTGGTATGGAGACTAAACTGCATCTTTCCTAAAACCATTCCATTCTAAAAGGGCAAATTTGGGTTTCCTGTAATTACATAATAAAAGAGACTTTGGGTTTAAGAAGCAGGAAATCCTAGCATCTATTCCCTGGCTTTCACATTCGTTCTTTCAGTGAATAACCATATGAATATAGAGCCAAGGCCTGCTTACCTGGTCGCTAAGGCCTCTGTCGCCTTGGCAACTAAACTTTTCAGAGATTACAGGGAAATGTTTTCTTCAGCCCTGGAGCTGTTTTTAATACTTTCAAATGTCAGGAAAAAGGCATCCATAGTCCCACAGGTGCTGGTGTGAATAGGGGCAAAAGATACAATTTACAAACATGTTTACCAGATTCTTTACCAGGAAACAGCCTTCAAAACATGTGCATAAATTTTAAAAATCAAAAGGAATGCCAATAAGTTATGGGAACTAAGCAGAAGGAGACATCCTTTTATGGTTGTCTAGAAAGATGGAGCCCTTTGATTTACTCCACCTACTCATTATTATCATCATCATTGTTATAACCATCATCATCATTATAACCTCTATTATTATTATTATTATTATTATTATTATTATTATTATTGGAACTTTATGAGGTAGGGTCTCTTTATGTAGCCCTGCATGTTCTAGAATTTGTTATGTAGACCATAAAGGTCTCAAATTCTCTGGTCTGCTTGCTTCTACCTCCCAAGTGCTACCATGCCAAGCCTCCCTGCCCACTTTTGAGGCAATGGTAATTTGGTTTTGCAATTGCTGTAGGTAACAGAAATATCCACACTGAGTTTTATCTTGAATTTGCAAACATAAGCTTCATCCACCAAACTGTAGGCATTTGGGACTATCTTTGGTTAGTCCTTAACCAGGATCATTCCCTGAAGTGACATGATATTTTGAAGAAGATGATTTTCAAATACTTCTCTAATCCTTGGTTCTTAATCTGTTCCTTCATCAGAACATCTGGGTTTACAAAAAGGAATTGCTGTCATCAAGGACAAATAGTTTCTTAGATATTTGCAGAGTTCTCTTATGCTTTTTCTGGACATCACCCTCAAGGGGCAAGTGATCTCGTTCCTGATGGCAGTGCCAGAGCTTGGGTCATTTTGAAATATACATCCATTCCTGCTCCAGTCAGACTACAGCTGCTCCTCCTGGCTGCGTTGATTCCGTCTGGGCTTGCTCTAGTACTGCAAATGCTTTTAAAAATAGTAACAAATACCACATACATCAGGACCAATTATGCTATGTGAATTCAGCTGTCTTGTGCCTCTGGGTTTTACCACAGTGGCTATTGCCCTCAGAAGCCTCTGGACACATGGGAGTCTTATTCGTGTGAGGATCAGAAATTACACAGGAGAACTATCCTTGATGGTCTCTTTACTTCAGTTTTATGCCAGAAGACTCCACTTCCTCATGACTGGCTCCAAATTGGCTAACGAGAAGTCTTCACCTTCTCACGACTGGCTCCAGACTGGCTAACCAAAAGACTCCACCTCCTCATGACTGGCTCCAGACTGGGTAACCAAAAGGGTTTGTTCAGTGTCTCAAATGGGAACTAGAATGTCTGTGTTTATCTTATCATATTTTGTCTGTCCCTGATCCTACCTGTCTGCTTTTATGACAAACACAAAGTAATTATTTCATCCCATTCAGAAGAAGCCTTCTTATTTTTCTATCTGTTTTAGAGAAACAAGATTCTCTTTTATTTCCAATTTTTGTCCATTTAAGCCATTTTTCACTTTATACTTTTCTTTACCTACACTTTAAGTTTTAATGGAGGGAAATTATTGGAGGGTGGTCTGAGGCAGCCATTTTCCAGTCAAGGACATAGAACATAAAACTTTTCAAACATTATACTTTTAATAGCTATTGTGTAAATGACTATTATTACTTCAGAGCATCCTGGGAGAAGTATGGAAGGCAAGAGAGGGTAAAAGCTTTAAAACTGGCAAAGAGCAGAAACATCAGCTGGAAAAAGTGCCACAGATAGCAAAGGTAAGTAAGACGGAGACTACTAGATAGTGAATGTAAATGGGTTTTAGGATTTCCTTCTACCAGCTTGGGCTATGCTGAGAAGAGAGGAAAGAACACAGAAGGGTGATAAAGTCAGAGAGGAAGGTGGCTGTTATGAGACACTAGCAGTTTCTTATAAACACTACTTTTATGGTATCTTTATATTTTGATGATTTGTCTTTTCATTTATATTTAGTTCATATACTTGAAAGAAATAAAATGTCTGGATTATATATCAGGATGAAAAATAGAGGCTGAATCAGGCCATAAAGGGGGGCAAAGCCAAGAGAATATGGCAATAGCTGAAGCGATCAGCTGAGTTTCAGCAGTGAAGACATGAAGAACAACAGTCTTTAAATTTTAATGTAGGAAGTTTATTCTCTTATGCAAAACTTAGCATACTTTCCTCAGCATCTGTGAGAACTTCACATAGGGTCTGGTGAAGCTGAGTTTCTGCTATAGCTGCTTTAGTCCTATCTGGGTCCAGATTGTCACTCTAAGTGCATGGTGGCTCCCTGCCACACAAGAGCCTGTATTTTTGATTCCTGATCATGCAGGTCCATATCTGTCTCTGCAATTACAAGTTCTGTCTTGGGAAGTGAAGCCATGTTCCCCATCATCAGTTCTCCCAAAGGTCACGAGTGACGTGTGTTAGAGTCTTCATCCGCACCTGTCCAACGAGCGCTACCTGAATGAGGGAACTACACCACTGAACTCTTGTCCATCTCCATTCATCCTTAAGTATTATGTCAGTGCAATCCAGATCATTCTGTTGATGAGGGCTTGATAAATACTAGGTCATTAATGGAAATCAGTCAAAGAAAAAATTCAAAAGCACAGGCAATACTCCAGAAGTGACCTGTTAAGACGTTCCTGTGATATTCTTTATTACCATGCTGGGAAAATAACAGACAATCATCAGTGCAGATAATTGTCAAGGCACACTGATAAGAAAGGCATCTTAGCTGGGTATGGTAGCACTGGGGAGGCAGAGGCAGGCAGATCTCTGTGAGTATTAAGCTAGCCTGATCTACAAAGTGAATTCAAGGACAGCCAGGGCTGTTACACAAAGACACTTTGTCTCAAAAACAAACAAACAAACAAACAAACACCCCCTCAAACAAACAAACAAACAAACAAACAAACAAGCAGCCCCTCTTGCTGTCTTCCCCCAAAAGAAAGAAAGAAAGACATCTTAATTAAAGATTTGATTGGAAACATATGTGAATCAATCTAAATTTTAGGCCATGGAACAGTAATAACCTTTCTATCTAATATGTTTCTTAATTTTGTGAGCATTTGTTGTTTGGAGCAGTAGTGTCTAATTGGACCAAGCACAGAGGAAAAGACCATTTCTGCTGTTTACTTTGTTTGATGCAGCTCTAGAATGGGGCATGGCTGCAGGGCACAGACTGTGTAAAACTCCCATCCCACATAACTCCTAGGACAGAATGAGCACAGATTAGCAGCTGTGGCTGGGTCCATGGGATATGGGCAGGAGGACTGTGAACCTTTAACATTCAGGTTTTATATTTGATACTGAATGAGATTATTTTTGTCATCCAGAAGTAAATGTCTTCCCAGATCAAATTGATTCTTTCTCAAGTCGTAAGAAAAAAAAAAGTAGAGACAGAAATCCAGGAAAAATACTATCAAGGAGAAAATACTATCAAGGTTACATCTGCAACCATATGACCTATTAGTGCATGTACACACACACACACACACACACACACACACACACACACACACACACACTTCAAAAATATGTCCATGCCCTTGAATTGAACCCCTTAAACAACTTCTTCTTTCTCTTTTCTTCCTCTTCCTCTCCTCCTCCTCTCCCTCTCCTCTTCCTCCTCCCCCTTCTTCTTCTTCAAGACAGGGTTTCTCAGAGTATCCCTGGCTGTTTTGGAGCTCTTTATTGAGGTCAGGCTGTCTTTGAACACATAGATCCATCTGCCTCTGCCTCCTGAGTGCTGGGATTAAAGGCGTGGTCCTGCCTGCCTTAAAGTTCTTTTAAGCTGAATTTGTATATTTGAACTGGAGGAAACAGATGTTTTGAATTTGAAAATATGATGGCTTTTATAGAGTATTTTCTGGATGTTTGACAAATAGCTTCATGAATCAGGACACTGGTAGAGACTTATTCATGGAAAGAAGTGTAACAAATAAGTGAACTGTATCTTTGACTGACAAAATAATGTCTCATCTGTACAGTGTTTTTACTCTACTTCTATGGCATGTCTCTAAATGTACATTGTTATTAAATGATTTGATGAACTAAATGAAGGGTTTTAATTGAACATCCTTGTGTGTATATAATTGTATTTGCTGTATATGTGTGTATGTATATGTGCTTGATGTATGTGTGTATATATATTATATATAGAATTATATATATATGGATATATATATATATATATATAATGTATATTGCTTTTCTTGAGAAGTTCCTTTGATAAAAAGTCAGCTGGTCTGTTCAAAACAGTTATGTATTGGCTAACACAGTATTCTCTCCAACCATTTGCTGTTATTAATGGCAGCATGCAGTTGTGAACCTAAGACAGCTTCCTCTAAGCGCTTTCAACCCTGATTCATTTTTCTTTTTGTGTTCTTTCCTATTTGGCTGAATTCTCCCCTAATTGTCTTTAGGTACCTCTGCTAGCATGTAGAATACTTTTTATTTGGCATTGTATTTGTCTGTTTTAGCTCTGATGGCCTAGAGGGCAAGACTCAGTCACATTAATATCCTCACCTTTTTGTAAGCCATATCATTTTGGGAGCATGTTCTAAGACTCAGGCAGGTGGAAGACAGAAAGCAAACATGGCTTAATAAAATGTATTTGTTGTTTTGCCACTGTGACTAAGTACCCCACAAGAAGCAACTAAGGAAGGCGGTTTCTTTTGGCTCCAGGTTTGAGGGAATGAATCCATCACAGCAGGTAGCTTGGTGGCAAGTTTATCAATGACAACAAGAGCATGTGCTTATGGCTCAGCACCTCCACACAGCTTATGGCTCAGCACCTCCACACAGCTTCCCAGGGCATGAGCCTATGGCTCGGTACCTCCACACACCTTCCCAGAGCAGAAGCAGAAGCAGGACAGGATTTTATTTACCCCCAAGGCTGCACTGACAGCAGCCTGCTTTCTCCAACCAGGTTCCATCATTCAAAGGCTCCGTATGCTCCCCAAACAGCATCATCAGATGGTTCAAATACACTTGTCCGTGGGGGTATGTTCTATATTGAAAGTGTGATGAGAAATGTCCTTTAAAACACAGCCTACGAGGTTGGTGCTTTGTGATGCTATGACAGAATACTTGAGTCTGGATAATTCATAAAGAACACAAATTTAGTTTTATATTTCCTAAAGCTGCAAAGTCCATGATGATCAAAGTGCCATTAGCTGATGACAAGTTTCTTTGGGTCCTAGTGTGGTAGAGGCAAAAGCACAGGGGAATGCCAACTTCCCCCACTGTGCCCTCTCACATGGAGGTACCCCCATTTGTTTAGGAGGAGATGTCCTAAAGGCTGGATTGCTTCTTGGCCCCCTAATACTGTCACAGCGGCAGCACCTCTTGAGGAGATGCTATCAAACCATCCAAGAAACCTTATTTGTCACCCGAGGGTTTTGAGGCGTCATCACGATGGCAGTAAGGTGACATTGTGAGATGAGAGGGAATGGGACTAAGTAAGCCTTCACAGATAGGGCCTGGTAAGCAATTTTTTTGGCTGTAGTTAATTTAGAGACACTTGTTGTTTGTTGCCAACTTTAACATTATCCATCATCAAGTATCCTCCTGTCAAATTATCTTTGACTTTATCGTGAGACCCTTTAATTATTTACTAGGAAGCTGTCTTAAGGCATGGGAGGGCAAGTGGGGGAAGGAACGCTGACATGTCTCAACAAATGAGTAATTTATAATGGAACTAAAATATTCATAAAATGACAACTCAGATACTTCAATTAACACCATCTATTCTATTTCTGTTCCAAATGGTGAATTGTACCTCTAAATATTTGTTTTGCGGTGAATGGAGCTGCCTGATTTGAACAGGCAAACCCGAGGCCACTATTTCTACTCTCTGTTGATCTCTGCAGATGTGGAGGGGAACTTGCACTGTCTGTTCATCAGCATTAGAGAACATGGAGTGCTCTCTCTCTCATGGCTTCCTTTCCTTAGGGGTGGTGCTTGGGTTTTCAGGACAACATGTCACTGATTTCACATTGCTACATGACAATTTTGTTCATTGAACTGTTATATATATGTGTGTATACATATGTATATATGTGTATTTATATACACACATATAAAACTATATTTATATAACTATATTTATATAAACTATAACTATATATATCTAGGTATATATAACTATATATATGTACATATATATAGGCTTTTTCCCAGAGGAAGTGCTAATGTATACAAGATTGGGCAAACTTTTTTCTTTTCTTTTCCTTCTTTCTCTCCCTTCCTTCCTTCCTTCCTTCCTTCCTTCCTTCCTTCCTTCCTTCCTTCCTTCCTTTCTTTCTTTCTTTCTTTCTTTCTTTCTTTCTTTCTTTCTTTCTTTCTCAAGGCAGGCTTTCTCTATTTAACAGTTCTGACTGTTCTAGAACTCTCTCTATAGACCAGGTTAGCCTTGAATTCAGAGATTCACCTTCCTCTGCTTCCCAAGTGCTAGGATTAAGGTTGTGCACCAATATCACCCAGCCAAACAAAGGCTGAGGATTTTTTTTAATTTACTTATTTTTATCTCATGTGCAATGGTGTTTCGCCTCCATGTAAGCCTGTGTGAGGGTGTCAGATCCCCTAGAACTGGAGTTATATATGGTTGTGAGCTTTCTCGTGGGTGCTGGCAAGTGAGCCCAGGTCCCCTGGAAGAGAAGACAGTGTTCTTAATCACAGAGCTGTCTCCAGCTCCTCGTAATACAAATTCTTAGGATACATTCTTTAGAAAATATTTCTTATATTTCTGGGTTATAGAAAGATGGGTTTCATTTTGACATCTTCATAAGTAAATGTCATTACACTTTGATCGTGTTTATTTTCCAGTTTTTGTTTCTCTTGCTGGTCTGCTCTGCCCAGTCCCCCAAGTAAGTCGTCTTGTTCTTTCCTGTCACAATACACACTACACATGAGAGGAAATACACATTTCTCTCTTTCTTTCCCCCTTCCATTAGCTTTTTTCCCCAACATAATGTTTTTATTGATTATGTGGGAATTTTACATAATGCACCACAATCACATTTACTTCTCAGCCCTCCCAGGTCCACCCGCCCTTGTGACCTCCTCCAAGAAAAAGACGAACAGAAAAGAAAAAGTCACTGGAGCGTGGTCAAACTTCCAGCAAACCCCTTAAAGAAAACCGAGTCTTTTCCCACTCCCACCCCCACCAGAAGCCACCAACTGTGAAGAGCTACACTTCAGGACCTATATCTCAATTTTTTAAAGTTCTCTTCAATGGTTGCCTGTTTGGACTGTTTATTTTTTGGGGGTGGGGAAGAGAGATTGTCACAAAATGTCTGTCATTCTCAACTGTGAGTCTGTAGTCATCTATACTAATGCAAAAGAGGCTTCCCTGCTCTCTACAGTAAACAGCAGCATGGATCATGGACCTCCACATGGCTTCCAGTGTCATCACAAACCATGGACAGCAACATTGCCTTGGGTGGTAACACAGACCACAGGCGTCAGCATGGTCTCCAGTGGGGGCACAGAACATGGACATCAAGGACGTCAACATGGCCTCAGACTGCAGCACAGGCCATGCACTTTAACATGGTTTCACCCTTCCCTTATCTTTATCTTAAAATGTTGTTATTTTATTTTGTGTGTATGGGTGTTTTGCTTGCAAGTCTTTGCAGGCAAACTGTATAATGTGGAGGCCAGAAAAGGGTGTCTGATACCCTGAAATTTTAGGCACAGATGGTTATGAGCCACTGGTGGGTGCTGGGAACCAAACCTGGATTTTCTACAAGAGCATCCAGTGCTTTCAACTGCTAAGCAATCTCTTTAGTTCTGAAGCCACTGTCTTTTCCTCTTCTTCACTTCATGATACAGTCTTATAATTAGTTCTTGTATGACTCATTTAATTTAGTTATATAGTTAGTTCATTAATTAAAATATTTATTTATCACTTGCATGGAGTTCAAGTGATAAGCAAGCTAAAGCTTGAAAAGCCAGAATATCTGAAAATCCGTGAGCACATGAGAAGGTATATGGGACACTCACCATGTTTACTTAAGCCATTCACTGACATTCTTCATTTGTAAAGGTTACGTCTCCCATCATATGCCACTTATGGTTAAAAATGATCACAGAATGCCCTTTTCCCATGTCTATTCATGTGAGTCAAGAGTCACTTGGAAGACTTGTCACCTGCCCTGACAGTGTTACCATTCTCTTGGTATATTTTTGGAGCTCATGGTCATTCCAAGGGATGCCTCATAAAATGACATTATTACCATGATGTTCTTTCTTTCTACATGACTATGCTTCCAGTAGCATCATTCATGGTCACAACAGTCAGGTATTCAACTGTGGCAGGGACTGGATAGTTACAGTCTAGGCTATGAAGGAAACAAGGAGTGTGAGTAGCATCTATTGAACCAGGTCAAAAGTTCAAAATCTTGTGTAATGTGGAGGTTGTGTTATTTTTTTGGGTTGTGTTCTATATTATTTTTAATAATCATTTATAAGCTTTAATATTACCAAATGTTAATCTTAGAATGTAGACAGAGACGGCACTTTCATTTCCTGGCTGCCCAGACCTGAATAACAACACAGAAATCCTACTAATTTTATCACTGCTTGGCCTATTAGCTCTTACATCTTAAATTAACCCATATCTATTAATCTACGTATCACCATGAGGCTCATGGTTTACCCATAAAGTTCTCAGGCATCTGTCTCTTTCAGCAGCTACATGGCATCTCTTTGTTCTGCTTACTTTCTCTCTATATCTCTGTTTGGATTTCCCGCCTGGCTTTTTTCTGCCTTGCCATAGGCCCAAAGCATATTCTTTATTAACCAATGGTAATAAAACGTATTCACAGTATACAGAGGGGAATCCCATATCAAGAGTGATCTTGGGCTTGTCTAAAAAACATGTATATCAAATGTCACAGAGTCTTACAGTTCCATCCATTAGCACGAGTAGCAAATTACTCAGGTTATTTCTTTAATCATACCAACTGGAGCATTGGGATTCTTGGATTGGCTAGTTTTTTGTCAACTTGACATAAGCTAGAATCACTTTTTCTTTTCCAACGAAGGGTTTTAAACTCTTTAGGATAGAGTCCTGGCTCTCAAAGGTGATCTACAGGGAATTTGTCACTGATGTTCAAGGTTAAGGGTTGCTCTACTGTATGTACCTGTATTCTAGAAATTTCTCAAGAGAATAGAAAATAACCTTCCACTCAGCTCTACTTCAGAGTATGTCACTTCCAGATTCAGTACATGAGCATGCGAGCACCATTCAGCCTTCTCTTTGGAAAGGCTCAAGGATGAGGTGGGACAGAGAGTTGACAAGAGAAATAGGGAGTAGAGAATGAGGAATAAAGGTTTGTTGATGTTTGTTTGTTTTCTGGCTCTGAAAAATGCTGACTCCTCATGGCATTTATTATTATATGTAGTCATCACTAGAATCAGAACAAGAGTTAAGTGACTGAGATCTAAATTACCTTTTACAATCCAACAGTGTTACTCCCTTTTATTCAAAGTCTCACAAGCTTCAAATTACTCTCAGAATAAAGTCAAGGCCCTCCATGACATGGCCCTGGATACAGCCATGCCCATGATGGCCCATTTCCTCTTTGCTCTGTTTACCTAGTGAGAATCATCATCTGCCATCACTTAGACTTAAAACAGCAACAGCTTCATGGTTCTGAGCTGTGTTGGGTGGCTCTTCCGGCAATTCTATCTGACAAGGCTCACAGGGCTGCAAATTTTGGGAGGACCAGTGGAGGCTAGAGACTCTAGATGGGCTTGTTCATAGGTCTTGGGTCTTAAGAAACATGATTAGAGAGCTAAAATGTCTCTTGTCTCTCAGGTAATCATCCCAAGCTTTCTTACACAGGGGCTCTAGTCAAAGACTACAAGACTCCAGGATCTTGAACTGCCATATACTATTTCCCTCCCATCTTACTGCTCAGAGGAAGTCGTAAGAGTGGGTGAGATGCAAAGGAGTAAGAGATCCTACAGCTTATTGGGTGAGTAGTACACCATACTACAAAGTGTGTGGACACATAGTCAAGAGTCATTAATATACAATAGCCACACCAGGAGTAGCCTGTCCCCTATTTGGTGTTCATATTTATTAGTGGTTCTCAGATGTTTTTTCAGGTGCCTATCCCTATTAGAGTAGATATTACATTGGATAATGGCATTCTGAAATCACTGGTGTTGTATTTAGATTGTGAGTTTCTTTTTTTTTTTTTCTTTCTTTTTTTTTTTTTTTTCGAGACAGAGTTTCTATGTGGCTTTGGAGCCTGTCCTGGAACTAGCTCTTGTAGACCAGGCTGGCCTCGAACTCACAGAGATCCATCTGCCTCTGCCTCCCGAGTGCTGGGATTAAAGGCTTGCGCCACCACCGCCCGGCTAGATTGTGAGTTTCTTATTTTATCTCTAGGGCACAGTGCAGAGCCTGGAACATCCAGAATCATTCTCAATATTAAGTGAATAAGCAAGACTATAAGAATTAAGAACTTTTCCAAGATGACACAGAAAGTAAATTCAGATTAATTGCTGAGTGTCTTTCCTCAGGAAACTAAGAGCCTTTAAAAAATGGTTATTTAATGGGATAATTATTTAATGGGATAGTTTTTCTTTAACAAGAAAGAATTAAAGCAGAGCTCCTTCTGTGAATCAATATCATCCTATGGGTAATTGTGATTGGACAACTACTTCTACAGGTACTACAACTACCCTGCTTCCCTGTGTGCATTCAGGGATGGGAGCATCAGCATCTCCTGAGGGCAGTTGTTAGTACAAACTCTCAAGCAAGGCTTCAGATGGCTAAGCTCGGATCTGGATCCAACTCCTACTGTATCTTGAGTGTCTGGAAGTGCCTAGTTAGAGCGCATTTCCAGCTTCTTCTCACATGACTTTCTGTACACTGTGAAGAAGTGTCTTTTCCAAGGTGCCTTCTGATTGGTTTAATAAAGAGTTGAATGGTCAATGGCTAGGGAGGAAGAGGGAGGTGGAACAAGAGAGGAGGGGAGGGAAAGAGAGGAGATGAATTGAGGCACAGGAGAGACTCTACAGGACATGGAGATGAAACAGAAGGTGCAAGATGAAAGAAAGTGAAAAGCCACAGCATAGCATAGAATAATATAAGTGGGCTAATTTAAGCTATAATAGCTAGTGGGACAAGCCTAAGTTATAGGCCGAGGTTTCATAATTAATAACAAATCTCTGTGTTGTGATTCGGGGGTTGGAGGTAGGATGGTTAGCCCCAGCAGTGTTTAGGGCCAGACTGCAAATGGAAAAACTCCAGATGCAGAAAAGCAGACACAGAGTGCCTGGGGGAAAAGACCATGCTGGCCTGTGTCATGATTTGGCAGCTGGGGGTCCAAGAAAGCTGCTACAACTTCTGACTGGCAGCCTTAGAATCCCACCCTCCTTCCTAGGTGAGATGCTATTTCTTATGCATCCTCATTAATTTCCAGCATCATTCGACTCTTTTTGAATTTCTGAAAGTATAAATAAAAGCAAAGAAAATGGAGTTTTTGTCACTGAAACGCTGTCAAAATGTTTGAGCTATTTTAGGCATATACTATACTTTTAAGTACTAAAATAGCAACAAAAGAATTATGTATGAACTGTACAGTATATATTCTTGTATTTCCTAGAATTTATGCTGTTGTTTCCAAACTTTACCTTCCATATGAAAATATTTTTCTTTTAACTTTACTTTTTTCTCTTTAAATAAAATAAATAATGAAGTGAAAGAGTATGATGTTTATAATAAGTAGAGAAGAGAAATCTAGGAATGTAGCTATATGAGAAATACAAACTGAGCCAGTTGAGAGGGCTCAGTGGGTAAGGGCTCTTGATGCCAAACCCACTGAATTTGATCCCCAGAGCTTCTATGGTGGAATGAGAGAATCAACTTCTGTAAGCTGTCTTCTGACTTCCACAAATATGAGGTGTCATGTGCACATAAACACATACATAAATGAAAAAATTCAAAATATATAAATAAAGCTTATCTAAATGTAGCCATGATTGTATTATGTAATCAAAATCAATCCTTTTCCATGTAATAAACAATGTTAATGAAGAGTTCCAGGTAACAACTCATTAAATATACTTATTAATATAACATCACATGAATTCTATTATTATTTAAATAAAATTTCAATATTCACATACAGTCAGAAGTTTATTAGTAATGCTGGATGTTAAATGTTGGCCTGTAAGCATGGATTTGTGAGCACATGTGTGTGCCCATGGATATTTGTATTTGGAGGCTAAACCTTGGGACTAATCTGTTGAGAATAAACTTCAGGAACTCCATTAGTTTCGGTAAGGTTTTGGGTTTTTCCAAAGTAGAAAGGGCTCTATCTCTTACTGGGAAAATCCCAGAGCTAGGGACAGTCCCTTCCTCACTCACACCCACTGTTAATTCAACAATGAATATTGAGAATGGTATCAAAGCCTGTAGCACCCTATATTTGCACTACTTTCTCCACTTTCTGGGGTTCCTTACAAACTGATAGCACAGTTGCTCAGTTGGGGGAGGTGCTCAACTGACTTTAGAGCTATTATCTAGTTGGAGAATGGTGAAATCAGAACGAAAAGAGCTGGTGTCAGTGGCTACACGTCAGTCATATTTCTTTTGCTCTTAAAGCTGCCTAAGAAACGAAGGCAACCTAGTGCAGGAATTCTCAGGATTCATCCCAAATCTGAAACATGCTGAGGACTTGTAAACCATGCAGATTTCTGGGCTTCTTCACTCTATGGTTTCTGAAGTCGGATTGAGGTAGGCTTGACAAGCTGCTTTTCTCAATCTAGATGCTAAAGCTCTTACTACGGACTGCACACTTTGAGAACAATTTATCTAGCGTTAGATTTAATTCATAACAAAGACTAAAGAAGACTATTCTGAGATCATTACTACAGCACATGCATGTATATTCTCTCTCTCTCTCTCTCTCTCTCTCTCTCTCTCTCTCTCTTTCTGTCTTGTTTTCCTTGGTAGGCAAGATGATGTTAATGGTTAACGCCATAATCCTTGTCAGTTCAAGTATTTGCCAGGCTATGTGGAAAGTGCCTAAACTCTCTCTCTATTTCCTTGATTGTCAAATGAAGGTAGTCCCATCTAATTCAAGGATTTTGTGCACATGAAATGAATAGTCTTACAGCACAAAGTCTTATAAAACAACCATAAAGGAATAAAAACTGTAGTTACTAGTACCTCCTCCCACCCATACAGTGACTGCCAGCCCAGACACGGGACTGCTTCCTTAAGATTTTCCATCATACAAAGCTGAGCGCCCAGCCTTTGGCATGCATCAGCCCAGCTCATTTTGAACAGCAGCTATCTCTAGTGCTCATTCTGTGCTGGAGACTGTGAGAAATACTGGCAGGTAGCTGACAAATTTTGACTTTCATTGTTTTATTTATCTATGGCTGCACAACAAACTAGCCTGAAGCTGTGACTTCAATGTGTACTTCTTAGCTTCCCATCTGTGACAGAAACCAAACAACAGCTCTGCTGGTGGCATTTCCAGTTCAGAATCTCAGAAGTTTCTGTCAGAGTGTCTGCTGTGGCTAAAGTCACTAAAAATGGCCTTCCCACTAGAAGATCTGCTTCCAAAGTGGTTCACAGGTTCCTTTGGCAAAGCAAAACTGGTGACTGGCTCGGGAGCTCAGCCCTGTGTCCTGCCTCACATGGAAACACACTTCTCTTAGAGCCAATGTCCCAACAAAGAGACAAAGGGAACTCAATGCCTCTTTATGGTCTATTCCCAGAGGCCACGTGGCTTTTCTACAGAACCTCATTGGCTGGCTATACACACGACCCCACTCAAGATTTCTGTGTTTAGACTATACTTTTCAGCACTTCGATAGCAACAGAAAAATATCGTGTATTCAGTGTAGATGAAATCTTGCCTTGGTGGGGTTGAGGGAGGTGAGGGCAACAGAAGAAGGCAAAATACAAGAAGGAGAAAATTGTCAGAGTTGCTTATTGCCTCAGTTTCCCTTCCTGTTTCTGCAGTGAAACACTTGGACTAAAGCAATTTAAGGGAGAAATTACTTATTTCTATAATGGTATACTATTTGTGTTTTAATAAAGAAGCTTGCCTGATGGTCACTGCAAAACAGCCACACTAGTCAGCCATAGAGACGTCTGTGGTGGCACACAACTTTAATTCCAGCAGCCACTCTGGTTAGCCATAGATAACGGGCTGGGTGATGGAGATGCATGCCTTTAAGACCAGCACTAGAGAGGAACATAAGCAGGATGAGCAGGAACTCGCTTTTCTGATCTTCAGGTTGAACCCCAATATCTGCCCTGGGCTTTTACTATTCATGCAACATTGTAGGAGGAGGGGCTGCTTGTTTGGTTTCCAGCCACCTGGCTAGCTTAGACCTGAGATAATCACACGGAAACTGTATTAATTAAATCACTGCTTGGCCCGTTAGCTCTAGGTTCTTATTGGCTAACTTCCACATATTAATTTAACCCCTCTTCGTTAATGTGTGCATCGTCACAAAGTCGTGGCCTACCAGCAAAGTTTTAGCACATCTATATCCGGTGGTGGATCCATGGAGTCTCTCTCTCTCTCTCTCTCTCTCTCTCTCTCTCTCTCTCTGCCTTCATTCTCCCAGCGTTTAGTTCAGTTTTCCCTGCCTACCCAAGTTCTGCCCTATCAACAGGCCAAGACAGTTCCTTTATTCATTAACCAAAAAAAAAAAAAACAACAACACATAAACAGGATACCCCACACCACAACATCTGGTGCCCAATGTTTGGGGGTACAAATTCATAAAAAGGTCATTTGCCTGTGGCTTTTTAGCCACTGGCAAAGGCCAGAGTTGCATGTGAGGCTCCTGCCCCACCTGGCTAGGCTTTCTTTCTTCTTTTTCCCACAAGCCTCGGAGCGAGTGTGAAATTTTCCTGTTGTAGCCTCTCTGAAAAAAATCTCCAGCTGTCACCCAAACTCCAGAAGCACTGGGCTCCTCAGGAAGACCCTCTACTGCATGTGCTATTTCTAAACCCCTGTGCATTTTTCATAGCGCTCTCTCTCTCTCTCTCTCTCTCTCTCTCTCTCTCTCTCTCTCTCTCTCTCTCTCTCTCCCTCTTCTTTGGGTTGCTGGCTCTCCCTGAACCTCCTTCTCAGACTGCTACTAAACTAGATAGTTGTCTTGAAATCCAGTTAAACATTTACTGTTCTTTTTTAAAATCTTTCTTTCATTTTTTGTTTTTTGTTATGGTTTTAAAAATTGTTTTTATTGAGCTATATATTTTTCTCTGCTCCCCACTCTTTCTCTCCCCTCCCCTTCTACCTTCTCCCATGATTCCCATGCTCCCATTTTACTCAGGATATCTTGTCTTTTTCTACTTCCCATATAGATTAGATCCATGTATGTCTCTCTTAGGGTCCTGTTTGTTGTCTAGGTTCTCTGGGATTGTGAATTGTAGGTTGGTTTTTCTTTGCTTTATGTCTAAAAGCCACTTATGAGTGAGTATATATGATATTTGTCTTTCTGGGTCTGGGTTACCTCACTCAATATGATGTTTTCTAGATCCATCCATTTACCCACAAATGTCAAGATGTCATTTTTTTCACTGTGTAGTACTCCATTGTGTAAATGTACCACATTTTCCTTATCCATTATCTAGCCAAGGGGCATCTAGGTTGTTTCCAGGATCTGGCTATGGCAAATGCTGCTGCTATGAACATAAACTTTTACTGTTTTATTCAGTAGCAATAAGCCTCACATCTTCATCAACGTTGTCAGTAGATTTGATAAGACAATTGGGAATGCTTAATGAGAGGAATTAGGTAAAAGAGAGATTTTTCCCTATGTTAAAAAACACATTACATTAGAGGGATTTGGGTCTCTGTATGATGATAGTGTGGTAGGCAGCTTTACAATGGAACAATTAAATGAGAGGATATCTAATTTATATGGAATTTATATGTCAATTATATTATTTATATGTCAATTATAAACATTATTAGCTTTACCATTTTTGTATTATCACTAAAAATGTTGGTTAATCTGAGTGCTAAGATACAGGCTTTAGAAAATCCTAATAAAAGAGATTACAAAGATAATCAAATCCAGACAGAGAAATTTATAATGGAGACCCAATTTCAGCATTGAATTATAAGAATAGAGAGGAACAAGCTAAGGTTTTCAGACAACTAACCTTAATATAGTAACCAGTTACTAACCAGTAACCAAATAGTTAATCCAGTAACCTTACAGGAATTGCCAAATGGCAGAGGCTCTGTTACAGCAAACTGGACTCCTTTGCCAATATTTGACATTAGGAAATTCAAGGAAGCAATAGCCTCATATGACATGCATTTATCTTTTGTGAAGCAAATGTTAAACTTGTGGTCAGTTTCTAGAAGAATTATCTCTAAAGACTGAATAGAATTGGTTAAACGTGTTTTAGAGCCAAGTCCACAGTTACAATGGAGTGCCTGGTTCAGAGAAGAGGCTAAGATTATTGAACAACTGAGTAAAGCTAGAGGTAAGGAAATCTCCAAGATCAAAGGAGATGGAGACTATGCTGCTAAAGAAAGGCAAGCTGCATGTGATGCCCACACTCTGGATTTATGAGCACAGCAACTTTAAATGCTTGGGACAGAATTGAAGACGTATGAAAGAAAATTGAGTCATTTACTAAAGTTATAAGGAACCATTTTGTTTATGTCTTTTCAGAAAAATAAGCTAAGGAAATCTGAAGACTACTGGACAAATGGGACATTTAAAGAAAAGGGACAAATCATCCAGAAAGGAATGTCCCAAGAAAAGAATTAAATTGGCCCATTGGTATATCACAATTTTCAACAGGATAATATTTCACAAATCTTCTCAAATGTTTGTTTTTGTTATTCTCTACAGACATATAGTGTAGCTGGATTTTTTTTGTAGTTCCAGTCCAGCTAAAGATTAAAACTGATTTATGAGTTGGAGTGTGGCTCTCTTTTTCTCTAAACCCAACCATGCTTATTAAAGTGAAATACAGAATCTCTGTCTTATGTCAGAAGATCCACCTGGTATGGAACAGAAGAAAAACAAAAATTAAAGACTATTTATTGCTGCTAATCTCATAATCCTCTGGTTTCATATTGACTCTTTAGCAGCTTTTCTTAAGATATAAATCTTATAAGATTAATACACATATATTTTAAACTTTTGCCATGATAGTAATAACCATATATAGATCTGAATAATTCTAGAAAAGGGTTTCATCTACCTTCCTGTACATGATTTCGGGTTTAAGTCTCTAACAGTTTTCTGCAGTGGACCATGAGCACACCTAACAGTGACCTTTGAAGTCTCCATAACGAGGATGAAGCCCCACAACAATGATTCCTCCAGGACTATGATAACACCACTAAGCTGAAAAACACTGCTTAAAAATCAACTTTGGACCGAAAACTGCTCAGAACAACTTTTAGGTGGCTAGCTAAGACGATTCAGCCTAACAGACTACTCTAGCCAGAACTTGAGACAAGCCCTGCCCTTTCCCATTACACAGAGACTGGAAAACAAATGATAAAGTTACCTCTCCCAGGACATGACAATTAACCCAAATTTTTCTTTTCAGGGTCCCCTAGAGATATCATCTCCCCAAGACAGCAGGAAGTAAATTTAAGAATATGGGTGCCCACATTTCCAATAGTTGGGGTGGGTGGGTTTTGGTTATTCAATGGGTTATGGATATTTGCCATTGTTTAGAAAGGTTGGTTGTAAGTTGTTATTGGTAATGGTCAGGAGAAAAATTAAACAAAGGAAATTAAATGTAAGATTCTTGTTTTGAAAAGAAAAAAGGGGGGATATAGGTATGACAGGATAATTGGGCAGATAATTGAATCTACTCTGAAAAGAGGGGAGAATATGGATATAAGATAAAAAGATAGATTATTGAATTTACTTTTAAAAAGTAACTACTAGTTTTAAATGTTTTACACTGAATTGGACTTTTGTGTATTGTCTATGAATTTTGTATATTGATACAAATTTGAGATTAATTTTGTTAAAACATACTTTGCCTATGTTTCTAATCTTGTTCAAGGTACTGTACCTATACAACTCATTTAACAATGTAATGCAAATTTCTAGTCCTTGAAAGCTATTATTTAGGATAATAAAGAAATACAAGTAAGTAATTAGTTGCCTATTATAATTGAACTTGTAGTCACATTAGTTATGTTTTCAAGTCAAACAGATATATTTTAAGTAGACATGTCATCTTCAAACACTTCAGAGATGTACAGAATATGGCATTTAAGATCTTTTAATAACATTGGCTCTTTTTTCTTTTTTATGACAATGAGACATGTTTGTTCATGGTTTCACCAATCTACTTCAGAGAAGGTGATGGGCATTGAAGACATTCCACATGGAGTTTTCTTTCTTTGTGGCAAAAGTAAGCTACTGGGGAAGAAAGCTCCTTGCTTCAGCTGCTGGCAGTATGCTGTCCTAGTGAGACAAGCAGGCCACTAAAGAGAGTGACTGCCAAAACTTGCCCAGACAAGGAGAAACAACCCTTCAGAATATCCTGCTTCGTAGAAAATCTGGGCCTGTATTCTGAAGGTGGATGTCCCAACATTGCAATGAATCTTTGGGTGACTGTCCAGGCATCCAGCTGTTTCTATTTCTCACAGTTTTGGGAAGTTGCTTGCTCACACTTCCTGATTACTCAGTTAATAGTATTTCCTTCTTGGATCTCTGAGGGAGTTGAAGACTAGATAGTTATAGTTATAGTTTTCCTTGTTTACCATATGCAAAAGGCAAGTTATGATATAAAGTAAATTAAGTACAAGACTTTAGACTCACCAAGATATGGTAGATAATGAAGTATATTCTCTGGATTTGTCAAATGCAAATGGATTAAATGATATTGATGTATTTATTGCCTGTATATATTGCATATAAGTATTCTACCTATTTTAAATAGCTTTCGATATTATAGCCTTACTTTTTATTTTAGACAAAAAATGGGAAATTTAGTGGTATATTATTTGTGTTTTAGTAAGTAAAGCTTACCTGAAGGTCAGTACAAAGCAGCAAAACTAGTCAGCCATACAGGCCAGGCAATGGTAGCACAGACCTTTAATACCAGCAGTCACACTAGTTAGCCATGGAGGCTGGGCAGTGGTAGTTCATGCCTCTTTTTCCAGCTCTAGAGAGGAATGTAAGGCAGGATGAGACAGGAAGTTGTTCCCTTTAAGTCTGCAGATTTCTAAGAGGTAAGAGCTTTCTAGCTTGGCTGCTTTGCTTTTCTGATCTTCAGGTTGAACCTCAATGTCTGTCTCTGGGATTTTATTATTCGGCTAAAATTTCAGACTGTGTTACAGTCCTTCAGAGCAGGGCAGTCCCAGTAGGAGTTTGAGAGAACTGAGCACATTATATGTATAATTAGAAACAGATAGCAAAGAATGTATAAATGCAAACAGTCATTTTACACTCTCCTGTTGGGGAACTGCAGACTTTCAAACCCTGAATTTTCTAAGCTCTCTTGCCTGCTAGAGTAAACAACTTGTTTTCCTGTGCTTGCAGCTGCTCTGGGCATGAGACCCTAATGAGTCCTGATGGCAGGTGAATGGTTTCTGGTGGGCTCGCAGCTGAAAAATCTTGTAGTGTAGGTGCCAAATTCTCCCAAACAGTCCATAATCCAAACCAGGTATAGTGCCACCTATATTTAGGAATGTGCAGTGCCAACCCTGATATAGACAATTCCTCACTGAAGTTCCCCTTTTAGGTGATTCTAGGTGGTGTGAAGTTGACTTTTAAAACCAGTACAGCTGTCTTGTAGGTTGACCAACATCATAAAAACAGAGGTTTAAGGAGAGTGGTGTCCATTAGTCAATAACTGTATTCAAGGATACAGATGTAAAAAGCCACCAAATGGTGATCTAGCTCCAATACTGTGTATAGGAAAGTTAATCTCATTTAATAACTAGAGAGAAAATCTGTCTCATGGCTTAAAGAAATGTCAAGGTTAAACACACTTGGAAGACAGACAACACAAGGAAAGGAAAAAACTATATGTTCATGAGCAACAGTGAGACCAGTTTGCCCAAGTTCTGGTCTAGACTCTTCCTCACGTGAAGGTTCTCTACAAAATGCTCAGCCACCACTACCTACTACATGTGTTTAGTCATCACAGTAACATCAGGACCAGAAATGGAGGTGGTTCAGAGGTTAAAAGCAAGTCCTAGCTACCTTTCTTTGTATTGCTACAAAAAGACACCATGATAGAACAATTTACAGAAGAAAGATGTTGTGGAATATTACTCTAATTACATAAAGATGTGTTACATTTTTATGCTGCATTTGTTTAGTTATGCAAATATTATGTGTTGTTGTTTTACCTTGACTGCCTAAGGTACCTGATTGGCCTAATAAAAAGCTGACTAGTCAATAGCTAGGCAGTAGAGAGATAGATAGGCAGGGCTGGAAGGTAGAGAGAATAAACAGGAGGAGGAATCTAGGTTCAAGAAGGGAGAGAATGAGAGAGAAAAAGAGAAGACACCCAGGGTCAGCCAGTCAGCCAGCCTCCAGCCAGCCAAACACAGAGTAGAACATACAGAATGAAAGGAAGGTAAAAAGCCCTGAGGACAGATGAAGGGACACAGATTAAGTTATAAGAGCTAGCTAGAGAAGAACACAAGATAAGGCTGAGCATTCATAACTAATAATAAGTCATGATTTGGGAACTGGTTGGTGACCTAAAAGAAAGTCTATTACATAAAGAGCTTATTGGGGCTTACAGTTTCAGAGGATGAGTTCATGACTATTATATTGGGGAGCATGGTGGCAGGAAGGCAGGCATAGTGCTGGAGTAATAGCAAGCTAGCCTGACATATGCACCAGTCAACAAGGGAGATCTTGTCACAAACACACACACACACATAACACAGAGGTGGAAAGGAGAGAGAGAGAGAGAGAGAGAGAGAGAGAGAGAGAGAGAGAGAGAGAGAGAGAGAGAGAGAGAGAGAGAGAGAGAGGTTAAATGGGGTTGTTGTGGTTTTTGAAACCTCAGAACCCACCCCAGTGATACACTTCCTTTAACAAGGTCACACCTCATAATTATTTCCAAACAGTTCCACCAACTGGAGATCAAGCATTCAAGTATATGAACTTATGGGGGCTGTTCTCATTGAAGCCAGCGGAAAACAGAGAAAACTTGCTGCTCTTGACAGAGTCCCTGGCACCCATGTCATGTGGTGTTACACACATATTACAAATGGGATTACCATATGTGTAACTACAGTGATCCAATGCCTTCTGGAGTTCACAGACATCGACACACACACACACACACACACACACACACACACACACACACAGAGAGAGAGAGAGAGAGAGAGAGAGAGAGAGAGAGAGAGAGAGAGAGAGAGAGATACAGACACAGACACACAGACACACAGACACACAGACACACAGTTTAAGGGATTTCAATTTTCCATAGAGGAAAGGGAACAGAAAGAGAAACAGAGTTGGAGCCACTGGAGGGGTTAAAGTAGTTCTGAGTACCCTGCATGCGAGCTGCTCAGGGTCTTAATAAGAGCGCTAATACCTGTGCATTTATATGAGCAGAACAAGTGGAAACCTGCCTTGTAGAAATTAGATTAAACAGTTGAAGGAGACAGTCATTTTAATAAGAAGTTTCTATATAAAAACCCATGATACTTCATTATCTATTTATTTCTCTCAGTCATTCAATTTTATTTTATCCTTCATAATTAAAAAGGAGACAAAACCAAGTCTTTAAAAAAAAGATTCAATGCCACTGCGTTTTGTGTAAACAATATTAGTTGCATGTAGTTTATTTGACTACGTCATTCAGCTGTGAGTCTTTCTCTCCCCCATTCCATCTTAATGTGTCTCTCTCATAAGCTTTCCCAGCTTCATGAAGGATACAAATACCTGGCCAAACTGATGCTATTCATAGACTCATACGGAATTACAACATAGTCCCCCTCCAGTCTGGACAATATCTGCTATCTTTCTATTCTCAGGATATGCCCTATTTATTGGTTCCAGATAATACTGGCTATCATTCATTCTCACTCATTAGAGCACCCAAACCCACCTTTCATTTGGAGGGCACATTTGATTCAGTGTGAAATTTCACAGAAAGCGATGGCAGACTGACGATGGTGATGTCCCCGCCACAGACAACTGCATTTGTACACACATATGTATGCACACACATTGCTACTGCATTACTGACTCTTCATGAGAAACCATATATGTCCAATGATTTACTCAACACAACCAACTCCACCAGGACAGACATCAAACTCCCAGCATGCATTTTTCTTTTGTGAGTAATCTAAAGCCCGTAACTGTTACCTTTATCCAGTACTTTTAGTAAGACCCTCTGGGATTTAAGCATGAAGAAAAGTGTGCAGCTCTAACGCCATTAGTGCTTAAGTGTGAACTTTGTCTAACATTAGACTTGGAGACCAGGAGAGAGCTGACCCGTGAGGTTGTGTCAGTCTCACGAGTTACTGTGGGGATGGTATTCTGCAAATGCTGAGAGTAAGTTCCTGTGTCTCTTTTTGGGTGTGGGATGTTGATTGTGCTTCCTGGATGTAAAGGGGGGAAATTGTGCAATTAAATCATTAATAGATTTGATAAGTGACGGGAGAAGAGCATAGGGGTGGCTTAGCAGCAGGCAGAATGGTGAGTCTTGGTTTTTCCTTGAATTCTGTTAATTTGTGATTAGCACTTCTCCATAGCCTGCTGAGGGCTCTCACAAATTAAGAGTGAATCACTGCTAAAAAGTATCCTAGGTAGAATGACAGGAGACAGATTCTCTTCTGTGTGTTGCTGGGAGTGGAACGATGGGTCACATTGTAAGGTTGTGCTTAACCTTTCATAGACGAATAAACATTTTCCAAGAGTTGCTGCTCCATTTTTCCCCATATGAAGTGTTCACCTCAGTATGTGATTATCTTCCTTGTCAGGAGGAACAGTGGAGGCATGATTTACCTACTGATAATTATGTTGTGCATTTTCATATGGTTATTGACCATTTGTATGAATTCTTACTTGAAACATTCAAATTGTTTTCTTATTAACTTCTATAAACTTTTTACATATTCTGAAAATAAGCCTTTTCCAGAGATACAATTTGAAAATGTTTCCTCCCAGTTTGTAAGTTGTCTTTTCATTTTCTAGAGATTTTGAAGCATAGAAACTTGCACTAGTTGTTTGAAAAAGAATTAATCATCAGCTATAAATGTAGTTGTGTTATTTCTCCAAAAACAATCAGGGACATTCTCTGTTCTTGTTCATCATTTCCTTTACCTTTAGCAACGCATCAGAGCTTTAGCAGTCAGCGTCTTTAGCAGTGAGCGTCTTCTCTGAGCCACTTTGCTCCTTCTAATCTCACAGCTGCCCTGCAAGAAAACCGAGAATAGCTCAGGAAATGGATGTTCCAGAGAGACAGACAGATAGAGAGAGAGACAAAGAGAGAGAGAGAGAAAGAGAGAGAGGGAGGGAGGGAGAGAGGGAGGGAGGGAGGGAGGGAGGGAGGGAGGGAGGGAGGGAGGGAGGGAGTGGAAAAGAGAGGGAGAGAGAAAAAGAAACTAGCTCTGAATAAAGCCCTAACCCCCCCCCCCCCTGCACTTTGCAGACCAAGCTGGTCTTTCTCAGGCATGCCAAAGCCAAAGCCAGGGCCTCCACAGCTGGCAGCAGGTCAGGCTTTTGCTTTCTCTCTGGTCTTGGTTTGGCGAGGGGCAGGTGATAGTTCTTTAGTTCTTCTTCTGGCTGTCCATCTTCCAGATACAAAGTAACCCTTGTGCTCAAAATAGCAAAAGAAAAAACATACTGTTTTATTTCAAACAGTTAATATTCATTAAATGTTAATGAAAATACCTACCAAATAATTACAACAAATAGGGTATCTGATTAAGAGAGAAAAGATGACAACCCTGTGAATTTTTATCTGAAAAATAAAAAATGTTACATTAATAAGACCTAATTATATCATTAAATATTTAAAATTAGCTTCTTTAATAGATTTTATTATTATTTAATAAATTTCTCTTTTAAATGTCTGTGATACTTTCATGAGATTGATACATAAAACCCATCAACTCTTATGCAAAGAGAATTTAAACTTAACATATTTATCACATTGATCCCAAACTTCCATTTTTATTGTTCAGAAAAACTAATAGCCCCTTTACTATTTATTATAGTTGATATTTTCACCACATAGAGTGATAAATAACTAATAATCTCAGCATACCATGTGCACTTATTTGGGGAGAAAAAAAATCACAACAGACCATTTGAGTAGTGTATTATAATTCCACTTTAATATTCTACACTTAAAATTAATGCTATGTTTTACAGGAAAACATAATTAACTTGGGGAATCTGTCTTGAACTGCCCACATTTGGGCGCTGAAGCTAAGGCGGGATGCAGTCTAAACTTCAGCCGATTCCATAGGAGACCACATAGCTCTCACGCAGCCTTCACACCCTGGGGAAGTGTTTATGAAAGATGAGGAATGGTCTTTTGGCCTTGTGCTCACCACTCAAAAGCTGTTTGATTTTAATTTTTGTGTAGTTTTCATAATTGTGTTTTAATGGAAAAGCAACACCTTGCAAAATTGTTATTAACTTAATTAAATTCCTTCGGTATTTCTGTCCCACCGTCACAAGAATTTCTTCAGGAAGAGAGAAAAGTGCTCATTGCTTCTGAACTGTCATGGCTGAGTTAACTGTTTAGCACTTCACATGAGGCTACTGGACCAAATCCAGGGTGGCATCTGGGGATGGGATCAGGCAGTTAGAGTCACCTCTTCCTAGACATGAGTTCACTTCTCACCTCAGCTTCCTGAGGAAGGGGACACATTATTTTCCCCCATTTCCCACGTTAATGCTACCTGACTTGTGCTAATATTGAGAATACTTGAGAAGGATGAAGGAATGAATGCTACGCTATTAGATCATAGAATTTAATACACAATGGCCACATGGGACTGTAAGAAAGTTAATAAAGTCAACCAGATAAGGCAGCCAAACCTTTTCTGGTCCTCGAGCCTGTCATTCTTGGTGGGGTCACCCACCATATAGGCTGTTGAGGCCTATGGCGTTACTCCAGGCTCACTTCTGAATCCACTGGCATTGTACTTAGCCATATGATTTATATTTAAGCCTGGCATATGTGCACTGAAGTTCCACCCCTCACAGAGCCCATGGATCTTTTTCCCCCCAGTTTCTTGATGTCCCTTCCTCAGCCATGGCAGGAGTTCTGCTTTTCTGGCTTGTGCACATGAGTGACTTACTCTGGAAACTTACCTTCAGCAGCTTACAATACTGACTCACTCCACAGATGAGGCTGTACCAAGCAGTATGTTCTGTGCTGGTCTTCTGTATCCTCCATCTTCAGCCACCAGCAGCTTCTAGCTCGTGACGGACTGGAGCAGAAGCACCACAGACTGGAGTCCACACTTGAGAACCTACTGTGAGTTTAGAACAAGACTGCGAAGTTTCTTGAAACTGTGAATGTGATTGGTTTCTTTTCTTTCCCATGATTCATTCACTGCCTGGGAGCATTTTCTGTATAGATTGTGCCCTCACAGACCTCAGGGCCTGCTTCTGGAGAATTTGATCTAAAATATACAGAGTTATACCTGGGTTTCCACTCAAGGGATGGTACTTCTTGTCTCTCTTGAGAAAACTAAACCTACTTTAGGAATGTGCTTTTCTTATGTATTTCTCTTCCTCCCTTTTAATGCCTGTGCTTAAATCTGCATTAAAACCTTTGCTCGATAAATACCAACTTCCCTTTAAAAACGCAATGCTGCATGTCATTATCCAATTCCAAGAACCCCCCCCCCCAAGCCTCAGCTTTAGTGCTGGCTGAGAAAGCAGCCTCAAGTAGCCTCGTGGGTCTAAACCAGTCTCCTATAGAGAAACAGGGCTTCTCTGTCCCTCTGCAGTCTCACATTTATAATAGGACCTCCTTATTTCCTGGCAGCTTATGAATAAAAATATCTGAAAACAATAAAACAAACAAATAAACAAAATCTATAAAAGACAGGTCTAAAAATTATTTGTCTTTGATCTGTGAATTCTATGCGGTGTATGCACAACTTGGGTTGAGGAAACACAGACACTATTCTCATGAAATCCGGTGATAGACATCAGTCACAGGGGACTATAGTTTGCCCACAGATGCACATCTGACTGATCCTGATGTCCTCACCAGAAAGTCTACATCCAGGATTCCACTGGCAGACCAACCTAAGTCACTGAAAAAGAAGGCAAGGTGCGATACACATCAGAGATCCTGCCCCCAAACAAGCACGCACTGAAACCGAATGTTGTGAGGCAGAGTGTGTTGGTTTTGTAGACAGTTCACTTATGTAAACAATGCAAAAGGGTGAGGCAAATTTGGAAATGTCTGTATGACACAGTGAAGATGTGCTTTCTGCTCATATAGAATCTGTTTTTTAAAGGTGAATTTTTATTATTTTTGTGCATATGTATGTGTGTGTATGTATGTATACATATATGTCGAAAATATCCGAAGAGTTCTGAGGAAGGTGTTGAATCCCCTGGAGCTGGAGTTACAGGTGGTTGTGAGTTGCCTGACGTGGGGCCTGGGAACTGAACTGGGGTCTTCTGCAAAACTGCAAGCACTCTTAGTCACAGAGCCATCTCCCCAGTAATGCTGCTATAGCATTTTATGCTTTCACTTTTATAACATCCCATCTGTAGGTCCAATAAAATACGTATCCTGTTGCATATCATACAGAAAAAGTTCTGAGTGGAGAGAATATATTGAATCTGAGACGATAATGTATGACAGTGTCCTCACTGAGCTAAGCATGGATCCTAAATAAGACACAAGGAGGAAAAACCAGGTCAAAGAAGCTGACATTAGACTTTATGAAGATGACATCGATGAGAATACAATGTAGAGTCTACAAAGATAATTCAAATTTGTAGTGTAAAAATATAACAGAAGACTCGAATCTTAAATATACAAAAGTTCCCTGCATCAATCAAGAAGAAGAACTCAAAATTAAAATGTGGAAAGATCTGTTGAAGAGCCTTTATAAAAGAAGTGATCTAAATAGCCTAACACTCATTGGAAGAGTGTTCAATGCAATCAGTCACTAGGTGAAACAAATTAATAAAGCCACAATGAGATACCACACATCCATCAGAAAGGCTAAAGACAACAAAACAAAAAATCAAAGCTGACAATACAAAATGTCAGCCAGGACAATCTGGGATTTATTTTCTGCTAATGGAAATGTAAATTAGTGGAATCGCTTCAGAAATTTGGATGTTTTTAATGAAGTTTAACATCCACCTCTGGGCTACATCTCTGTTTCTTGTTAAATGTATCAAAGTAAGTGGGGGACATATCCGCACAAAAATGATGCCTGTAACAACTATTGTCATCATAGCCCTGCACAGGGAGCAATTCAGATGTCCTTTCTCGGTACAGAAGATGAATAACTTGCATGAATGTGAGCACATGAAGTGTGCTACACACATTGGGATACTTTATACATACTAGGCTGTAATGTGACCACAGAAACAGATCCCACAAAATGAAAACCAAGTGAAAGAAACCATGTGCTAAAATGTTCACTTAATACTTTACTTTGGGATGTAGCAAGCACAGAACTTATCTAGCATGCATCGGGCCATGAGTTCAACTCCCAGCAACCTGAAAACAGAAACTACTTATACTCCCCTTTTTTGTCTGTCTGTCTTTCTATCTACTTACTTATCTATGAATGATAGTTCTTACATTGTAGCCTTGGCTGGCTGTGAACCTCATGCCTTCCTTACCAAGTGCTGGAATTACAGGCATGAGTCACTACAGCTGCTTTAATAACTGATTTAAATTAAAAATACATCAAAATAATTTTTGTTTCATGAACAAAATCAGATAAAGCATCCCTTGTGTGTGTGTGTGTGTGTGTGTGTGTGTGTGTGTGTGTCTGTGTGTGTACATATATGTATACTCAATGTATAGGCTACATGCCTGACTACAGGGGAGGGGACTGAAGAGTCACAGGAGGAAGGCAGTTCTAGTTGCCTTGTGTCTAAAGTCAAGTCCAATGCCCTTGTAAAGGAATCAGCTGCACTTTACGGTTTGCATACTTTCCTGACTGCCTGCTACGTGTCAAGATAACATTTGCTTTAAAATGCCCTATTAAAATTTACAAAGCAGGTAAAAGCATTATGACAAGCTTCAAAGTGTGAATGGCAAAGAAAGGTCTGGGTCAATAATAAAAGGCTTGTGTGTCATGCGGCCTGGCAAAGCCATGAACTAAGAAGGTAGGGATACTTCATCTCCAGGGATAGATCTGTCCGTGTCATGGATGTGGATACCCAGGGGACACATTTCTCCTTGTCACCATGTTCCTGAGCATGCCTCTGTGACGTATCCAGAAGTATCCAGTGTGGAGGTGCTACTGTGCTGACGGAAGTGCATGCTGATGGCCATAGAGCCCATCCTTGCTCCTCCTCTTCCCTTTCTGCCGGCTGTGTAGTCTCACAAGCTCTTATTAAGACAAGTGTTAGGTCCCAGCTCAAGGCTTCTAGAGGAATTGCTGGGAGGCTGGGAGTCTGTTCTGCTTCCTTTCTGCTGCTGCTGCTGCTGCTGACCAAAGGTAACTCAGTAGGCAGAGGGTTTGTTTCAGCTCACAGCCCACTCCTGAGGGAAGTCAGGGCAAGAAGTCAAGGCAGGACCCTGAAGCGGAAACCAAGGAGGGGCACTCCTTTCCGCCGTCTCTTATGTTATACTCTGCTATGATTAATGCTCAGCTTGCTTTTTTATACAGTCCAGCATCAGCTGGCCAAAGTGAGCTGGGCCCTCCTACATTGATTAAGGCAATCAAGACAACTGGTGCTCTTTCCATGAGTTCATAATGATACTAACTAGGCCAGTATCTGGATGTCCACCAGTTTTTTTGACTTGTACCTGTCTCAGTTCCTAGCATAGAAATGACACTAAGAAAAGGATTGAAGGTTTAAGGAATGAAAGACTCTGATCATTAAAGTCAGCTAAAGACATCGATCTGCTTTCATCCCATTGAAGGGGATGTTTTGGATTATTATACACCAATAAATGACAGTGATCTTCTTTATTAAAATTTAGATGTGGACATTGTCTACCTGATTCCCCTTTTTACTACTGGAGATATTTATTGAATTAAACTATACTAACTCTTAAAGTGTAGACTTCCTATATCATGGATGGGGATGGTACATCTGGGATAATTAACACTGGTTGTAGACTTAACAGGTCTATATCTCCTCGGACATAAGCTTCTGGGCATGCCTGTGAGGGATTATCTGGATCAGGTTGGCTGAGGCAACACTTCCAATAGATTGCGGTCCTGGACTGCAACAGAAGAACGCCAGCATGGGGACTCCCAGCCGTGGATGTAATGTGACTGGTTGCTGCCATCCCAACTTCTCTGCCATGGTAGACAGCATCCTTGAGCTGTGAGCCAAAGTAAACTCTCCCTTCCTTATGCTGCTCTTGTTGATTCAGCATTGGGAGCAAATGTACTAATATTTGTCTATCTCTCCACTTTCGGTTTAGAGTAGGAGCTAGCCAGGCCTCTGTTTCAGTGACCTAGGATCTTATCGTATGGATGCAGGTGGGGGGTTATCAAGAAACAAACACTGCTGCTTTTGAAAAGAAAGACACAGAATTAGATTCTTAGATGTGATAGTTTCATATGCTTAATCATTGAGATTATCTTCCTGGGAACACTGAAGCCTTTGTTCTGATGACGCCGTTTCCTCTGAACTCTTTGATGCTAAGTTTTCTCTGCTTGAAATATTTTCCTGAGGTCTAATGAAACCGCAAAAAAAAGAGTGTAAACCTGCCTGACTGCCCCTTGAAAACCACATGGAGGTGGTGGGTGGCAAAGAAAGTTCTTGGCTTTGGCCTAAGAGATTAGAGCTCATTGGACGAAAGTAAAGGGCCTGCGCATGAGGCTCTGTCTGCTTTCACATAGGTGATGTGGTTGTATTTGTGAGCTTATAAATTATTCAGGGTAGTTTAGCCAGTTAATAGATTACTCAGGCCTCTCTTCCTTTTCTACTTCTCTTATCACACTTGATTCTTATTCTTGCTCATTACAGGCTAACCTGGTTACCCCCAAGGATGTAGAAAGACATAAGAAATGAAAATATGGTGTTTAGAAGTTTTCAATCATGTCCAGAAGAGTGAAAAATTGGCGTGATATCTAATGTCTGTATTTTAGGGGAAAGGAAGGAGTGAGGAATTGGCATGAACTCAGCAGTGTGGGTTGTTTGTGGGCGTGCCCTTAGCCACACTGACAGTAAAGGAAATGAGTGGAAAAGCAAGTGGGTGCCCGCTGTGAAGACAGTAGCAATGGGTGCCCATTCCAGGCACACTCTTGTGGAGACAGAACCTGGTTTCTGCAAGGTACATCTGAAGCCAGTAACCCTTGAAATGTGTATTATTTTTATTTAGATAAGAATGTATTGAGTTCCAAATGTGTGCTAGTTGAAATACATATTACATCACAATAACTTTTAACTTTGCATTCTATAGGTCTGAGAGTAGCCTGAAGCACACAGTTAACTAATTGTTGAGTGCAGTTTGGAGGGAACTCTAAGGTTGCTACAGTATACCAGAGATGTCCTAAAAAGTCTGTGATTTGGGAACTAGACAGAGGGTTCAGTGGCTAAGAGCACTTTCTGCCTTTTTAGCAGACGGAGGTTGAGTTGCCAACACCTGCATGGTAGTTAATAACTACATATAACTCCATTTCTAGAGGATATGGTGCCTTCTTTGACTTCCTCAGGCACCAAGCATATGTGTTGTGAGTATACAGACATGTGGGCTAACACACACACATAAGATAAAAATAAGTTTTTTAAAAGTATATATTTCTTATTTATTAAAAATTTTATTAATAATTTCCACCTCCTACCCTTCTCCCATTTCCCTCTCTGTTCCCCCATCCTTCCTGCCCCTCCCTCTCCAGTCAAAAGAGCAATCAGGGTTCCCTGCCCTGTGGGAAGTCCAAGGTCCTCCCCATTCCATCCAGGTCTAGGAAGGTGCGCATCTAAACAGACTAGGCTCCCACAGATCCAGTATATGCAGTAGGATCAAAACCCAGTGCAATGGTCCTTCTCTTCTCAGTCATCCCTCATTGTCCTTCACGTTCAGAGAGTCCGGTTTGATCACATGCTCCATCAGTCCCAGTCCAGCTGGCCTTGTTGAGCTCCCATTAGATCAGCCCCACCGTCTCAGTGGGTGGATGCACCCCTTGCGCAGTCCTGACTCCCTGCTCATGTTCTTCCCCCTTCTGCTCCTCATTTGGACCTTGGGAGCTCAGTCCAGTGCTCCAGTGTGGGTCTCTGTCTCTATCTCCATTCATCGCCAGATGAAGGTTCTATGGTGATATGCAAGATATTCATCAGTATGGCTATAGGATAGGGCCATTTCAGGCTCCTTTTCCTCAGTTGTCCAAGGAACTAGCTGGGGACATCTCCTTGGACACCTGGGAACCCCTCTAGAGTAAAGTCTCTTGCCAACCCTAAAATGTCTCCCTTAATTAATATATAAACTTCCCTGCTCCTGTATCTACACTTCCTCCATCCCAACCGTCCCATTCCCCCAAGCTCTCCCCATACTCCCCTTCTTACTTTTCTCTCCCCATCTCCCCTTACCCCCACCCCCAAGCTCTGAATTTTTGCCTGGCAATCTTGTCTACATCCATTATCCAGGAGGATAACTTTATGTCTTTCTTTGGGTTCACCTTCTTGTTTAGCTTCTCTAGGATCACAAATTATAGGCTCAATGTCCCTTATTTATGGCTAGAATCCACTTATGAGTGAGTGCATACCATATTCATCTTTTTGGGTCTGGGTTACCTCACTCAGGATAGCGTTTTTTATTTCCATCCATTTGCATGTGAAATTCAAGATGTCATTTTTTTTTTTTTACCACTGCATAGTACTCTAGTGTGTATATATTCCACACTTTCTTTATCCATTCTTCCATTGAGGGGCATTTAGGTCGTTTCCAGGTTCTGGCTATTACAAATAATGCTGCTATGAACATAGCTGAACAAATGCTTTTATAATATGATAGGGCATCTCTTGGGTATATTCCCAAGAATGGTATTGCTGGGTCCTGGGGTAGGTTGATCCCGAATTTCCTGAGAAACCGCCACACTGATTTCCAAAGTGGTTGCACAAATTTGTATTCCCACCAGCAATGGATGAGTGTTCCTCTTACTCCACATCCTCTCCAGCAAAGGCTATCATTGGTGTTTTTGATTTTAGCCATTCTGACAGGTGTAAGATGGTATCTCAAAGTTGTTTTGATTTGCAGTTCCCTGATCGCTAAGGAGTTTGACCATGACCTTAAGTGTCTTTTGGCCATTTGAACTTCTTCTGTTGAGAATTCTCTGTTCAGTTCAGTGCCCCATATTTTAATTGGGTAAATTAGCATTTTAAAGTCTAGTTTCTTGAGTTCTTTGTATATTTTGGAGATCAGACCTTTGTCTGTTTCGGGGTTGGTGAAGATCTTTTCCCAGTCTTTTTGTCTTAATGACAGTGTCCTTTGCTTTACAGAAGCTCCTCAGTTTTAGGAGGTCCCACTTATTCAATGTTGCCCTTATTGTCTGTGCTACTGGGGTTAAATGTAGGAAGTGGTCTCCTGTGCCCATGTGTTGTAGACTACTTCCCACTTTCTCTTCTATCAGGTTCAGTGTGTTCAGATTAATAAAAGTCTTTAATACATTTGGACTTGAGTTGTGTGCATGGTGATAGATATGGATCTATTTTCATTCTTCTACAGGTTGATATCTAGTTATGCCAGCACCATTTGTTGAAGATGCTTTCTTTCTTTCATTGTATACTTTTAGCTCCTTTGTCAAAAATCAGGTGTACATATGTTTGTGGGTTAATATCCAGGTCTTCTATTCAATTCCATTGGTCGACTTCTCTGTTTTTTTTTTTTTTTTTTTTTTTTTTTTGGTTTTCCGAGACAGGGCTCTGTTTTTATGCCAATACCAAGTTGTTTTCAATACTGTAGCTCTGTAATAGAGTTTAAAGTCAGGGATGGTAATGCCTCCAGCAGTTCTTTTATTGTATAAAATTGTTTTGGCTATCCTGGGTTTTTTGTTTTTCCATATAAAGTTGATTATTGTTCTCTCAAGGTCTGTGAAGAATTTTGTTGGGATTTTAATAGGGATTGCATTGAATTTATAGATTGCCTTTGGTAGAATTGCCATTTTTACTATGTTGATCCTACCCACCCAAGAGCATGGGAGATCCTTCCATTTTCTGGTGTCCTCTTCAATTTCTTTCTTCAATACCTTAAAGTTCTTGTCAAATAGATCTTTCACTTCCTTGGTTAGTGTTACCCCAAGATACTTTATGCTATTTGTGGCTATCGTAAAAGGTGAAGTTTCTCTGAATTCCCTCTCTGCTTCTTTATCCTTTGTGTATAGGAGGGCTACTGATTTTTTTGAGTTGATCTTGTAACCTGCCACATCACTGAAGGAGTTTATCAGCTGTAGGAGTTCTTTGGTAGAATTTTTGGGGCCACTGATGTACACTATCATATCATTTGCAAATAATGAAAGTTTGACTTCTTCCTTTCTGATTTGAATCCCCTTGATCTCCTTATGTTGTCTTATTGCTATTGCTAGAACTTCAAGAACTATGGTAAAGATATATGGTGAGAGTGGACAGCCTTGTTCCTGAATTTAGTGGAATGGTTTTGAGTTTCTCTCCATTTAATTTGATATTAGCTGTTGGCTTGCTATATATTGCTTTTATTATATTTAGGTATAATCCTTGTATTCCTAACCTCTCCAAAACCTTTATCATAAAGGGGTGTTGAATTTTGTCAAATGCTTTTTTTCTACATCTAATGAAATGATCATATGGTTTTTTCTTTCAGTTTATTTATGTGATGGATTACATTGATAGATTTTTGTATGTTGAACCAGCCCTGCATCTCTGGGATGAAGCCTACTTGATCATAATGAATGACTTTTTAATGTGTTCTTGGATTCTGTTTGCCAGAATTTTATTGAGAATTTTTGCATCGATGTTCATGAGTGAGATTGGTCTGTAATTCTCTTTTTTGGTTGGGTCTTTGTGTGGCTTTGGAATCAGGGTGACTGTAGCTTCATAAAAAGAGTTTGGCAATGATTCTTCTGTTTCTATTATGTGAAACACATTAAGGAGTATAGGTATCAGCTCTTCTTGGAAGTTCTGATAAAATTCTGCATTAAAACCATTAGGTCCTGGGCTTTTATTGGTTGGGAGGTTTTTTATGACACCTTCTATTTCCTCACGACTTATAGGTCTATTTAACTTGTTCACCTGATCTTGACTTAATTTTGGTAAATGGTACTTATCTAAAAACAAGTCCATTTCATTTACATTTTCCAACTTTGTGGCATATAAGCTTTTGTAGTAAGACCTAATGATTCTCTGAATTTCCTCAGTGTCTCTTGTTATGTCCCCCTTTTCATTTTTGATCTTGTTAATTTGCATGTTCTCTCTGCCTTTTGATTAGTTTGGATAAAGGTTTGTCAATCTTGTTGACTTTCTCAAAGAACCAGCTCTTTGTTTCCTTGATTCTTTGGATTATTTTCTGTGTTTCTATTTTGTTGATTTCAGCCCTCAGTTTGATTATTTCTAATCTTCTACTCTTCCTGGGTAAGTCTGCTTCTTTCTTTTCTAGAACTTTCAGTTGTGCTGTTAAGTCTCCAATGTGAGCTTTCTCTGTTTTTTTAATGTGGACACTTAGAGCTATGAACTTTCTTCTTAGCACCACTTTCATAGTATCCCATAGGTTTGGGTATGTCATGTCTTTATTTTCATTGAATTCAAGGAATAGTTTAATTTCTTTCTTATTTCTTCCCTAACCCAGGGTTGGTCCAGTAGTTGACTGTTCAGCTTCCATGAGTTTGTAGGCTTTCTGGGGGTAGAATTATTGTTAAATTCTAACTTTATTCCATGGTGATCTGATAAGACACAGGTGGTTACTAATATTTTTTTGTATCTGTGGAAGTTTGCTTTGTTACCGAGTATGTGGTCAATTTTCGAGAAGGTTCCATGCAATGCTAAGAAGAAGGTATATTCTTTCCTATTTGGGTGAAATGTTCTATAGATGTCTGTTAAGTCCATTTGATTCATTACCTCCATTTATTCTCTTATTTCTCTGTTAGGTTTCTGTCTGATTGACCTGTCCATTGGTGAGAGAGAGGAGTGTTGAAGTCTCCTAGTATTAGTGTGTGGGGTTTGATATTTGCCTTGAATTCTAGTAATGTTTCTTTCACATAAGTGGTGCTTTTATATTGGGGTATAGAGATTCAAGTTTGAGACTTCATCCTGATGGATTGTTCCTGTTATGAGTACAATGTGTACATCTCCATCTCTTATGATTGATTTTAGTTTGAAGTCAATTTTGTTAGAAATTAATATAGCCACACCTACTTGTTTCTTAGGTCCGTTTGATTAAAAAACCTTTTCCCAACCCTTTACTCTGAGTAGATGTCTGTCTTTGTCACTGAGGTGTTTCTTGTAAACAGCAGAATGTTGGATCCTGTTTTCGTATCCAATCTCTTAGCCTGTGCCTTTTTATAGGCCAGTTGAGTCCATTGATATTAAGTGATATTAATGACCAGTGGTTATTAACTCCGGTCATTTTTTTTTTCTGTAGTAGCGTTTGTGTGTTTCTCTTCTTCGAGCTGTGCTGGTGAAGGGTTGCTAGATGTCTGAGTTATTGTGGACATTGTTGGACTCCTTGGTTTGTAATTTTCCTTCTATTACTTTCTGTAAGGCTGGATTTGTGGCTATATATTGTTTAAATTTGTTTTTATCCTGGAATATTTTGTTTTATCCATTGATGTTGAACGAAAGCTTGGTTGGGTATAGCAGTCTGGGTTTGCATCCATGGTCTCTTAGTTTCTGCAGCACATCTATCCAAGACCTTCTGGCTTTCATGGTTTCCATAGAGAAGTCAGGTGTAAGTCTGATCGGTTTACCATTATAAGTTACTTGACCTTTTCCTTTGCATCTCTTAATATTCTTTCTTTATTCTCTATGTTTTGTGTTTTGATTATTATATGGCGAGGGGATTTTTTTTTTATCTAGTCTATTCAGTGTTCTGTATGCTTCTTGAACCTTTATAGGAATATCCTTCTTTAGGTTGAGAAAGTTTTCTTCTATAATTTTGTTGAGTATATTTTCTGGGCCTTTGAGCTCTAATTCTTCTCCTTATTCTACCCCTATTATTCTTAGGTTTGGTCTTTTTATTGTGTCCCAGATTTCCTGGATGTTTTGTGATGAGAATTTGTTGGATTTGCTGTTTTCTTTGATCAGTGCGTTTAATATTATTATTACGGTGTCTTCAGTATCTGAGATTCTTTCTTGTATCTCTTTTATTCTGTTGGTTATGCTTATCTCTGTTGTCTCTGTTCGTTTACCTAGATTTTCCATATCCAGCCGTTCCTTGGTTTGTGTTTTCTTCATTGCCTCCATTTCAGTTTTCAAGTCTTGAACTATTTCCATTATCTGCTTGATTGTTTTTTTTTTTTCTTGGTTTCCTAGGGTATCTTTTATGGATTTACTCATTTCTTCAAAGTTTTTGTTATTCTTCTCATCCATTTCTTTAAGGGAGTTAGTTTTCACATACTGTTTAAGGGACTCTATTGCTTTCATAATGTGAATTTTTTCTACTTCTTCTCGATTAGGGTCTTCAAGTCTTCCTGTTATGTGTTCGCTGGGTTCTGGTGTTACCATATTGTTTTTCAGATTGTTAGAAGAATTCTTGCATTGGTGCCTGCCCATCTCTTCCTTCAAATGCTCTCTGATGGATCTTGCTGGCCAGGAACCTCGTAGACAAAAGGCTTAGCCTGGTTCCTGCAAGCTTAGGGAAAAAAAGGAACCTCTTCCCGGTTGCACTCACCACCCGGTCCCAGCCCCAGTACAAGCTGAGCTGGGGGTCTTATGTCCTTAAATAAGGGAAGGGGCGCCTGGGCGGAAGCTGGGATGGGATAGGAAGAGAGAGGCAGTAGCCGGGGAGATAAGCCCCTGCAGAATGACCAGAAAGATTAGGGGGTTGAGGAATGTCTGTGCTCCGTTTCCAGAGCAGAACGGGGCTTCTGCCACGGTCAGGAACATATTCACCCCTCCGATGGATCCTCTGGTACAGGATCAGGGCCCCTTGCTGGCCAGGAACCACGCAAACCTAAAAGTATATTTTTTCAAACTTTTTTGTACTATTATATTGACCGTGACTCTAAAATAAAAGTGTTTTATTTAGTTTCAAATTGGAGTTAAAGCTTAAAATGTGTTCTGAGAATGTGGAGAAAAATATATGGATAGGGAACATTATGTCTTCTCTTTCTTGCCTTAAATTAGGTTTCTCTTTTTAATTTCATTTTATTTCTGTGAATGTGTACATGTGGTGTGTATATATGTGTATGGTACGTATGTATATGTGTGGTGTATCCACGTGTGTATATGTGTGGTGTGTGCACATGTGCTCATACCACAGTACACCATACATATGTGTGCACACCATACATATACACATGCACCATACCCATGTGCACACACTACACATATACACATGCACCATACCCATGTGCACACACTACACATATACACATGCACCATACACATGTGTGCACACCACAGTATACAAGCACCATACACATGTCCATTCTTAAGGGCTTAGCATTTTAAAAGAACAAAGCAAAAGCACTCATGGACAATGAGGAATTACAGATAATGTAATAAGGACATATTCAAACATAAAAGAACTCTAAATGGGTCACAGTGTTGGATAAATATATGTAGGCTTGGGAGAGATAAGAAAAAGAGTATAGAGAGTTAGAAAAGAAGTAAATTGTTTTAATAAAGCTCTCTAAAGAGACAGAGTACAGATAGTCATAGATTAAAAGGAGTAAAGAAAAATAAACCACGTAAAATGGAAAATTCACAGCGAGTCTGGATTGTATATATTATTGTGTTATCTTTGAATTTTTTGACTGTGAAGGAGCTAAGTAAGAGAAACATTTCATTGTATGAACTTCTAAGTTAAACCAACAAAGTTATCTTGATTTCAAAATGTGAGTCTAAGGATATGTTGCTTTGAAAAAGAGATTCTTCTTTTGTTTTCCCAGAAGATGAGAACCTGCGGATTGCTTCTAGACCAATATGGTTTGATGGTTTGATAGACCACGCCCCCCTGAAGGTTGCCTTGAACACCCTCAAAAATTACTTCACCCAACTGAGATGAACCTAGCACACAGGATATACCATGAAAGGCCAGATTAACAGTGTCCCTAATCAGCAGGAAACAGTATGGAAAAAACTATGCCCATATTTCCAAATATTGTCTATAAATATTTACATTTAAAGGGGGATATGATATACTTATGAATAATTTCCATTGGTATGGATCTTGGTTTATTGATAAAAATTTAAGGTCAATTTTGTTATATGTATATTTCTGCTCTTGATTAAGGTATTGTGTTTATGCAACTTATTTAAAAATGTAATGTATAATTAAGAAATATAGGTTAATAGATAATCATCTATAACAGTCAAGTTTGTAGTCATGTTAGTTAGGTTTTCTAGATGTATTTCAAATGGATAGGAATACTTCAAACCTTTCAAAGACTACAGAATATGGAATTTAAAATGTTTTAATAACTTAAGACTTTTCATGACAATGAGACACATATGCTCCTGGCAGCACCAAGCTCCTTTGAGAGGAAGATGGGCATCAAAGAGGCTCTTTATGGTGTTGGTTAGCCATTTGGACAAGAAACTGCTCTTGCCTGAACAGTTTGACTGGACTAATAGAACCCACAGAGAAATGACTGCTGAACTTGCCTAAAGGTAAGGTGATCCTTTGGGGTTCCTGCTTCATGAAAGAGTCTGCGAGACATTCTTCAAGATACAGAAGAAAGTAACTGAACTGTCTTTGAAATTTCCTGCTTTGTGGAAAATTCTGTTGGATGGTATGGGTCTGTGAGCTGAAGATGGATACCCCAATGGTACAGAAGAACATTGGGTGACTGTCTAGGCAGTGAAATGTCTCTGTCATTTCTAGAGTTTTGGAAGTTGCTTACAAAGAGTTTCCTGTTTACTTAGGTAATATTATATTCTTCTGGAGTCTTTCATGGAGTTGAAGAATTTATAGTTATTATTATAGTTTTGCTTAGATATGATAAAAGATAAAGTAGATCTAAATATTGTAACTGTAGTTCTTGCTTGATACCTGTTTTGTTATATGTAGTTTTGCTATGTTAAAGTTAAAGCCTTCCTTTTTGTTTAAACAGAAAAGGAGAAATGGTGTAGGGGGTCCTTCTGTCTATGTGTTGCTTTCATTGGTTAATAAAGGAACTGCTTTGGCCTATAGCAAAGCTGTAGGGGAACAGAGCTTGGTGGGGAAAACTAAAAGGAATGCTGGGAGAAGGACGGTGGAGAGAGATGCTATGAAACTGCCACCAGAGTCAGACATGTCAAATCTTTGCCGGTAAGCCACTGCCATGTGGCAATACAGAGATTAATAGAAATGGATTAAATTAATACAAGAGTTAGCCAATAAGAAGCTAGAGCTAATGGGCCAAGCAGTATTTTAATTAATATAGTTTCTGTGTGATTATTTTAGTTCTGCCTGCAGGGACAAACAAGCGGCCTTGCTGTTATAAAAAAGAGCCAAATAAAAAATACACAAAATGTATAGACATAAAAACACATAGGTTTGCACACATGGGAATCTCATAGAAGCATAAAACTGGAATTGATAACATATACTCAAAGAACTTAAAAGGTTAAAAAAATGCCACCCTCAAACATGAGACAAAGGACTTCTAAAGATGGTACTGAATTTAGTTTTGTGTTGGCAATCTACTGCAAGACATGGGGCTGTCCTTAAGAGTGTTTTGTTTACCCAGTGAGACTGCATTGGAGAGAAGAAGTTTTTCATTGGTGGGTGATTGTCAATTGGGGATAGCTTCTTATTTAGACATGGGAGCTTGTGTCCACTTCTCTCAGCTCAGGGACTCCATCTGGTACAAACCCACACAGGCCCTGTGCATACTGCCATGCCTCTATGAGTTCATGTGGGAATCAATCCTGCTGTGTTTAGAAGGCCTTTCTTCCCTAGTTCTCCATCCCCATTGGCTCTTATAATCTTTCTGTTTCCTTTCCCACAGGGTTCCCTGAGCCCCAAGGGGAGGAATTTGAAAGAGACATTTCATTTGGGACTGAGATTTCCAAGGTCTCTCATTCTCTGCATGATTTCTAGCTCTGTGTCTCTGTATTTGTTCCCATCTACTTCAGAAGAAAGTTTCTCTGGTGATGGCTGAGCAAGGCACTGATCAATGAATATAGCAGGTGGCATTAGGAGTCATTTTATGGCTTACATGCCGTTAGCAGAATATAAATGTTTGTTTTTCTTCCCTAGGTTTTCGGCCTATCATGCAGTATTGGAAATAGATTTTTCTAGCACATGGAGTGTCCCTTAAATCTAAGCTGATATTGGTTGGTTACTCCCACAAGGTTTATGCCACTATTGCATCTTATATGATTGCAGGTCATCATTGTAGATATTTGTAGCTGAGTTGGCATTTACCTTTCTCTTTTGGTAACATGTAGAGTACCTTATAGTGTTGAGAAGTAGTCCTTAGGGAGAGAGCTATAGACAGATATCAGTTTAACTTCTCTGTTCAATGAGTTGTGTAGGTGTTGTCTCCAGCAATTGGGTCTTATTGTCAGTTTGTAGAGAGCAATCAATAGCCTGGGTTGTTTGGGGGTTTCCATGGGGGTACTTTAGGCCAATAAATCAATCAGATGAACCCATTCTGAGCACTGGATGCTTCATTGACATGAGATATCTAGTTGGGGATTTGTTTTCCACATTATTTGGCAATTGTATTTAGATTGCCTTCATACATGTATTTATTTTAAGAAACTTCTACTGTATTAGGTTTCTGTAAAACCCCTCAAATAATCTTTATTTTTAGCTATCACTCACCATATTTCCTCTTTTTTCTTCCTTTCCCTTCCTCTCCTGTTTTATTCTTATATTCCTGTCACCCTCTCTTGTCCATCCATAGGTATACATTCTATTTACCTTTCCTAGGGAGATCCATACCTCTTTCCTACTCTATAACTAATCTCTGTGGTTATACAGATTTTATCTTTCCCCTACTCTGCTGTATCTAACTTCTGTGCTTATATAGATTGTAGCTTGCTTATTGAAGATTTAACTGCTAACATCCATATATAAACAAATACATGCCACATTTGTCTTTCTGGGCCTGGGCTACCTCATTTAGCTTTTGTTTTAACATGGATTCTGGGATATAGCCTCAGGTCCAGTGATCGAACAGCAATCAATTTACCCACTGGGTCAGAACTGCATCACAGTCCTATACCAGTGAACAGAGAAGGGGAAAGAAAGGAACATTTTTGGCTAAGGTTAATCACAAATGCTTAAGTCGGAGATCATTATCTCCATAAGCCCAAACCCAGCATACACAGTAAGGAGCTCATGAGGCCTCATCCCTAACTGAGGAGCTATTGGCAGCTGACAGCTGCTGGGGGAGATGAATCCATGCTTCTTAGGGGTCTGGCTACTGGTGAGTTGCCCATGCTCCATGGGATGGCCTAAAGATCTATGCACATACAGGTAACACTAAATAGAACTAGTGGGTTATTAAAAACAAAAGAGGGCATAAAGTTGGAAGGTAGGCATATGAGAAAGACCTGGGAAAGCTGATGAGGGAAATGGCAGTGGATTCAGCCATACTTCATTGTATGTATATGTGAAAGTCTCAAAACATTTTGTTAGGGACATTTCATAATGTTTGTACATATTCATGTGGATTGATGATCATGGTAGAAATATACTTCCTGTTCCTTTAATTCACACTGTAATTCAGAAACTGTGACATAGTTTTTAAGATGATCTTTAAAAATAAAGTAAAATTAATATTGTACATCAAAAAATATTAGCAGAGTAAAAGAACTACCCCAAAATGTTGAACGTCTCTGCAAATCTTATACCTGATAAGACCCATCACACTGTTGAGTGAACTCTTTAAACTCCACAGGAAAACAACCCAAACAAACTGATGCATGGGAAATATCTGAAAATCTTATACTTGATAAGTACATTCACACCACTGAGTGAACTCCTAAAACTCCACAGCAAAATAGTCCAAACAACCTGATTCATAACAAGCTCAGATTTGAGTAAACAATTCTCTAAAGATGATATGGAAATAGTCAGTGGTCACAAGACATATGCATCATTAATCATGAAGGAAATGCAAATCAAAATTAGGAGATATTACCTCACATACTTTATGATGACTTATCATGCAAACATCAGGAAATAGGTGTTAGTAATGATATGATGAATTGAAGTAATATGCCTGTCTTAGTCAGAATTTCTATTGCTATGAAGAGATACCATGACCAGGGCAACACTTATAAAGGAAAACATTTAATTGTGTTGACTCACTCACAGTTCAGAGCTTCAGTCAATTATAATCATGGTGTGCAGGAAGATATGGTGCTGGAGAGGTAGCTGAGAATCTTACATCTTGTAGGCAATAGGAAATAGTGTAAGGTACTGGGCACGGCTTAGGCATATATGAGACCTCAAAGCCCATTCACACAGTGACATACTTTCTCCAAGAAGGCCATACCTAGTCCAACAAAACCATACCTCCTAATAGTGCCACTACCTATGAGCATATGGGACCAATTATATTCAAATGACCACAATGGTGGTAATATAAAAATACTACAAAGTCTATGTTGACAATATTGAATCACCTAAATTGATCCAATATGATACAATCATATGATTCAATATGTCCACTTTCAGATATTTGCTCCACAGAAACAAGATGAGGTCTCAACAAAATATCAGTGTGCCTATATCTGTCATTATTATTGTTAAATTGTAGAAGTACATACATTTCAATTAAGTTGAATCAATGTGTGAAATATGTATATAATGTAATATTATTTAATCTCATAAAATAGAAAAATTTTGCTAAGCATGGTTGTATATGCCCTTGATCATAGCACTAAAGAGGCAGAGGCAGCAGGATCTCTGTGAGTTTAAGGCTATCCTTATCTAAATAGTGAGTTCCAGTCCAGCCAACATTAAAGGCAGGGGGCAATGGTTGGGGAAAAATGCTAGCATATGCTATATTGTGGATAAGCCTTTATGATATTATGCTATGAAAAGAGAAACAATCAGAAAAAAATGAGTAATGAATGATTGCATTTAATATTAGTTACAGTACAGAATAGTTAAATATCAGAGACAATAGTATCTATCAGCAGAATGATGGAGAGGGAAATGGAGAATTTTTGTTTAGTTTGTTCATCATTTCAGAGACAAGATGAAAAGAATGATGGCAATGGATGTTATGGATAGTTGCAAAGTCTTATGAATGAATTTAATTGCATTATTTAAAACACTTGAAGGTAAGACTCAATTGTGTTATCGATAATAAACACACCTCACTGCCAAAGACACACACAGACCAAAGCATAAGAGTATGGAAGCCAATAAGCAAAGTAAATGGAGCCCAATCCAGGTAGGAGTAGCTGTACTTAACATGATAAAGTAGACTGCAAGCTAAAATTAGAAAAGATTAAGGAAATGCCTACAGATTGTTATAGGGAGAAATTGATCCAGAAGATATAACAACTATAAATAGACATGCATCAAATGCTGGTGCACCCAACTTTGTAACACAAGCAACACGGACAGAGGACATGGTACAATAGCAGAGGGTAACTTCAATACCCTACTCTAATGAGCAGATTGATCATTCAGGCAAATGTTGACAGATGCACTTCAGGCTTAAACTGTACCCTAGATCAAACAGACTTGATATATAACAGCCACAGAACTTTCTATCTAACAATATGGGACACATATCTTTCCAGCATTCCTAGAACCTTCTGTAGAATAGATCACATTTTAGGCTATAAAACAAATATTAGCAAATACAAAAGAATAAAATAATTTCTTGTATCTGATTAGATCACAGTGAAATAAACCTAAAAACAAGAGAAACCACAGGAACTATGCCAATACACTATAACTGAACAATATTAATTTGAATGATCATTGATTCATTAAAGAAATAAAGGAAGAGTTTTTAAAATTTACTGTAATCCAATGTATGCAAGCACAACCTATCAGAGTATTTGGAATATTACTAATATTAATAGTGACAGTACTACCATTAAAACATTAGAAAACTCTCTAGTAGATAAGGGAGTGGTACACCTGAAGCTCTGAGAAAAATGTGAGAGGTACAGCTTCAAATTATGAGATGCAAAATATAAGGATCAGAGCAGAAGTAAACAAAACAAAGCTAAAAGAGCAACAAAAGACTCGGTGAAATGAAGAGTTGTTTCTTTCAGAAAAGGATAAACATGATGCATAAATTTTTATGTAAATCATCAAAAGGAAAGAAAACCAAACCAATGAAATTATAAACACAAAATGAGATATTAAACTGCTACTAATAAAGTCTAGAAGTTCATCACAAAATGCTTTGAAACATATTTCAAAAGGATAGAAAAATCAAGAAAAAATGAATAATTTCCTAGCTATCTACCACCTACTAAAAATAAGATCAAGGTGCTATAAATCACTTAAGCAAATCTATAATGAGCAATGAGGTTGAAGCAGCAATTAATGATTCTCATAGTGCTAAAGAGACAGGTCAGTGGTTAAGAGAGCTTGTTGCTTTTGCGGAGGACCTATATCAGACAGTTCACAACTGAGTGCACTCCAGCTCCTAGAGATCTGACACCCTCTCTGGCCTCCACAAGCACCCATGTATGGTACATATATGTAAACTCACATTAATAAAGAATACAATAAATCTTCTTTAAAAGTTCCCAACAGCAGCAGCAGCAACAACAACAAAGTCCAGGACTAGACAGATTAACTGATAAATTCTACCAGACTTAACAAAGAGTAAGCACCAGTGCTCCTTCAACTATTGAATAAAATAAAGAGATGCAACTCTACCAAGATAATTCTATGAAGCTAACTTTGCTTTACTATCAAAACTAGAGAAAAATATCCAAAAGTAAACTTTAGGCCAATTTCTTGAACAAAGGCACTAAAATGTCTTAATAAAATATTTGCAAATGAAATTCAGCAACATATGGAAAAGACCAGGAACTATGATTAAGTTAGCTTCATTCTAGGGATGCAAAGGATGATTCAATAGGCATAAATCAATAAGTGCAATACATGGTATAGATAGACTTATCTACTCAGTAGATTCAGAAAAACCTTTAACAAACAATATTGAAGGTATCAAAGTACCTGATTTCAGACTATATTACAAAGCTGTCGGCACAAAAGCAGCATGCCTGACATAAAAATAGACACATAGACCAACGGACTAGATTAAAGAACCTAGAAATAAACCCACACAACTACCTATAGCTGTTTGATTTAATTAAAAACGTTTTTGAAAATTTTATGCATGAGTACTGTATTTATATTATTTCCACTCCTTCCTTTCTCCAATTCTGTTCATGTCTCCCAGACTTTCTCTTAAATTCAAGACTGTTCTCCTTTAATTATATATATAATTAATAAAAATTCATAGTTTATAATTAAATATATAATGATATATAATTGTATGTGTCCATTTACTTTTGGTTATATGTGCATATTTTGGGATGACCAGTTGCAATTGGATAACCTATAAAAGGGCTGGATCCTAGAGAAAACTCATTAGTCTTCTCTTAGCAGAAGATCTTCACCTGGGGAGGAGCCATGTAAACTTTCCTCCAGAAAGTATTAGAAGAGAAACAACACAAGGAAGTTAGCTGCACCCATGAAGACACGGGCAACAACACAAGGAAGTTAGCTGCACCCACGAAAACACAGGCAGCAACACAAGGAAGTTAGCTTCACCCATGAAAACACAGGCAGAAACACAAGGAAGTTAGCTGCACCCATGAAAACACAGGCAGCAACACAAGGAAGTTAGCTGCACCCATGAAAACACAGGCAACAACACAAGGAAGTTAGCTGCACCCATGAAAGCACAGGCAACAACACAAGGAAGTTAGCTGCACCCACGAAAACACAGGCAACAACACAAGGAAGTTAGCTGCACCCACGAAAACACAGGCAGCAGATACCTCACACCAGCAAACCCCAAAGAAGGGAAACACACACACACTACCACTGAAAAGAACAGGAGTTAACAATCACTGGTCATTAATATCTCTTAATATCAATGGACTCGGTTTATTTATATAAAGACACAGGCTAGCATAATGGATACAAAGGCAGGATCCATCCTTTTGCAGCATTCAAGAAACATCTCAACCTCAAAGACAGACATTACCTCAGAGTAAAGGGTTAGAAAAACATTTTCCAATCAAATGGACCCAAGAAGCAAGCTGGTATATCTATCGTAATATCTAACAAAATAAACTTTAAACTAAAATCAATCAGAAGAGATGAAGGACACTTCATACTCATCACATGAAAAATCTATCAAGATGAAGTTTTGATCCTGAACATCTTTGCCCTAAATGGCAAGAGCACACAAATTTGTAAAAGAAACATTATGAAAGTTTAAACAACACATTAAACCCACACACTAATAATAGGAAAGTTCAACATCCCACTCTCACCAACGGATAGGTCAACCGGAAAGAAACTTAACATAGAGATATGAGATTTAACAGATGTCATGACTCAAATGGACTTAACAGAGAGCAATAGAACAATTCACCCAAACACAAAAGAATATACCTTCTTCTCAGTACCTCTTGGAACCGTCTCCAAAATTAATCATATACATGGTAACAGAGAAAAACCTCAACAGATACCCCCCTCAAAAGGAATAACCCCCTGTATCTTATTAGATCACTACAGCTCTAAGTTAGAATTCAGCAACATAAATCTCAGGAAATCTACAAACTCATAGAAATTGAACAGGGCTCATTTGAATCACCCCTGGACCAAGGAAGAAATGTAGGAAGAAATTGAAGACTTCCTAGAATTCAATGAAAATGAATGCACAACATACCCAAACCTATGGGACACTATGAAAGCAGTGCTAAGAGGAAAGTTTGTAACACTAAGTGTCTACATAAAGAAGTTGAAGAAATCTCACACTAGTTACTTAACAGCACACCTGAAAACTCTAGAACAAAAAGTTCTAGACAGGACATAATCAAATTAATGGCTGAAATAAATAAAATAGAAACAAGGAAAATAATACAAAGAATTAAACAAACAAAGAGTTGGTGCTTTGAGAAAATCAATAAGATAGACAAACTCTTATCCATACTAAACAAAAGGCAGAGAGAGAATATCCAAATGAACAAAATCAGAAATGAAAAGGGGGCATAACAACAGATACCGTGGAAACCCAGAGAACCATTAGGTCATTTTTCAAAAAACTGTACTCTACAACATTGGAAAATGTAAAAGAAATGGACAATTTTCTGGATAGGTACCACATACCAAAATTAAATCAAGATCAGACGAACAATTTAAGTAGACATATAACTCCTAAGGAAATAGAAACAGTCACCCAAAGTCTCCCTCCACAAAAAAAGCCCAAGGCCCAATGGTTTCAGCACAGAATTCTACCAGAACTTCAAAGAAGAGCTAAAACCTATTCTCTTCAAATTGTTTCACACAATAGAAACAGACAGAACACTGCCAAACTCTTTTTATGAGGCTGCAATTAACCTGATACCCAAACCACTGGAAGTCTCAACTAATAAGGAGAATTACAGACCGATCTCCCTTATAAACATTGATGCAAAAATAATCAGTAAAAATAATGGCAAACTGAATCTAAGAACACATCAGAAAATCATCCCCATGATCAAATTGACTTCATCCCAGAGATGCAGGGATGGTTCATTATATGAATATCTATCAATGCAATCCACCATATAAATAAACTGAAAGAAAAAATTGTGATCATTTCATTAAATGCTGAAAAAGCATTCAACAAAATCCAACACCCCTTCATGATAAAGATCTTGGAGAAATGAGTGATACAAAGAACATATCTAAACATATTAAAAGTAATATACAGCAAGTCAACAACTGAAATCAAATTAAATGGAGAGAAATTCAAAGTGATTCCACTAAAATTAGGAACAAAACAAGGCTGTTCACTCTCTCCATATCTATGCAACATAGTACTAAAAGTTTTAGCTAGAGCAATAAGACAACAAAAGGAGATCAAATTGGAAAGGAAAAAGTCAAACTTTTGCTATTTGCAGATGATATGATAGCATATATAAATGACCCCAAAATTCTATCAGGGAACTCCTACAGCTGATAAGCACCTTCAGTAATGTGGCAGGATACAAGATCAACTCAAAAAAAAATAAGTAGTCCTCCTATATACAAGTGATAAATGGGCTGAGAATGAAATCAAACAAACAACACCCTTTACAATAGCCACAAATAACATAAAATATCTTGGGGGTAACTCTAACCAAACAAGTGAAAGACCTGTACTACAAGAACTTTAAGACTTTAAAAAAGGAAATCGGAGAAGATATCAGAAAATGGAAAGATTTCCCATGCTCTTGGATAGGTAGGATCAAAATAACAAAAAATGGCAATTCTAGTAAAAGCAATCTACAGAGTAAATGGAATCACCATAAAAATACCAACACAATTCTCAATTTCATATGGAAAAACAACAACAACAAAAAACCCAGAATAGCCGAAATAATCCTATGTAATAAAGGAACTTCCAGAAGCATCCCTATCCTCAGCATCAAGCTCTATTATTGAGCTATAGTGAAAACAGCTTGATATTGGCATAAAAACAGACAGGAGGACCAATGCAAAATGCAGTCAAATCAAAGACCCAGATGCTAATCCACACACCTATGAACATGTTATTTTTGACAAAGAAACTAAAATTATATGGAAAAAAGAAAGCATCTTCAACAAATGGTGCTGACATAACTGAATGTCAACATGTAAAAGAGTGCAAATCGATCTATATCTATGCCCATGCACAAAACTCAAGTGCAAATGGATCAAAGACCTCAATATAAATCTGGGCACACTGCACCTCATTGAAGAGAAAGTGGGAAGTAGCTTTGAATGCATGGGCACAGGAGATACTTCCTAAATATAACTACAGTAGCACAGGCACTGAGAACAACAATAAACTAGACCTTCTTAAACTGAAAAGCTTCTGTAAGGCAATAATGGGTTAATAAGACAAAATGGCAGCTTTCTGAATGGGAAAAGATCTTCACTAACCCCACATCTGACAGAGGACTGATCCCCAAAATATATAAAGAACTTAAGAAACTAAAAATCAAGATACCAAACAATCCAATTAATAAATGGGGAAGAGCTCTAAACAGAGAACTCTCATCAGAAGAATCTCAAATAGCCAAAAGATATTTAAGGAACTGTTCAATATCCTTAGCCATCAGGAAAATGCGAATCAAAACAACTTTGAGATACAATCTTATACCCATCAGAATGACTAAGATCAAAAACATCAATAATAGCTTATGCTAGAGAGGGATTAAGGGGAACACTCCTCCATTGCTAGTGGGAGTGAAAACTTGTACAGCCTTTTTGGAAATCAGTTTGGTGGTTTCTCAGAAAATTGTGACTCAATCTACTGCAAGATCCATCAATACCACTTTTGGGCATATATCTAGAGGATGCTCAATCATACTACAAGGACATTTGCTCAGCTATGTTTATAACAGCACTATTTATAATATCCAAAACCTGGAAACAGCCTAGATGCCCTTAAACTGAAGAATGGATGAAAAAAATGTGGTACAGCCGGGCAGTGGTGGCGCACGCCTTTAATCCCAGCACTCGGGAGGCAGAGGCAGGCGGATTTCTGTGAGTTCGAGACCAGCCTGGTCTACAAGAGCTAGCTCCAGGACAGGCTCTAAAGCTGCAGAGAAACCCTGTCTCGAAAAAACAAAAAAAAATGTGGTACATTTACAGAATGGAGTACTACTCAGTGGCTAAAAGCAATAACATCTTGAAATCTGCATGAAAATGTATGGAACTAGAAAAAATCATCCTGAGTGAGATAACCAAGACCCAGCAAGACAAACATGGCATATATTCCCTCAAAAGTGGACATTAGATGTAAAGCAAAGGATAATCAATCCATGAGTCCAAAGAAGGTAGGTATCAAGGAGAACCCTAAGAGAAACATTCATGGATCCTGCTGGGAAAGGGAAATAGACAAGATCTCCTGAGAAAATTGGGAGTGCCGGGGTGGGTTGAGACGGAGAGTGGAGAGAACATGAGGGAACAGGATGGTCAAGATGAGGGAAGGAAAGAGAGAGATAGAGAGAGAGCAAGGAAAGAGCAATTTTGACTGAGGGAGCCATTATGGACCTTTTTTCAACTTATAGCGCATTTTATGTTTCTGTGAGAATGTTTTCTTTTTTTCTGGAAAACATAGTTGAGGACCCAAGAACATCCATGGAGTCTAGGCATTTCCTAAGCATCCACTTAAGTTCAAAGATCTTGGCTGAGGAGTTTCATCCAGATTGAACCTTCATCTAGTGATGGATGGAGATAGAGACAGAGACCCACATTGGAGCACTGGACTGAGCTCCCAAGGTCCTAATGAGGAGCAGAAGTAGGGAGAACATGAGCAAGGAAGTCAGGACCACGAGGAGTGCATTCACCCACTGAGGCGGTGGGGCAGATCTAATGGGAGATCACCAAGGCCAGCTGGAATGGGCCTGATGGAGCATGTGATCAAACTGGACTCTTTGAATGTGGTTGACGGCGGAGGCTGACTGAGAAGCCAAGGACAATGGCGCTGGGCTTTGACTCTACTGCATGGATGGGCTCTGTGGGAGCCTTGTCAGTTTGGATGCTCACCTTCCTGGACCTGGGGGAGGTTGGGAGGACCTTGGACTTAACATAGAGTAGGGAACCCTGACTGCTCTTTGGCTTGGAGAGGGAGGGAGTGGGGGTGTGGGTGTAGGGGAGGGGAGGGAAGTGGGAGGAGGGGGGAAGATGGAAATTTTTAATTTTAAAATAAAAATAAAAAAATAAAAATAAAAAGTTCAATGACCTTAATATTATTTGTCATGAGGCAATTCATAAGGTTAAAAAGAAAATAAATGAAAAATTTCCCCCAAATATCAGCACTCAATATCCTCCAAATGGAGAGAGAGAGAGGGGGGAGAGAGAGAGAGAGAGAGAGAGAGAGAGAGAGAGAGAGAGAGAGAGAGAGAGAGGAAAGTGGGAGAGAGAGGGACAGAGAGAGCCTCAAATGTCACTTTTGGAAGTTATCTTAAGTCTCTGTCATCATTTCTAGAATTTCATAGCTCAATGGTAGAGAGCTGATCCACCATCCACTCGAGTCAGTTCCTTTCCCAGCTTTGGGAGAGGTAGAGGCAAAATTTACTTTCTACAGACTCCTCTGAATTTCTGTTTTCAGTCTACTTTGAATAAAGTTCCTAAGCTTCCCCCTCCCAAATTCTCTTGGACGTTAGGATGAGTCATATCATTAAGAGTCTGGGCAGGAAGTTTCTGGACCATTGAACACTGGATTATTGCAGCATTAAGAGTAATTTATTCTAGAACATATAGAATATACTACATATTTATTTAGCCTAAATTTTTGGCAACAGCTGAGTAGAAACAGTTCCCAGTAAAGAAAACAAAGTTTTATTCTAGCTGGCTAGACTAGCTGACATTTTGACTTCCTACCAAACTCCTTAAATATTGGCTTGTAATGATTTTGGTGTAAATCATGCCCTTTCATATATACAGATGTTATGGAACATTTTATACAAAGTAATACTCTTAACTAGTTTGACTGAACTAATGAGTAATTGACCTGACAAGCAGTGAAATCAGAGGCTCTGAGTCTGCCATGCTCACTCTGTAGAGAAATACTGGGGCAGTTCAAGTACTCTTTTGTTCATCTTTGGATAACTTTAGTAATAGTTGTAAGATTTTTCTGTCATTACAGAGGAGGGCACGGGGAAGGGAAATAAATGAGAACAAAGTATACAGGTATGAAGTATACACGTATAAAGACACAAAAAGAAACCTATTACTTTCTATGCTAACCCAATTAATTAAACAAACCTGGAGAATTATCTAGTAATATATCTATATATAATTCATATATCTACAGACTAAAATTACTCTTAACCTTTCGACAACATAACCCCATGTGGTGTGTGTGTGTGTGTGTGTGTGTGTGTGTGTGTGTGTGTGTGTGTGTGTGTGTGTGGTGTGCTGTGTGTGTGGTGTATGTGTGTGTGTGTGTGTGTGGTGTGCTGTGTGTGTGGTGTATGTGTGTGTGTGTGTGTGTGGTGTGTGGTGTGCTGTGTGTCTGTGGTGTGTGTGTGGTGTATGTGTGTGGTGTGTATGTGGTGTGTGGTGTGTGGTGTGTGTGTAGTGTGTGTGGTGTATGTGTGATGTGTGTGGTGTGCTGTGTGTCTGTGGTGTGTATGGTGCATGTGTGTGGTGTGTGTGTGGTGTGTATGGTGTATGTGTGTGGTGTGTGTGTGGTGTGTGTGTATGTGTGGTGTGTGGTGTGTGTGTGTATGTGTAGTGTGTGTGGTGTGTGGTGTGTGTCTGTGTGGTGTGTGTGTGTGTGTGTGTGTTGTGTGTTTGTGTGATGGGGCACAGGATCTCTCTTGGCCAGTACTGCATGGGCCAGGCTAGATAGCTACAAGTCTTTGGTGATTCTCCTGTCTCCACTTCTATTAAGGGGAGAAAAAGGTTTTCAATCTTCATTTTATAAATCTCATGGCAGCTGCTTGAAAGACTGTGTGACATCGAATCCTAATTTGCGACAATTGCACACGGTTTTTAAACCTAAACATACATGTTATCAGCTGTGTTCAGGAGTCCTATCTTACGAGGTGATTAAATATCTCTTTTATCCTTGTATGTTTTGCACTCCTCTCCCTGTTAATGTTATTTAAAGTTTTTTAATTTAATTTTTATATGACATTTTAAATCATATTCTTCCCTTCTTCCTACTGTTCCCCAATACTTCCCATCTCCTATCTACCAAACTTCATGTTCTATTCCTTTCTCAAAAAATTTGCATGAAAACAACAAAATACAAATCAAAATAGTTATACAAACTAAAAGAAAAAGAAAATCCGTAAGAAAAAATATTAAAACAGAAAAAATGAAACAATGGCTCTCAAACAAACAACAAACAAACCATAGAGTTTGCTTTGTGTTGTTCCACAACTCCAGGGCATGGGGCCTGCTCTGGAGTGCAGATATGGAACCTGATTTTGCCTTTCCCAGAAAGTATCAGTTGCAAATAGCTTCTCGGTTAGAGGTGAGACTTCGTGTCATGCAGCTTTTCTGCTCACTGCTGAATGCTCCAGAGCCTGTCACTCTCTGCACATTGTCCAGGTGTGGTCTCGGTTGAAGTTAGACTCTACTGCCAAAGAAAGCTTCTTTGATGATGTTTGAACAGTTTTCTATCTTGGGTGGAACAATATGTCATCACATATCATTTATCATTCTGTTCATTAGCAGAATAATAGCAGCAGGCTTTCCTTCAGCCCCCATGACCAATCTAGTATCAGGTTCTTGGCAACTTCAGTCGTGTCAGGTGTGGGATACATTTCATGAAGTGGACCTTAAATCCAAGCAGGTTTCTGGTTGTAGGCTGGGCGATATTGATGAACGCTTCTCTCTTTCACTAGCTTACAAAGTATTCCAACACTATGAACGTTAGTCATGGGGGTGAAACTTTTGGCAATAGAGAGTAACTGAGAGTAACTGTAGCCTTGGCAATATGCTATGATGTTTGGGGCTCTATGGGATCTCTTTAGCCAATGTCTATCCCTTTCTTTTTATTTTTCATTTTTTGTTTTCCATATTTTATGACCACAGTTCCCCTCCCACTCCTCCCACCTACCCTACCTTTCCTCTCCCTCAGATCCACTCCTCCTCCCTTTCCCTTCAGAAAAGAGCAGGCCTCCCATCAAAGCAGGACACAGTAAGACTGGGAATAAACCTGCATATCAAGGCTGAATAGGAGGAAATGGATCCCAAGAGCAGATGAAAGATTCAGAGACACTCCCACTCCCACTGTTAGGTGTTCCACAAAAGTCCCAAATTACGCAATCATACCTGTATGCAGAGGCTCTACATCAGAACACGCAGGCTCGGTGATTGCCGGTTCAGTCTCTGTGAGCTCCTCTAAGCTCCACTTAGCTGATGTCTGTGAACTCTCCCATTGTCCTAAACCCCTCTGGCTCCTATAATTCTCCTCCCTGATGCAGAATATTCTTTTTAGGTGTGTGACTTTTGTTTACACTGCATTTGTTTAACTCTGTGAAGCTGTATTTACTGTGCCTGTCTAAAACACCAGATGGTCCTAACAAAGAGTTGAATGGCCAATAGCGAGGAGCAAGGACAGGTGGGGGATAGCAGGCAGAGAGAAAAAAACAGAAGACTCACAAAAACAGAACAAGGAGATGAGGACGTTGGGGGCTAACCACGCAGCTACACAGCAAGCCACAGAGAAGGAAGAGAAGAAAACAGAAATACAGAAAGATAAAAGCCCAGAGGGCAAAAGGTAGTAGGGATAATTTAAAGTTAAGAAAAGCTGGCAAGAAAGAAGCCAAGGCCACGCATTCATAACTAAGAATAAACTTCCATGAGTGATTTATTTGGGAAATGGGTAGTGGGCCTTTCTAAAAGCCAAAAAAATAAAACTTCCCACAGTACCTCCCCTCTTCTGTGGGTTACTCAAGCTCCAAAAGGAGGGAACCTGCCCTGCATGCTTCTCATTTCCTCTATTCCCTTCTTAATGCTCCTTCTCTGAAAGCTGTTTCCTTCCATTAGCTGAGCAGCTCTGAGCAGCAATGCTTGTACTTCTTAGTGGTCATGGACACATAACTCTTTTAAAAAGTGCTGGTCTGATCTGTCCACACAAACCACACACACATACATGAAAGGTACCGAAAGAATAACAGAGAATGACAACTTAGGTGGCTTTGTCATTTTAAACATATTCAGCTACTCAAAGTACTTGCTTTTGTTGAAGAACCATGGCAAAGCCTAGCTCTGTGCCAGCTGATATGGGCAGGCAACAAGGCAAGGCCTCTGAGCTACACTAACACTCCAGGAGTCCTGAAAATCCTGAGACGGGGAAGAGCAACAGCTGAGCAACTTTTTCTTGGATTCACATGAACCCAAGGTTTGGCAGAACAGGCAATACATTGTTTCCCACAGTCAGTTTAGTTGTTCCCTACAACTATTAAACAATCAAAAGGTTTTTAAAAATAAGATCTTTTACATAGTCCACCAAAATGGAAAAAAGTGGAAGGTTTCACACACACTTTCTTATTTAGCTACATAGTAGAAATTGCTCTGACTCTAGGTATACATATGTGTGTGTACTGGATGCTTGGAGAATTTCAAACATGTGCACAAAAAAATGTAATCGCAGCGAGTTACCATTTCCTCTTCCGACTACCTCTGGATCCCTGTCACATGCTCAGCTTCTCCTCCCTTCTTAATTTCTGTCCCTTCTTTTCTTTCCTCCTCCTCTTTCCACTGGATTGCGCTAGCGCTATGAACACGTGCATGGATGGGGCCATCCACCAGAGTATGACAAACCTACCAGTGCCTTTGGAGGTAGGATGACTCAGGTTAGAACCTCAGAAGCTTTGTTATAGATGTCACCACCACTCCATACATGGAATGGTGCATTATAAAATGGCTTTTAAGAAAAAGAAAATAAATTTTAACTTGTATTTTATGATTATTTACATTTGCTTTCATTTCTGTTGCTTTGATGAAAATTCCCTGACAAAAATCAGATTATCAGGGAAAGATTCATTTTAGTTTACAATTTCCAGTTACAGTGCATGTGGAAGGAAAGTCAAGAGAGGATCTCACAATAGCTAGTTACAAACAGTCCAGAGCAGAGCAAAAATGAGTGTGTCCATGCTTGCTACTCGGCTCAGCTTCTCCATGCTTATACATTCTAGGGCTGAAGCCCAGGGACTAGTTCTGCCCACAGTGTGCTGGGTTCGCCTACATCAACTAACACACACAAGGTAACTCTCCAGAGATGTGTGCCAAAACTAACTTGATCTAGACAGTCACTCACTGAGAGTCTCTTCCCAGGAGAGTCTAGACAGTGTGAACTTGACAGTTAAAACCCATCATCATAATTTCTTTGCTGAAAATACGCCTGGTTAATGTCAACATCTTGTTTTAAAAATTCTTGAGGTTTTAATAATTAGCCCCTCATGCTCAGGGGTTATTGGGTGTTTGAGGTTAAGATGCTATTCAACCTTAGCTGAACTTCCAGGTCATCAATGAATGAGTCTTGCCATGTAGTGTTTGCTCCTCTGCATTTATTATATGAATGAATGGATCATTCTAACTCCTTACACTCTCAAATCTCTGTATCAGTAAAATATTACAAGTAGTAGCACCAGGGATGTTGCTGAAGGGACTAAAGGTTAGGAGGAACAAACGGTCTCTAATGCCAACAGAATGCCTGCCACTCACTGGACTAAACAAGTTCATTCTTATCCTTTTGGAGTCTCCATTTATTAAAAATTGTCCTCTTTTTTATTATTTTTAAATGTTTGTTTTCTAAGGAGAAAAAAAATAAAGGGTGTGGATTGGGTGGGTGGGGGAGGATCTGGGAACTGGGAAGGGAAAACCATAATCAGAATATATTGCATAGAAAATACTTTTCAATAAATAAAAAAACTACTTTCATATAAAAAAGAAGAAATGAATTAGTAAAAAAAAGTCTAACAAGTATGCATTAGATGAATAAATTACATAAAATAAAAATAAATAATTTTTTTTTATTTATGGAGAGATGCCTCAGTGGGTTAAAAGCCCTGTCTGCTCTTCCAGAGAACCCGGGTTCAATTCCCAGCAGCCACATGGCAGTTCATAGGTGACTGTAGCTCCAGTTTCAGGGGATCTGACACCCTCACACAGACATACATGCAGGCAGGCAAAACACCAATGCACATAAAATAAAATGAATAAATTAAAAGTGATTGAACGGAACTAGTGAGGCATCCAATTTCAAAAGAACACATGCCAGGAATTGTGGACTCCCATCTTGTTGACATCCAAGTCTTTCTCCCTCTCTCCCTCCCTCTCTCCCTCCCTCCCTCTCTCCCTCCCTCCCTCCCTCCCTCCCTCCCTCCTTCCCAGTGAGTAGGCAGGGACAATTTTCATTTACATCAGTGGTTGTACATATGTCCAACATCTATATTTTTGAGACCTTGGTATTACTTTAAGAACAAATCCATAGCAAAAGTATTTGAACTTAGAAGTCAAACTATCGATGCCAAGACTTGAGACTGCATGGTATGATTGGAGTTCAGGAGAACTGGAGATCAGACACCCAGACATGTTCACACAGACATAAACATTGTCTTTCAGGTGGTCTAAAGAGAGAGGGCTTAGACTGGATTTGGATGATAGGCCTGCCACACTCAGCCATTTTTTTCCCTTGTCACAGAAGAAAATGTGATTTCAAGACTCATCATTGATCCAATCAGAAATCTAATTTTGGCACCTACTAGTTGGTAGCCTTAAGCAAGTGATCTCCTCTATGCGATAATATCAAAGGAGTCACTATGATCCCCAAGGAAAGCCTGTAATAGTGCCAGCATAGGTTCCAGCTTTCTTAGGGTAAACTGATAAACTAAATCCTCTCATAACTGCCAGAGTGCTGACTGGATGAGGAGGCAAGCAGCTTCTTCTTCTTCTTCTTCTTCTTCTTCTTCTTCTTCTTCTTCTTCTTCTTCTTCTTCTTCTTCTTCTTCTTCTTCTTCTTCTTCTTCTTCTTCTTCTTCTTCTTCTTCGGTGAAAAAAGTTTCTCCATGCTATTACTGACCCTACCTGGTACACTAACTGGCTCTTAGCCTTAACTATCCATTGGATTTACCCAGAGAACCTAAAAACAGTAACTCCTAGATTATAAACCCAGAAACTGAGCTGTCATTGATCAGGGATGCAGCAGGGCATCATACAATGTATCAAGTAGCCAAGGTTAAAAAGAAAAAAGCTATGCTATAAAACATGCAAAATTATATGATTTCCAGGTATATTATATAAGCTACTAGATAAATTAATTTTATATACCTTTGTGGTTTTCTTTCTTTTTTTCTTTCTTTTTGAGACAGGGTTTCTCTGTATATCCACTCTGGCCATCCTGGAACTTTCTCTGTAGACCAGGCTAGCCTCAAACTCAGAGATTCACCTGCCTTTGCCTCCCAAGGGCTCTGATAAAAGGTGTGCACCACCACTGCTTGACTGCCTGGCTTCTTCTTCTTCTTCCTCCTCCTCTTCCTCTTCTTCCTCTTCCTCTTCCTCTTCTTCTTCTCCTTCTCCTCCTCCTCCCCCCCCCCCCCCCCCCCCCCCCCCCCCCCCCCTCCTCCCCCTCCCCCTCCCCCTCCCCTCCTTCTCCTTCTCCTTCTCCTTCTCCTTCTCCTTCTCCTTCTCCTTCTCCTTCTCCTTCTTCTTCTCCTTCTCTTCCTCCTCTTCTTCTCCTTCTCCTTCTTCTTCTTCTTCTCCTTCTCCTCCTCCTTTCTCTTTTTTCTTCTTCTTCTTCTTCTTCTTCTTCTTCTTCTTCTTCCTCTTCCCCTTCTTATTCTTATTCTTTTAATAACAAATGAAGACACAAAAGCTCTTTCCACTAGACTTTACCTATTATTTTAAAACATCATTAAAAAGCCCCAACATTCCAGTCTTTTGTATACTCACTTTTTTAAACTACTTAAAAAAAAAACACAAACAAAAAGATTTCTGCCTTCATAGCACATATAGAATGGCCCTGGATTGTTTCTACAAAGCCTAAATATTACAGTAGCCATCTCCCACTGCTTGACTTCTGTCTTGCCTGTGTGCAAACTCCTACCAAGAAAAGCTTCTGCGTTTCACCTCATTTGCCACACGACGATGCTCACCTACTTAAGTTAGGGTACCAGAGTTGATGAGAAATTCTTTGGGAAGCCAAACACAAGTTTTTGCTTTCAACCATTTATAGCAATCAGCTGGCTTTTCCAGTCCCTCATTAGATCAATCATGGCCATTGTCTTGCAGTTGAGTGGGAAATCGTTACAGGTGGAGGAAGACATGATGCCTCTAATTCAGCAGCCAACCCCCGCCCTCATGGGAAAGCTGCAAGGAATTACAATCAAACAGAAGACTTGGGAGGGAATGGGGCTGTTTCCAAGAAGAATTGCTAAAATGCTCTGGATTCAGGGTTGCACATAAAATAGAAACCCAGAGTGAATCTACAAGAGACTCCCCCCCTCCATAGATGAGATGGGGTGCTGTTGTCTTTCAGGCACAGAGTGGGCTGCTGCACTTCGGCTGAGCTGATCGTCTCACATTTGGCAGGAACTTCCCCTTTTTACAGGCCATTTATTTGGAATGTGTTTAACAGGTGGCCCTGTTGCTGGGTCCAAACCGAGGGCTTCTGTGGTGTAGGCCCCTGCACATCTTTGTGACTGAACTGAGTGACACTTATGGCTACTGTTTGTCAAAAATGTAGGGAATTCTTTTTTGTCTCTTTGCACTTCTCCCTGGCCTGTTGAACAACGTTAGTTCCAAGACCAGCTGAACCTAGCACAAAGGGGTAAGCAAGAGGGAAATTGCTGGAGTTTCCATTTCTGTTTGGCTCTAAATATGGCCCTGGGGTTTGACCCTGGGAGCAGGTGGGACTTACTTATCCCCTCTCCCCTTCAATTAAAGCCTGCCTGGGAAATGTCTATTTGAAGGAGTTATTGAAAGTGGTAGATATTTTCTGCCCACTGGCAGAGGGAGAAATGATGCGCACGTCTGAATAAATAACTGAAAATGGCTTCTCACTGTTCAGGAAGTACAATCAATTTGAAATTAGGATTATGGAAACATCTGCGAAAATTCAAGTGTCATCTCAATTTGAGCTCATTCAGATCCTGTATTTTTCAACTTCCCAAGCAGTGCATTTAAAATCTAATCCTAATTAACACACATAGTTTAATTATAGCCAACAAAATATTCTACAAAAATTGTGTGTGCTGGTTGGGGGAGGGGAGGGGAGGGAGGAGACGAGGGGGAAGCCAGACAAGTGTTCTCTGATTGTAAAAATTCTTGTTTGGTTAATAATATAAATCCTCAAGATTTTAAACACACATTTAAGCTTGCTTATTATGAATTGAAGTAAAAGGAAGGAAGGATGGAAGGAAGGAAGGAAAAAAGGAAGAAAGGAAGGAAGAAATGAAGGGGAAAGAAGAGAGGAAGGCAGGGAGGAAGTAAGAAAAGCCGAAGTGTGGGGCCTGCCTCCTTCTTGATCTTGTTTTTACTTCTTCCCATTTCTTGCTGGCCTGGACAGAAGAATCTGTTAATTCGGTTCAGAGATCCTGTTCTGTGAAGCCCCTTGTTACTTAGCTTATTTTTTTCCTGTGATCAGAAGATAAACTTTTATGGCTGTGTGTGCGTCCAAATAAAGAAATAAATCTACTTTCACAAAGCAAACTTTATGATGTGTTGTTTAGTGGCAAGCAGCCTCTCTTAAGGATTCCAGGGCTTAGCTGAGCAGCGTGGCAACGCGGGTGCGTGCTTTATTGGAGCTTCATCCTAATCAGCGAAAACAAGGCAATCAACCATCTTGCAGATTTACCAGAGCTCCCCTCCCAAGCCTGGCGGAAGTGGAATGTGCAAAGGGAACACCAATTTGAAAGAAAACAAAACGAAAGTCAAGCAGCCAACAGAGGGAGGGGGACCACGTTGGAACCCCACACCATTTTAACGAAAACTGACTTTGGAAGAGATATCAAAAATCCAATCTGGCATCTTCTCAATCATTTCGGTGTCATCTTAGCTAGTAATGACATACGAGGCAGTACGACTTTTCTTACTCTCATCCTTAAGCACCTTCTTTCTTTGTTACTGAAGTAGAGAACTGACTTCTAAGTCCTCTTAGTGCGGTTCTTAAGCTTTCCAGTGCTGCGACCCTTTAATACACTTCCTCATATTGTGGTGACCCCAACCATAGGTTATTAGAGGTTGATTTCCTCTAAGTAGGAAATCACAGTTGTATTAATCCTAGAAAAACATAAATTTTCCACAGAACTCTAGACCAGCCTAGAAACTGAGAGTCTGTTTCCTACCTCCAGACTCCATGGGTGGCACACTCATGGTTCACTGAGCCTGGGAGCTCTCATTGCTCACACTCATGATGCACTGAGTTTATAATTTATAACTGTGATTTTGTTTTATGAGTTGTAATGTAATATCTGTGTTTTCTCATGGTCTTAGGCAGCCTCTGTGAAAAGTCTTAGTAGCTTGATTGCATCATGAATGTGGAGAAAGAGAGCTCCCAGTCCTCACTGCAGTATGAGTATGAGCAATGAGAGCTCCCAGGCTCAGCGCATCATGAGTGTGAGCAATGAGAGCTCCCAGGCTCAGTGCACCATGAGTGTGAACAATGAGAGCTCCCAGGCTCAGTGCACCATGAGTGTGCCACCCATGGAGTCTGGAGGTAGGAAACAGACTCTCAGTTTCTAGGCTGGTCTAGAGTTCTGTGGAAAATTTATGTTTTTCTAGGATTAATACAACTGTGATTTCCTACTTAGAGGCTGAGAAGTGTTTTCTTTTATTTTCTTTGCCCTGGTTTGTTTATGAGTAAATTTTATTCTTTTGAAGACCATGTTTCCAAGAACCCATAGCAATGGAGCTATTCTCAGGTGGATGGAGGAATGAGTGGATTACAGGGAATGTGCTAGAGTCTGTATTTCTGGGCAGTGTGCAGGCACCTCCAAAACCCTAACCCACAGGAATGTAAGGGTTGGCCTCAAAATTACAGCTCTAGAGTAAATTCTGACCAAATCCCACCCACTGTGGAGTTACGGGCTTTGGAACTCTCAATAATATGTTTGTATCTTGTGGGGTGTTGTCAGAGACTTCAAAGACACATTAAATGTCTAATGTTTTTATTTTCAATCCAAAATGTCATTACAAGGTCAGTTGGAGGCAGAACATCGTGGTAAATTTGGCAAGCCACTTAGGAGAACTCCACTCCTGTGCCTGTCTGCTTTTGGGCTCCACGCCCATCTGTGGTGTAACATCACCACCAGCTTTGTTGTTGGCCATCACTGTTTGTGTAAGGATGGAAATGCCCGATGCAGCTGGAGAGAGAGTCTCTTTCCAGGAAATGTGGAACATGAGCTGAAATACTTAGAGGCAGGGTGTTATGGAGCTATCCTTTCATTATCAACCCTTTGTGGGTTCTTCTATATCAAGGACTTTTTCAGCCATTCCTCAGTTCTCTGGGTTACTGAGTATTTTCCCAGCAAACGGACTTCCTTCTCTCAGGTGTTAGTTCATCAGTGTTTATTGACCACCTAATGGGCTTTCCATTAATTTTCCTGCTTACCCTTTTCTACAATCATAGTGGTTGAACAACCACCTCACAAGAGCAAGAGAACTGCACACACAGCAACATACAGACAACTTATTGTTCACAGAAATGGCAATGATTTATTTAAAGAACAAACAAGCTGTGTCAACCAAGTTCAAGCCCAAGCTCAAGACCATAAAGCATGTGCAGCGACGATGCGGGCTCTGGAGTTTGAAGAGTATTTCTTCCGGTTCATATGGGACCAACGCCATTTAAAGTGCTAAATGTTTGCTTTCCTCGTCTGACAGGAGACAACATAGGTTCTGAAAACTAAATGGAAGCACACACATGAGTGTCCTTAGTAGTTGCCTTCATGTGGCACGTTTTCAGAACTCAGCACATGCTGGCAATTTTTTTGTTGATTCATGTTGTCATGGGATAGCCCAGAAACAAGCAGGACGGGCATAGGCTCTAAAAGATATGATGGCTTAGCCAAGGCTATACAATATGAATGTCTTTTGAAGTCATTCATGAACATTCATTTAGTACCTTCAGTGAATACTTGCTACCTTAGGAAAGCAGTTTCCTTCATTCCTAACATGCATAGTCTAAAGTAGAGACTGTGTAAGTCAACTTCTCTATCACTGGGACACAACACCCTAGGAAACAATTTTAAGGTGCAAGGAATATTTTGTGCTCCCAGTTTCTAAGTTCTTAATTCATTCCATCTTAGACCCTCTATAATAAAAGTGTGGTGACTAATGTCGGTCACCTTCTGGGGCCAAGAAGCAGAGTGAGAAGGGTCTGGAGAAAGGGTAGACCCTTAAAGACAGGCCCTTGGTGACCTTCAAGTAGGCCCTACCATCTAGAGGGCGTTCAGCTACTGAACTCGACAAGTGATCCGCCTAGCTAGCACCCTCATGATTCGGTCACTTCATAATGGGCCACCAGCTGGGACTAGTCCTTTATGATAGGAGTCGTTTGGACAGATATTTCAAATCCAAACCAATTTGTACAGATTCCATTTCTTGCCTTAGTAAATGAAGTTTTATCAGAACACAGTCAAGTTCATTCATTTGATTTATTTCTACTTAGATGGTCGATTCTGAGTGCTTGCTACTGAGACAAATGATCCTGGAAGCCTAAAATATTTATATCTATTCCTTTACATGAATTGTACCATATCATGCCACAGTAGATCTGTGGTTTGCTGGCCTAGAAATGCTGAGAAAGGGCTAATTAGAATAGAGAAAAGAAAAACCAAAACAAAACCAAAAAAGAGTTGCGCGATACGAACAAGCGCTAGTGTTTTTAGTTTCCATTATTCCCATTGAGAAATTTCCCACTTTGTAAGAGGATTCTCTTTTAGCAATGACAGAAGTTTGAAAGTGGTTTCTGTTGTCTCTATGCCTTGTCTGTTGTTCTTCACAGTTAACCTCAGGTCGTTTCCTTCCCTGTCATTAAGGGTATTGTCCTTGCGTTTCTCTAGTGAGAAGAAACTAGGTGTCCTGTTGTTCAATAGGGCTAAGCTGCAAAGCTGCTGGACAGACACACCCTTCAGCCACGAAGCCCTGAAACACCTCTTGACACCCACTCTTAGGAATAATGATCATGTCCTTGTGTGCTTAAAACATGGATTCATTCAATCATTCCAGCTTCCTGACTTCAAAATGTTGAGTGTGTTTATACACATAGTTTAGCTTTAACCTTTCTACTGGAAATGTACACCCTGAGAGATGTTTCAGATTTTTTTTCTAAAAGAAGTAAAGATTCTTCCACAAAGGATGACAGGGTGCAGCAGCACCATTACTCGAGAATGTCGCTACGCTTGGTGGGAGAGGGCCAGGGCTACCCTTGCAAAAGCTCTTCAGGCTGACGTCAGCCTGTAGATTTCTGGCTGGATTCTAATAACTCTGATAATTAAGGAGTGCTGAAGACAAAGCCCTGTAGTCAGGCCGTCGGAACACACACAATTCCGACATCTGTATTTCAAGATATCTTTGGACTTACTTTCTTTAGGTTGGGCAGGTGCTCTGAAGAAGGGTTATAAGTATTGTTACTTAGAAAAGACCAAGTTGAGCTGAGCTTGTAATCTCAGCCCTCCCAGAGTGAGAGCTGAGGCTAGAGGGTCAAGAGTTCAAGGCTACCCTGGGCTATTTAGTAAGTCCCTGTCTCAAACACAAGAGAATAGGGAGGAGGAGAGAGGGATGGAGAGGAGAGGAGAGCAGGGGGGGGGGACTGAGGGAGGGAGGGGGGGAGGGGGGGAGGGAGGGAGAGAGAGAGAGAGAGAGAACCAGGCCAGGCTAGAATTAAAGTTACCCCAAGCAAAGCGTTCTGGAGTCAATGGAACCCACACCATACAGCTTCAAACATCATCTACCCTGGGTTTCAACTGCTGATTCATTATAGCAAAGGTGCTGGGGAAGAGACTGCTCTTGAAAACCGACGTTCATGTTTGTCATTACCCTGGAGGCTGGGTCAGTCTAAACACCGGCTTCCGAAAAGATGAGGTCTAGGGTACTGAATATAGACAAGCTTGGTCAACTGATGAACCAAGTCTACCGGGAGGTGAAGAGGGAATTGAATAAGAGCGATCTCATAAAGCATCCAAATTAGGCTGTTATGAGTTCAGCAAGGTGACAGGAAAGGGAGCGGAAGGTGGAGAACGATGTAGTGATTTAAGGTATTTCAGGACTGCTTGGAATCAAAACTCAAAACTCAAACTAGAACTGTAGTACAGACATTTCCGGGGTAAGTGTGAATCCTTAGCTGTCAAAATCCTTTCAAGTTTGAAATCTCAGCAATTCAGTTGTGAAAGAGGAATGGACATGTTTTTTAGTCCTCTCAGCCCTACTCCTGACTGGTCCTGGTGCCTGGTCCTAAAGCTGGGAAGGTGCAGGGCCTCGGCCAAACTGACTAAACACAGTAAAGCTTGGTGAAGGCCACAGGCCCTGTGGGCAGGTTATCAGCCCACTCGTAAGAAAGTGAAAGTGTGGGAGGGATTTACATGTAGCATGCACGTGGCATGTGTGTGTGTCTCTCACCAGGGGTCTTTTACCTAGATAGTCAGGCAAGTGACTTTTTTTGAGGAAAGAAGTTCAGTCACTTCTCAAGTCTAGTCAACTACTCTACACAGGTGCACAGAACATGTCTGCCTTCCAGTATCCCTCACCTTTAACACCACTCCTGTGCAGCTCTCAGTAACACTGACTCCTCAGCCCCTTCTCTCTCTCTGTGGGGTTCAACCTTCTGCGTTTGGCTCAATTGTGAACCCAGCCTCTATTTTTTTCATCAGTGTTGTTCCTCTGTGCCCTTTCCCCCTGTTCTTGAAGGGCTCTGGGGAGGGGAGGGAGGGTGTTGGACATAAGAGGACTCTTTGCACTGGCAAGCAGGTTTCTTTCCAAGATCCATCACATTTGGGGTCTGCTCTGTGCTTCTATTGCTGAGGTTTCTGCTATCACCTCCCAGTTTCCCCTTCTTTCCTCCCTTCACCACAGGTCAGTTACTTGCCCTCACAGAGGGAGGGTGACAGTTCCTTAAAGGGCACACAGACTTCATGCTAGGCAGACACCCTCATGCTTTCTGTTGCCCAAATTTATCTCTCTTCTTTGTAGCCTTTTCTTAGCCAAAGGTTGGAAGTACCCACTAGCAAAGAAAACTCATAGTATTCCCGTGCATAAGGGAAAAACATTTTAGTTTAAGCTTAATTCTCCAGTTATTTTTGAGAACAACTCTCAATAAACAGCTAGAACATAATACAATAAATGTGACTTTCTACCTACTAGTCAGTGGATCAGCAAGATAATTGTGATTGGAAGGCAGAGTGTCAGGTTTCTTTTCAAAGATTATATTCTTATTTGTGCGTGCATGTGTGCATGTGTGAGTGCGTCTCTCTCTCTCTCTCTCTCTCTCTCTCTCTCTCTCTCTGTGTGTGTGTGTGTGTGTGTGTGTGTGCCTGCGCACGTGTGTGTAAATGTACATACACTTATGTAGGTCCCCAGAGAGGTTAGAAGATGGCATTGAATTGGTTCTCCTGAAACTGAATTTACAAATGGCTGTGAACAAGCCAAAGGGTGCTGGGAAATGTTGTAGGGTCTTTTGCAACAGTACATCTAACCGTAGAGTCTTCTCTTCAGTCCTAAGAGCCAGGCTTCCCATGTAAGTGTGGTGGTCTCTTGACGGCTACTTTTCCTCTCCCACCCTTGGCTTCAGTTCTGGAAATAAAATGTATTTGATCAGTATTTCCATATACTGTGTCAGGGACTCACGGGTTCTCCTCTGGTCCTCTCAAGTGCCAAGGCATGTTTATTGGTGATGAGGGTGGGAATGTGGGCCTCCCCCAGTTGAAGTAAGAAACACACTAGTATCCTGCAGAAGTGCTGTGTCCTGCGTGTAATCCCTGCAGAGAATGACTGTGACGGGCCACTTAATTCTATCATGCCAGTTCGCAGTGTTTCTGTCTCCCAGCCAGTATCTTACATTTTCACTGGAACCTTCCACTTCCTCTCCTCCCCCCTTTTCCTAGTCCCTTTGCCTCCCATTCTCTCTGCTACTTCCCCCTCTTCTCCTCTTTTCTCTTCCCTCCTCTGTTCCTTTGCCCTTCCTCTCTCTGTTTTCCCTTCTTCTTCCATGTTGTTCCTTAAAAATATTGCTGAAAAGCATTCTCAAAACCTTGTAAAGCTCTGAGAAGGCTGAGGTCTTGATGCTGTTTGCGCCATGACCCAGGGTCTCTGACAGCCCACTGGGAACCTACTTCCATGGAGTATGGGGGCCCAAGGCTGCCTGTGATCGAGAGATCAAGAGTCAAAGTACTAGAAAGACAGGATTCCTCTCCTTGGCCCAGCCTACTCTCCCATTGCTTAATTCAAAATATTAATATTATGCTTTTCAAAGTGATTCCACATTTTTATTCACATTGAAGTGTAGGTAGCTTCCATCTAGATTTTCTGAGTGCAATATTCTGGGTATTATCAAGGGAGACTTTTCCTGTGGGTGTGTGGATGGGGACCACACTGTTTCTCCTGTGCGGCTGGTTCTCTAAGAACATTCTAGATCTCTTAGTTAGGTAATTTATCTATAACTAGAGAGACAGGCCATGTAGATGCTGGAAAATAACCTGGTGCTGGAGAGGAATCTGATATACACAGTAGCTCTGATTTCATACTGCTGGCCTGGAGCCCATCTTTCTTGAAGCTATCTCCACACCAAGGTGCACTTTCAAAGTTTCTTTCCTTCCTTCCTTCCTTCCTAACTTCCTTCTTTCCTTCCTCCCTCCCTCCCTCCCTCTCTCTCTCTCTCTCTCTCTCTCTCTCTCTCTTTCTTTCTTTCTTTCTCTTCTTCCTTCCCTCCCACCATTTCCCTCCCTTGTTTTCTCTCTCTCTCTCTCCTCTCTCTCTCTCTCTCTCCCTCTCTCTCTCTCATGTCCTCTTCCACTGCACATTCTTGGCCACTGCCATTTAATCTCTCTGGACTCAAGTAGACATCTAAGGGATAGACTTGGTGGGCAACTGATATGCCACCCAGATTGTTCCTTAGGGACAAGAATGTCCATTTCTAGCAACTGGCCTCATAACTGTCAGTTCCTGTAGAAACTGCTTTGGCTGAGGGGTGTTTCTTGCTCAAGATCAATGGCTTCTGAGGACCAGTGGCCTTCAGATAAGAGATTTAGACTTTCTGCCTCAGAGTGAAGTGTCTGACAGAGCATCCCAGCTTCAAAATTCCCTACACTGACAGTTGGGCATGCTGCCATAGAGATCCAGCCCAGCTTCCTTTCTTCCCCCTGATCTATTCCTACATGCTCCCCTTTGAAATTCTGGGCTTGCTGGACTCTGTCTTAGCTCCCGTTTCCAGGGACACCCAGCACACAGTAGAGAACTCCCATCCCAGCAGCCCTTGGAGAATCTTGTTGTGAAGACGCTCTAGCCTGCTCCTGTCCCTGACGAGCTCAAGGTTGAGCTGCCTGTTGCTAGGCAGGGTGATGCCTGGATAGAAGGAGGTTCTGATTTTTCTTAAAATCCCAAGTTCTTCTTCCTAGTTATCTAAAATAGCCTTTCCTAACTGGCAGACCTAAATGGCCTACCTTACTTTTTTATCTAAAAGTTTGTAACTTTTGCTATTAGAGATTCCAGCTTTGATTCCCATCAAGTACTGCCATATCCCACACTTTCCATCTATTTTGTGTACAAATATCATGTGCTGTTTCATGTTTCTTTAATGAATGAGAACAATGAAGATAGAAATAGAGAAGCCAGCAGCCAACAGCGATGTTTGACTTCTAAGGGCCATAGGGGTGGGGCAGCAGCTGAGGTATGACGAGAAATCATGAGATTGTTAAAGATACAAAATGTTACAGAAAATCCGTAGGCAGATTTTAAAAAAGTCCCAGCAGCCTAAGAGTAGTTTGAAATGCAAGAGAGAGGGGACATTAGCAGGAGCCAACCCTGGCTTTCATGGTGGGGCACTTTCCTTAGACTCTAACATTCATGTCTGTTGTGTCTTTAACCGCTCTGAACTGTACATCTAAACTATTTATTCACTAGCAGTTTTCCATTCATTTTAAAGCTCTTTCTAGTGTCATGAAGCTAATGGGCAGACCTAGTTAGTAGTGATGTTTCAGTCCTAATCCATTCTCTGTGTAAATTACAGCGCCACAGATTGGTAAACTATAAAGGGAATTGTCTTGGTTCACAGTTTTGGTCCAAGGTGGAGAGGTTACATTTGTTGATGGCTCTTTTGCCTGTACAACGCAATGAAAGAAAGAGCCATGAATTAGCTTTCACAGCTGATCTACTCTAAAGATAACACACTAAGCCAGCAAACTGTTATTTGTGTGATTGGGTTAAAACCATTAGTGAAGGCCAACTCGCTCTGAACCACTGCTCCTACCTTACTTCTTACTTACTGTTTAGTCTAATGAGCACAAATGGTAGTCCAGCTTTTGAATTCTTCACACTTAAACCATAGCAACCACCCCTCCCTTCCTCCCAGAATACCAGACTCCATTGCTAGGTGGGTTGTGTAACTTCACCAGTATTTCTGACTAACCCAGGGCACTTGCTTTTTCCTTGGATCTTTTCTTTACTTTTTGAAGTACTTTCTGCCTCAGATCCCCCTGCACTTGTTATCATTCATGTCTGGGACTCTCTTCTACTGTTAACTTCTCATTCTCCATCCTCAGCCCATGTAATTCTCTCTGAGTCCATTTCTCCAGCTTGGATTATCCATCTTGCTGTCCTTACATGGTCCTCATTAACCCCGCACCAACCATGCCTGTAACGGGCTCAACTGCAGAAGTAGTTGTCAGTCTCCCTGAGGCAGGCAAGCATAGGCAATGGTTTAGTAATCTGGGAACCCATTTGGTTTTGAATAAGCCCTTATAATAAAGTACCCAGCATCCTAGCTCCTTTGTGTGCATTAATATACATACGCATCTGTTGGAGAAGGCCGCTTTTTGGTTCCTAGCCGCCTGGCTAGCTTAGACCCAAAATAATCACACAGAAACTGTGCACCTAGTAACCTCAGGAGTCTCGAGTACCTACTTGCATCAGGCTTTATATACCTTTCTCAGAATAATAGAGTAAGTTGTTTAATCCTCTATAATAACAAAAGTTATGCAGCTTCTGTTCAAGTATATTCCTAGTGTAGCCAACAGATACGCTGATCTGGTCTGAACTGGTTCAGGGTAAGTAAAAAAAGGTAAAATTGTGTCTTCAAGTAAATTGCTAGGAGAGAATCCCTATTAACAATCTTATGATTAATTGAGCATGCATATTAAGGGAAGGGACAAGCACAGTGATCAAGGCCTTATGCAATTCAAGCCTTATCAGTCAAAATAGAGAAACACCCTCACTATGCCCCTAGTAATCAGAATCCCCCCTCTCCTCACTTTTCAAGACAGGGTTTTTCTATGTAGCCTGGGCTGTCTTGGAACTTGCTCTGTAGACCAGGGTGGCCTTGAACTCAACGATCTGCCTGCTTTTGCCTCCTGAGTGCTGAGATTAAAGGCCTGTGACACTACCACCTGGCTTCTTCTCTTGAACCTATAAAGGAATCTCTATGATGGTACCCTTGATCACCTTTATTCATGTGAACTGTGTCAGCCTTGACAGTGTGTCTCCCTATAACTTGCACTGTCACTTTTCTCCAAACAAAGATATCTGCATGAGCCCTGATTTTCAATTCTTTGGATAAGAGGCTCAGAAACACCAGACCCTGACCCTCATCACAGGTCATCACCCCTCGTTGGACCCTCAGACTCTCGTGAGTACTGGGTAGACCTGTGTATCCTCAGTGCTCTATAGTGCTTTGTGGATGACCTGTGCCTGTCATCCTGCTGCCTTAGTGCTACGCTGTAGGCCAAACTGAACTTAGAAGGAGAGAACCTTGACACAGACAAATGATCCATTTTTGTTTCTATTTCACTTACAGGGTTCTGTTTAGTGGGTACTCAGCAGTTTTAAGAAAAAATGAACTAATTGCCAAATCAGAGCATGTTAAACCTAAAGGGAACCTGGGTGGCCTCATGGAAAGGCATTTAGGGAGAGATAAGAAACGAGCAGAAGTTAAGCACAACTGTTTAATATGCCCGATCTCCTGCCCAGACCATCAGCTGTGTGACCTAATTTAATACCTTCAAATTTCCTGAGACAAGTTTCTGTTGGCTTCTTTTACTCTTAAAGAAACTGAAATTGAAGGGTTATGCTTTCTCCGTCTCAGTCCTATGCCCTTACACCGCCAGGGCTGCACATTCCCAACTTCAACATGTGTGCAGCTTCCTGAAGAGTCACTGAGGTAGACACAGGGACTCAGGAGCTCTGAGGTTCTGCAGGTAATAACAAGTCAGTTACTGAAGCTTGAGACAGAAAACCCGGACCTATCTCAACAAGTTCCAAATATTGACACACATATGAATCACTTGAGGACCTATAAAAATGCAGATTATGGTCTCCTGGCTTAAGAGTGAGGCCTGGGACTCTGCATTCTGGTATATTTTCTTTTGGGCAGGGCAGGTAGACTCCTCTTCTGCATGGACTATACTTTAAGTGGTAAAGCATCTGTATGACCTCCCCCTCACCTCTTTCAGACAAGAACAGGCCTTCCAGGAACATCAGCTAAACAGAGCATAACAAGTTACAATGACCAGGCACATATTCTCACATCAAGGCTGGATGAGGCAATCCAGTAGGAGGAAAAGGGTCCCAAAAGCAGGCAAATGAGTCAGAGAGCCCCTGCTCCCACTGTTAGGAGTCCCAAAAGAACAATAAGGTACTCAGCCATAACATATATGCTGAGGACCTAGGTCAGACCCCTACAGACTCCCCAATCTCTGAGAGCCCCCACAAGTCCTGGTCAATTGATTCTGTGGGTCATGTTCTTGTAGTGTCCCTAAGCCCTCTGGTTCCTCCGATCTTTCATCCCCCTCCTTCACAGGACTCCCCAAGCTCTGCCTAATGTGCTCTTATGTGTTGCTGGGTGAAGACTCTCTGGTCTCTCTGATGAGGATGCTGCTAGGCTCCAGTCCTAGAACACTCTGCAGGCAGGACAAGTCCCAGTCCCTGCCCTTGATGTCTTGCCTGGTTACAGAAGATGGCTGGTTCAGGATCTGTGTCCTTGAGTAGGATCTTTAAAAGATGATTAGGGTTATTCCCTCAAGGACAGATTAATCCTTTCATTCTATTAATAAATTAATTGGCTAATATGTTGTTTCAAATGCAGGTCTGCTCTACCAGTCAGGACCCTAGTTGTCTCTCACGTTCTTTGCTCTTGCCATATTCCCTGTGAGCCTTGGGAATCTGCCAGGCAGAGGTCACCACTAGATGCAGCCTCTTGACCTTGAACCAGAACTCTGAGCCAAAATAAGCCTCTCTATGACTTGTTAGTTTGTGGTGTGCAATAAGAACAGAGACTATAACACCAGCTTGGGTTGTTAACCACTTCTAATGTGAGAAGGGCAGGGGTGGGCTAGAGAGCTCATGGGATCTCTAGGGGAGGACGAGGTGTTTTGTCAAGTCAACAGGGAGGGTTATCAGATACATCAAGTTCACCTGAGTATGGAGCATAGATAGGAGGCCCCCACCTTCCAACATTTAAAAACTTTGTGACATCACCAGTTCTAGAAAAACCCCAGGTTCATAATGAAACTCACTGTCAGGTGAGTCTTGTTTTGTTTTGAGTCCATTTACACAGTTTCTCACAGTCCTTCACTGGGTGACTTAGGGGCATACTCTGGGGGTGAATTCTGGGAACTCTAACTGATCTTTCAGGTTGACATGAAGTGGGTTTGCTCTCCTCGGAGAACTTCACTGGCTTTCTTGTAAATCTTAGCTCTTGCTTGGGGCACAACATGGCTTCTGTTACACTTGTGGGATCTCCATGTGTGGTGCCTGCTGCTACAGGTTCCCATCTATGGGAATGTGGAGGGAATACTGCAAGCCTTATTCAAAGAGGCTGGGCATATTCTTGAATTTTCTCGTCTAGTCCTCTATTCCCATTGTCAATAGAATATGTTTAAAAAATGAGGCCTGAAGTCCTTGGTAGGCTGAACCTAGCCTGGGTTTTTGCTGGGGTCCACTTCTGATTAAAACAAATTCTTTTTTTTATAGAAATGCTGCCCAGGTGAAGGGCATTCACTGCTCTTGCAAGTAGAAGTGGAGGAAGAAGAGGACAGACAGGAGTCTGACTGCGGTGCATGTTAGCTCTGCTCTGTACAGGGCCATCTGCCTCAAGATTTGTGTTCTCTTCTGACTATGAGGTGCTAAAGTAAACATCCTCCTGTAAGGCAGGAGAGTAGAGAAAAACATGGGTTGGAGAGAGGGCACCGTAGTTAAGAGTAACCTGCTCTTGCGGAGGACTCAAATTTGGATTCCAGTACCAGTCTATGGGCTCACAACTGACTATAACTCCCAATCCAGGGAATCCAACATCCTCTCTGGTCTCTGTGGGCACTTATATATTCAGTATACCTCCCACATGTACACATATTCACATAATTTCAAAGAAATATTTTACAAGATATTTCAGAATAGAGATGGGCATATTACACCTGGAGGATAGGACGGACCCCTTAAAAGTGAGCCCCTTTTACCCGTTTTTCAGCCTTCACATTGTAGACTGTGAGTGCTGGGTGAAAAAACGCCCAGACTCTGGATGATGGCAGTTTCAAAGTGTTCCATGCCAACGTCCACTTAAGATCCCGAATCCTCCCACCCCGCTGCTTGTTTCTGTGTTCATGCTGTCGGGTGTGTATCCACATGCTCTGTGATTGCGTGCGTTGTCGCTCAGGGAGCCAGCAGATACCAACAGATTCTGTCTCACCAGCTGATGGTCCAGGCCTCCTCGGCAGCCGATCAGCAGCGATTCCTTGTGGACCTGCAGGAACTGCTCCTGGCTAACTGTGTTTTAAGAAATCGGTTTGCTTTATTTACAGAGTGATCCCTTGAAAGGTTTCCCAGCAGGACCTAAATTGGTGCTTTTGTGCAAAAGAATTAAAAAGCAGGTTCCAGCCGTGTCGTTTATGTAGGTCTGCCGAGTACACAATACAGACAACGCAAGGCCTTCATGTTTTATTAGATTGGAATCATTTCTGGCATTTAAACATTTTGATGAAATTTGTTCAGTTTTCTAGGTGTGTTTTATATGAAAAAATTAAATGTTTTTTGGCAGTTCTATTAAATAGACACTGGCAATATCTCAGCGTAGTTTAGTGACTTAGAAATCAATGATACAACATTTTATTTAATCCACCAATTGAGAGCTTTATTATAATGATTCTCTTTTCTTCTGGGCCACACATGATCACCACAAACTGTCTACAAGGAGTAAATGAGAATCAAGGATATTTTCACTCAAGAAAACCAACCAAAAATACACCGATATATTGAGACTGTCTCAGATGTGATTGTGGGGATTTGGGGAAGGTGTCACATCTGGGCAACTGTAGGCAGCATGATCTGTTTTAGGCAAGTAGGGTAAACTGAGTCTCAGTATTAACCTTGTTCCTTTGTTCAGTGCACAGACCAGATAACAATATAGCACTCTTCACTATGCATGAAGTGCCCTTTCATACTCAAATGAGATTCACGCTTCTGCATGGGCTTCTCGCTTTTCCTTTCTTAAAGCTTTAGCCTCTGAGTTGTTTTCTCTGCACAAATTAGCCACGAGTATCAGATGCTAAAAAGATGTTTCTCCTCTGTGCCTTGGTCCTTTTTCACAAGGTTGTTCTGGGTATCTCCTGTGGTCTATAAAATAGATCTGTTGTAGCAAATGCCTGTTGAAAGACTCTCATGCTCAAAGGGATGGAAAGAGCCCAGTAAAAGCAAGGCAGTCTACATTTGGACCCAGAGGCCACAGTTGTCATATCATAGGCAGAGGGGCAAGATCCTCCTTCCTTCCATTCTTCCCTAGTCCGTGATGGAAAACAGTACTTCCTCGACCGGATCTGGGATGGAATGGAGTATTCCTCACCTGTGACTTTAGGTTCATGAGTCTCTGTTGGGCTAGAAACGAAACTGGCATGAACTCAAGGGAATAAATATTCAGCGAATGTCATTCGCTGAAAAGCTATTGATAGATGTAGTGAGTAGCTTTGGGAAAACCTCAGAGGGAGTTTTCTTCCCTAAGAGTCTCTAGGGCCAGTGATATGGCTGAGCAAGTAAGTGCTTCCTACACGCAGCTGGCAACCTGAATTCCTGGAATCTTTTGAAAGTGGAAAGAGAACCAGTGTCCTCTGACTCCCCACACAGATTAGAGTTGGCACACACACACAGGCACATACATGGGCATGCATGCACACACACACACACACACACACACACACACACACACACAAACCATGCATACAATGCTCCTTAGGATACTTTCCTGCTGAGCTGATCCTGGAATGACTTCACTCTGGATTTCTTCTCTTAGTTTTTAAATTAAAAAAGTAAGAAAAAGGGGGACTCAGATGCCCTGGTGGATGGAGAAAGGGAAAAGTGGAGAGAAGGCCAATTCCTGGAAGTTCAGGGCTACTTATATCTCTGACTGTGGAAGAGTGGATTTGAAGAAAGATCATCTTTTCAGTTAGGAAAGCAAGGCCATAGCCATCAACATACAAGATGAAATTATAGGAATCAGAGAAAGGTTCTAACCTGGGCAGCTTTAAAAACACACTTAAGCCCAGATAGCAAAGTGGCCAGGCACTAAATGACCTATCTCCCAGTTTCCCTTTCCTGGTGGATGACCTACCAAGGGCCAAATGTCAGAGCAGATGTCAAAGCAGAAGGTGGGACTAAGACACTGGAATGCCACCTTTCTGGTGAGGAGGGGCGTGGGTCTGTTTTGTTTCTGGGAATCTCTGGAAAGGGGTTGCTACTGGACAAATTTTTCTAGTGGTTCCTATTCAGGGTCTCAGCTGCCCACCCTGCGCTGGCCGCCCCGCCCTCTTGCGCTCATCCTCGCTGGCCTGTTGTCACTTTTCACTCCCTGCTACTTATTGTGTGCCTTCGAGTTTTCCAGAGTCATGGCTGAGGGAGGAGGAAGAGTTCAGGAGACAGTTAGTCCTCACTCTTCCCCATGAGCTTATGGATCCGTTTAATTCAAGGACACCCTGGGAGACTCAGAGGGTGCAGCTACCACTGGGCATCCTGACTTTTCCCAGCCTGCAGGGCTTCTCCCCAGGGTGTCTTTCTTCTTATGCTCCTACAATAAAGGTCCTTTACGGAGGGAAGATTACCTTGCCTTCAGGGGCTGGCACTTGCAAAAGTCACATGGGACATTACAGCCCAGTTCTTGTTCCTTTAAGGCATAGAACACCCCCAGAAATAACCAGAATGTTTGGTCTGAAGACTGGAACTTCTTGTGGACACCGTATTCTGCTCTCTGAACCTTATTCTGCTCCATCTGTAAAATGGGAACAGTAGGTAGTAGGTTAGAGTATACCCAGAGAAAGAAGGTTTCCAGACTTGGTGAGGGACTGTCAATAAATACAATGTGTGGACCTAACAAATCATTGCCAGGTGACCCTAGTCCATGAGTTGTTCTTGAAGTTCACGCGCTGGGGTTAACTTGGGGAAGAAGGCAAGCTGCATACCTAAGGGGCCTAAGCAGAGATGTAGCATACACCAGCTGTTCAGTCTCAAACTGTCGAGAGCAAGGAGTGCAGGAACAGACGTGTAGTCCTAAATATCCAGGAGACCGAAGCAGAAGCAGAGATTAAAGGCCAACCTGGGCTCTTTAACAAGACACTGTCTTGAAAAACAAATATAAGCGTCACAGGGAAAGAGAACAACCTCAGGATTGAGACTAGGGGAGTTTTTTCTCTGGTGTGTTATAGAAAATTACCTCCTGGAAACACAGTTCAAGGGATTGAAATCGATTGTTTCCACCAAAACTTAATAGCCAAATGCCCACCTGTTCCTACCCCAATAAGTAGGATGCTCTAGCTTGCTGCAGAGTCTGCCTACTGACTTGGACAGGACTGTCAGCTGTGCTCAACCGGGGCTGGAGCACACCCAATGGGAGAGAAAGGAGGCAGGAAGATGAACACATGGGGAAGCCAGCACAGAGTAGGGATGTTGAGCACAGGTAGGTACACACTATGCCCACGTCTGTTGTGTGTCCAGGGTAGTACTAAGGGGAGCCTTGAGAAGAACAGGTGCAGCAGATAAAGACAGTGATTGTCATGGCTTGATGCCATCTCCATAGGCCATGGTCTGTGGGGATAATATTTGTTCTTGATCACAGTTATATAGACTGGGGTTGGAAATCATTTTTAAGGACAGAAAAGCAGGCAAAGGCTGAAATGATGGAGGACGTTATCAGCTAAGACATACGCCCGTGTTAGCAGTCCAGGACTATTGAACTGAATGGTCTTCACAAGCCCTCGTCCTCCCCAACTTCCCGTCTTCCTACTGTACGCTCACGGTAGCTGACTTGTATGTTGTCAGATATACACCAATCAGAAGGAAAAGGGGGCCGACTGGCAAAGAGGAAGATAAGTAACAAAGGCAGTGACTTAGCCCAGTAGCCCCCAGCCATGGAGCTACTTCTAGTGTTGAGGGAGTATGAGACAGAGAGGCCCAGTAAGTGCGCTTACGTTGTATCAAGTTCTAGTAAGATTGACATTGCCCTCCTTGGCACTGGGCTATAGCCACATGTAGTTATTTAAACTTTTAAAATAAAATATGTATATATAATATGTATGTATATATATTCATATTCATTCTCTGCAATTAGAGAAACTGAGGCAGAAAAATGGTTTGAACCCAGAAAATAAGAAACACAGGGTGCTCCATCTGAAAAAGTATGAAATAAAGGCTCTAAGCAGCAGCACTAATGTCGCATGGCTGATCACTACAGCAGAAGGATGTAGTTATAAATGTTTAAGTTAAAAACTGTGTTTGAGTGGACAGCTGCTGAAATGGATTTCAGAAGCACAGCTAATATTCTTGAGAAAGACAAGGCTGTCTTTCTTAGTAGCTGCTGAGGGGGCTGGAAGATCTGGATGGTGCCTGATTCCAGAATACTAGTGGACCATCAGGGGCAGAAGCACAGTCAGAAACCCTACTTGTAGTTATTATGCCCAGCCTCGGTCCTTCCAAAACATCATCTGGATCTGGAAAGCAGGGGCGAGTTCGTCTTATTCTCACAAGTTATTGACAGTCAAAGGAGTGTCTCTTTCCTGACATCAGCATGATGGCTCTATTTTATACTTGGTTTTCTCTAGAGTATTAAATGAAGCCATTAGAAACTCCGAGAAGGGTGGGGATGCAGTCTGCTTCCCAAGAACTTAGCAATATTATTTGTCTAGGCATTAGGGGGATTGTTCCACTAAGTCCCGACAACTTCTAGCAGATTTACCTCTGAGAGTGTATTTCCCATCCCTTCATCTCTTCAGCTTCGTTATCTGTTCAAGATGTTCAGCTCTCCAAAGGCTTGTGACATGGTTTACTCTGAGAACTTTGGATTTTCACTAGACTTTGAATTTATTGGCTGAACTCCTATTATTTTCTTGGACACATGCACAGGGAAGTCACAGGATTGTTTTTTGACTTGAGCTGAAATGTCACAAATGTTATGCTTCTTTTGTTTGCCTCTCTGGATCTTTTCTCAGTGGTAGCCTTTATCCTGTCTGTAAATCTGCGCACCTTGTTGGTTGAGCATGGCTGTCGTGGAGCTGCTTGGCGAGCATGGCTATGTGGTGCCACAGCAGAAAGTTTTTCTCTTCCAGCTCTGGCTGAAATTAATTACACTTACTGCTTCCCTCCTCATTTATCTTCATGTCTAGAACAGTGCTAGAAAATTCTGATCTTCCTTTTGTGGTAGTTACCAGTCATTAAAGACACAAGACCCATCCCAGCCGTGCGCTGGACTGGGAACCCAGTGAGCAGGAACTGTCTGCTGCTACATGATGCCTTTCTTACTCCCTCACTGCAACAGAGACCCAGTTGGCACCCAGTAAGTAATAAATAATAATGATAAGTAGTCCTGACTTGTACTTTCCAGAATGGTGCTGGCTCCTTCTAATTTTATAAAACGGCTTCCTGATGAAGTAGCATGTCCATGCCACCGTCACAGAAAATATGGATGGGTCCTCAGTGAAACATTAATGATTATCAGCTCCCCGGCTTTTCCTTTGTGAGGACCAGAATAAAGGAGGAACTGGTTCTCTTATGATGCACTAAAACATCATCACTTCAGCTGTGGTAGTGGTGAACGCCACACCGTCTTTTAAACCTCGCCCTCCACTCTTCCTCAACCCTCATCATCCACTCTCATTCCTGACTCCTCGAGTGGAGAATTTTCATTTTTCTATAACTTCAGGCTGACACTGAGACTAGATTAGGTCAGAAACAAGCCCCGTGTCCACCTGGGCCAGCTTTCTTTGTCTACACGGACAGGGTTGGTCTTATGAAGAGCAGGGGTGGTAATAGTGACAACAGCAGTAATAATGTTTTGTCGATGTTTGCCGTGAGGATTCATGAGAAAGGAGGCAGGGAGCCTCATCTGCTGGGCAAGGTCCTCAGGACGATTAACTCCACGTGTGCTCATATTCTCAAATCATGGGACCCACGTGATAAATAAATAAAAGGCTCAACAGTGGAGTTTTCAAGGATTCCAAGAAATGCATCTTTTAAAAAGTTGGGTGTGGGGATGGCTTGTTTGTAACCTCCACTAGTGAGAAACTGAGGCAGGGGGCTTTTCAGTTCCTGCCTTAGTGAGCTTCAGGCCAGCCTGGGCTACAGAGTAAGCCTGAGACTGCCCTGTCCTTCTCCCCCAAGCAAAGCCCCTCAAAAGTGAATTTTGTTGTTTTGTAGGGTAGAGAGGGAGAGGCGGGGGTCAAAACGTGGAAATCCAAACCTGTCCCTGTGCCAAGATAGCCACGTGGGTGCTGGGTGGGAACTGTGGTGGAGCTTGTCTGGGCGTTAGGAGTGCTGTACTGAGACCTGGGACCATTGGCCTGCTTTCGCCTCCTCTTTCTGCTTCCTGTCGCCATTAGAGAGCAAGACCTGTTGCAAAGCAGACTCCTCTACGGGGGTAATAAGGCCCCAGATAGCAGGAGAGCCAAAGTCACTGGAACTTCCGAGAGCAGGTGGCTTTGTCTTGGCTCTGGGAGGGAGTGCACCAGGCTCTGACTGCTTCCTTATAATTGCCACCTGAGGCTGCCAGGGGCTCCCTGAGAGCTCTGCAGGCCCATCTTCTCCTCAGGCTGTCTGCAGCCTTATCTGGAGAGCCACAGAAAGGCTGAGGTGAGATGGAGCGATAAGCAGGAAGTGCAGTGGAATTTCATTCCTGGAAAAAAAAAAAACAACCCAGGGACCTTGGCATGGGTAGCAGAGCAAGGGCTTTGGATGTTAATCACGGCTCCTTTTATCAGACAGCTTTATTAAGATCAATGTTTTTTGTTGCCAAATTAGAGTGGACCTAGAGCGAACTTCCCAGCAGTTATTAACACAAGCCCACATTTGCTGGAAGGATCGGGTACCTCCACGTGCTCAGCCGTAGCTGGAAGTTACACAATGTCTATATCATTTTTCACAGCTTTGTCATTAGCTGGTAATGATTTGATTATTTTGCAGATGAATCACGGTATAAATCTCTTTCACAAACACTACCTCCAAGTATTAATCAAAACCATTAAGGCAGAGCAGTCGGTGCAAATTAAAAAATTTGCATGTCTAAATTAAAAATTACAGTAATACATCATAAATAAATCTTTTAAATTCTCTGTGGCCTCTATGCACATCCTTTCGTTGGTATCTGTCCTATAAGGAGGCCGCTCGTGTGCAGGCTTTCTCTTCCTATAGATTGTATGTATACCCAGCAGCCTGGGATTTTGGAGGTGGCTTGGGGCTTGCGGTGACCCCTGGCGCTGGGACAGAAGAGGGAAGTGGCAGGCTTTCTTCTTTTCCTCCATAGAGTTCTCATTTTTTCTGAACAGAAGCTCCAAAGGCGGCACAGAAGAGGGAGAAGAGAAGATTATTCGCTGCGTCTTCTCTTGTTGCAAAGTAAATATTTGCGGAAGGTGATGCTTCTTTTTCAAATAACTTTGAACTGTGAGGAAAATTACCAAGTTGTGTTTTAGGTAATATTTCATTTTGGAGCTATTAACACATTACTTGCAATATGGGAGGAAATTAGAGGGTTTTGAGTGATGAAAGCCACCTTTGGCATTAAAAAACTATTATTATTCCCTTGAAACGCTGAAGCAAATTAAAACAGGAAAATGAAACTTTCAAGTGCCCTGGATTTGAAAAGGCATTTTCCCCTTTCATTTGTCAAGAAAAAAAAATTGAAATGACTTGTTTCACGGAAACCTGGAAGAAATCATTTGTAAGGGAGAAAAGTACTCTTTTCAAAATGCCTTTGCCAGTGTTTGGGGGCAGGAAGCTGCCCTGAGCTCCTCTGGTGCTCCCCGTGTAAACTGGCCTTGGAGGGGAAAGAAGCAGACTAGAGCCGAGGGTTCAGCTCAGCCCCCGGGAATGGGACAGCAGCAGCAATTAGAAAGCAGCTAGCTCTGCCCAGGATTCAACCCAATTAACCTATCAGTAACCTATTAACCTAATTAAATAGAAAAGCTGTTCTGTGGAGAAGTGCAGGACTTGACCCGTTTGTGGGTAGAGGGTGGGAAGGAGGGCACGGTGCAGGGTGTTAGACTTTGGAGGGAGACAGTTCCGACATAGAATTTAGGCGTTTGGACACGGCTCTAAGTGATGTTTCCTTGACAGAATTCCTGGTGGAATTAACAGCAGCAGGTTAGTCAGCAGCAGTGGAGGGCTCCTTCTCTGCCTTGTGGAATTTTACTTTAGAGTATTTCTGAGGGATGCAGGGAGTCCTTCTGCCTAAGACTTGGCTCTCCACCTGCCTGCGATTTCTTACAAGTTTAGGGAGAAGAGGTGACTTCTTAAGCTAATAGCTGAGGTCGAGCCTGTGCATTCCTCTGAACTTAGTGACCAGACACCCCACACCACACCCAGGTGTTGAATGAAAAGCTGGGTGTCTGTCTGGCCCTTCTCCAGCTCTGTGAACTCCATGAATTGGCCCATGTCTGTGGCTCTCAGTTCATTCATCTGTGTAAAATGAGTGGGTTGAATGAGATAAGCTCAGGAGGTTTTATTTCCCAGCTCTGGTGTTTTGTGAGTTTTAAAAAATATTACTACGTCTCTCTAATTTCTCTCCTTTTGGTTCTCTCTCTCTCAACAAAAACAAATGATTCTTGAGTGACCTTGGCTAGAATCACACCATCTAACATAATAACACACACACACACACACACACACACACACACACACGAACTAAAATGGCATTCAATGAAAACATCTCAGCTCTTTAACCCCCCAGCCAAGCAATAAGGGCTCAGTGGCCACACATGGTGTGTGGCTGTCACATGAACAGCCCAGATCCACAGCATCTTTATTACTGGAGAGTGAGGATCTCTGTGCAGAATACACCTGTAGTTGAATTATTGTGCAGTTCTGTTCATGTTTAACTTGAAAACACTGCCCAGCTCCTGCGGTGTTTAACTAGGCCCCAACCTACTTCTTAACTGTACAGTTACTGTGGACAGAGATCAGCCCCACAAAGCCCCACAGTCCTCCTGTGTAATGGGAGATGTTAGCTGCACCTATATGGATGCATGTAAAGCAGCTACCATGCTATTGTACTGTTCAGGTCACTGACTATTCAATTCAAAGCCCATCTTATAATGTGTGGTGTGTATGTGAGGTGTATATGCATTTATGAATATGGGATATGAATACATTCTGATACCAAGCATGTGTATGTATGGAGGCCACAGGTTGATGTTAGGTTTCTTCCTCAATTATGTTGCACCTTATTTTTTGAGACAAAACTCTCTGAACTTGGGGCTCACTAATAATCTAGGCTGGAAGGTTAGCAAGCCTCAGTTACCATAGGGTCTCCCTTTCCCAGGATTTAGGATAACAAGCTGTTTGCCTCTACACTTACTTTTCGCATAGGTGCTGGGTATTTTAATTCAAGTTCTTAAGTTTTTATGACAAAAATTGTTTTAAAATTTGTTTTTATTGAGCTAGATATTTTTCTCCACCCCCTCCTTTTCTCTCCCCTTCCCTTCTATCCTCTTCCATGGTCCCCATGCTCCCAGTTTACTCAGGAGATCTTGTCATTTTCTACTTCCCATGTAGATTAGATCCATGTATGTCTCTCTTAGGGTCCTCTTTGCTGTCTAGGTTCTCTGTGGTTGTGAACTCTAGGCTGGTTTTTCTTTGCTTTATGTCTAAAAGCCACTTATGAGTGAATACATATGATATTTGTCTTTCTGGGTCTGGGTTACCTCACTCAATATGATTTTTTTTACATCGATCCATTTGCCTGAAAATTTCAAGATGTCATTACTTTTTTCTGCTGTGTAGTACTCCATTGTGCCAATGTACCACATTTTTCTTATTCATTCTTCGGTAGAGGGGCATCTAGGTTGTTTCCAGGTTCTGGCTATGACAAATAATGCTGCTATGAACATTGTTGATCACATGTCCTTGTGGTATGATTGAGGCATCCTTTGGCTATATACCCAAATGTGATATTGCTAGGTCTTGAGGTAGGTTGTTTCCTAATTTTCTGAGAAATCGCCATATTGATATTCAAAGCAGCAGTATCAGCTTGAACTCCCACCAGCAATGGAGGAGTGGTCCCTTTACCCCACATCCTCTCCAGCATAAGTTGTCATCAATGTTTTTGATTTTGGCCATTCTTACAGCTGTAAGATGGAATCTCAGAGTTGTTTTGATTTGCATTTCTCTGATGACTAAGGATGTTGAACATTTCCTTAAGTGTCTTTCTGCCATTTTAGATTCCTATGTTGAGAGTTCTCTGTTTAGGTCTGTATCCCATTTTTATTTGTTCTTTTGATGACTAATTTATTGAGTCCTTTGTATATTTTGGAGATCAGACCTCTGTCTGATGTGGGATTAGTGAAGATCTTTTCCCATTCTTTAGGCTTCTGTTTTGTCTTGTTAACCCTGTTCCTTTGCTTTACAAAAGCTTCTCAGTTTCAGGAGGTCCCATTTAAATTGTTTCTCTCAGTGTCTGTGCTTCTGGGGTTATATTTAGGAAGTGGTCTCCCGTGCCAATGCATTCAAGTGTACTTCCCACTTTCTCTTCTATGAGGTTCAGTGTGGTTGGTTTTATGTTGACATCTTTGATCCATTTGAACTTGAGTTTTGTGCATGGTAATAGATATGGATATATTTTTATTTTTCAACATGTTGATATCCAGTTTTGCTGGCAATATTTGTTGAATATGCTTTCCTTTTTCCATTTGATATCTTTTGCTTTTTTTGTCAAAAATCAGGTGTTTGTATGTGTGTGATCTTTGATTCAATTCCATTGGTCCTTCTGTCTGTTTTATACCAGACTGTTTTTAGTACTGTAGCTCTGTTGTAGAGTTTGAAGTCAGGGATTGTGATGCCTCCAGAAGTTTCTTTATTATACAGAATTGTTTTGGCTATCTTGGGTTTTTTGCTTTTCCATATGAAGTTGAGTATTGTTCTTTTGAGGTCTGTAAAGAATTTTGCTGGGATGTTGGTGGGCTTTACATTGAATCTGTAGATTGCTTTTGGTAAGATTGCCATTTTTGCTTTGTTAATTTTACCTACCCAAGAGCATGGGAGATCTTTCCATTTTCTGGTGGTATGACAAGAATTTTACCAACTATGTTATCTCTTTATCCCTAGAGAAACTCTTGTGTATTAAAAAATTGTTAAAATATTGGACTGAGTGAAAGACATAGGAAAATATGAGCACATATATTTTACTTCTAATAAAAATACAGTGTCAAAAACGTTACTGTAGGAGAGGATGCCTGAGAGGAGTACACCCCCTTGATTCCTCTTCTTGGCTGTGCTGTCTCTCTCGACTTCTCACCCAGTAGACAGGATCCCAAGTCTGGTTTTCTTACTTTGCATTTATTCTTGACCTAACTGAGTGCAGAGGTACCTAGTTCTGCTGGTGGCCTCATCTTAGCTGTCTGCTGTGAGTTTACCTCTAATTCAAGAAATTCTAGAAGGTGCTCCCTGGGTAGACAGACAAGGTTTATTACTTCCCAGTAATAAGGTCACTCTACTCTGCTCACCCTGTCAGGTAGATGTGTGCATCAAAGCATGGATATTTTGCTTTAATGAAAAACAATGTCTTTTATATGCTTCAAGTGAATATTAGGGAAATCTCTAGAACCAGTGGTATCTACTGTTTCTTGGGGATCAAGAAAGAAAGAGGATGAATGGATTTGAAACATAAATTGTCCCCTTCGCAAATCTTCCTTTGTCTATGGATGCGGCATGATTCTGAGTTTGTAGCATCTCAGCGTGGGTGTCCTGGTTTGTTTTCTCCACACACAGCTGTCTCTACCTTTTATAATATTTATTACAATGATCTTACTGTGAAGATAACCTCTGTTGACATTTAAAATTTTTATGATAGAAGCACGTGAGCATATTTTGAAATGCAGAAAGGTACAAACTAGAAAACTGCAACTCCCTGCAACTCATGACTTCACTGAATCCTTCGAATAAAGACACCCTGGTCTGATTTTCAAAGAAACATGTGTGATGTCTTTAAATGACTTCTCAGTAATGAACAACAGAATATTTGACTTTCTGCATCTGGACACACAAAAGTTTCTTTAATTTCAACTGATGGCTAAACAATCTCCCACAGGGGATATTCTGTAACATACTCAAGTCGTTCAATTCTTCGGCACATGATGGATATTTAGGTGGTTTCCCAGTGTTTGTTTGTTATTTGTTGTTTGTTTTTGCTATGACTAAGTATGACTTGTTTTATCTTTCTTTTGTAACATATCAATCAATCAGTTTTTTAGCACTGTAATTGCCAGGTCAAAGATGACATGCATTTGTACTTTAACGTCTATTGCCTAACAGCCATGCCAATCTGTGAACTTGTTAATACATTTTTCACTGGGGCAAGAGACTTCTGCTCTCTACAGGCTTCAGATACAATCATTTTAACATTTCCCAGACTATTGAGTGGGAAATGGTTTTGTCTGACTGATTTTCAGGCCTTTAATTGTGAGTAAGATTGAGCATATTTTGCATTTTTATCTCCTCTCACCATCTGAGACTCCGCCCTACGCCTTACACTGCCTATGCAATTATTTGTTGCTAATTTGCGCAAAGTTCTTCTTTTCTCTTGTCTCGTTAGAACATTTTCTAAATTCTGTGCATGTTTTTCAGACACGGCGTTTGTCCAATTGATAGGTTCCTAACTTTGGTTAGAAACTATCTCCTTACTATGAGGGTTTTCTTTTCCTGTAGAGAGTTCCTAAGCATTTCCTTTGGACAGTTTGTACTTGTGGTCTCCTGAAAGCAGAAAGGAATGCTGCAGAAATATATTCTCCCAGAGCAAGTCTGAAGAGTGCTTCCTTCACTTTTCAGTAGGAGTCGCCTTTCTGAGTTGCAGCTGGATGTCTTTCCCACTCTCCTTCCATCACATGGCTACCTCCTTGTCTTCTTAAAATAGCAGGGCTTTGGCAGAAAGTTTCAATAGTGCATTTCTGAGGCAAACATGATATGGACAGAAACCCACTGATATGGCTATTCATTTATTCGTGTAACAGGATTTGTTGACACATACCAAGCTTGATCTTGGCAATAAGAACAACGGATGGACAAATGTACAATCTAATAAGAAAGAGCTGGGAGCCACAGTGAAAAGAAGTGTGTTTGTCTGCAGTAAGAGCCTCAGCTCAATCCACTTCCATGGCATTGAAATGCAAATGACTCTCTTGTAGGGCTCCCCAGAAGAGAAGCCCCTCCCAGTGTTTGCATCCCTAGCAATGGAGGACTCCTCATGTAATGTAATTGGTTATGAAGATCATACCCACAAATTTTTGTTTTCATGTGATCTTTAAGTTAGCAATCACCTCTCCCTTAGAGGACCAGGTAAAAGAATAAATGGGGCCACACAGTTGATTCTTAACTACAGACAAATAGCAAAAGTACCTGCTGTGTGGTGATCAGGTTCTTGTCAGAAATGAGTCCTTGTAGGTTGTCTTAAAGGGAGCGGCTCTCTTCAGTCTAGTTCATTATGGAGACATCAGTACTCTGATCTTCCTGTCTGACTCTGTCCCTGACATCCACAGAAAATGGTGATCTTTGTAGACAAACCAGAAAGAAGAACAGAAATGTGTGACTGAATAAGACAAACTGATTTTCGGGGCTTCCTATAAGCAACTGATGGCTGTAGAATATTCTCCTTTAATAAACTGGTGCCACCTTCATAACTATGTATTTTTTCTATTTTATGTTTTATCTTTCTTTCAAATATAAAGAAAAGTGTGACAAAAATCTTTAAAATACCTCTGTGATCAAAAGCCCATTAGGAGAAATTACTAGAAGAGCAGTTCTGAGGTAAGAGGGTTGTAAACTGTAGCCACCAATCCTTGCTACTTAGCACCAGTGCTAACCATTGCTCTTAGCTCGATTCTGCCATCATATGGTGCTGAAGATGAGGAAATAATGGAATCAAAGCCATTTAGTGGCAAAACAGGGCCCCTGTGGCAGGACACAGAGCAACTCTTCCCATGTGAAAGGGAGCTGCATTTTTCCTTCCGCATTATAAATTGTCATTCTATAGTCCAGACCAGAAATCTTCTAACTACGCTTTCTGCCTCCTATTTGTGCAGTGTGTGGTTAATGCCAGTGTGTGTGACTGGGCCTCTGGGTCAACAAGGTTAAAGTCATTTGAGTTTATCTTTCCAAATTCTGCTTGAGAATTCCCATTTCTGTCTCTGTGGTTTGCCTTCCAATTACTTCCTACTTGCCCCAACTCCCTGGAGGGAGATTTGGCCACATCCTTTGTACTATTCTGAGAAACGAGAACATCCGGTAGCAATAGTAGCCACTGTCCATGGTGTGGCATGGTAAGTATACTTGGAGATTTTAAGGGTAAGCAGGGCTTAGCAAGTGAGAGATTTGTGTTTCAGTGGGAACAAATGACTGAGTCACAGGGATGAAAACCTGTTTAGCAAGGCTCAAGAAGGGACAGATTACTTCTGACAGGTCTAAACAGCCCAGGCAGGTAGGATCATTTAAGTACATTTAACGAACACTGACAATGGAATGCTTGATTAATGTCTCCCACCCAGATACCCAGGGACCCGCAGGTCACCTTCTCAAACCAATAGGCAGTTGAAGAATTCTCCCTCATTATTCACGACTGCCTGCGACTTGCTTCAGATGATCTGCCGAGGACACGCTCCATCAGGATCTCTCAGCCAGATTTTCCCTGATTTTTCTGGACTGTGCTTGGAAGCTCTAAAATTATACATACATACATACATACACACATACATATATATGTATACATATATATATGTATGTATACATATATATATATATATATATATATGATGGAGGAGAGTTATCTGTCTATGTTTCTTTTATTGGTTAATTAATAAAGAAAACTGCCTTGGCCCTTTAAGAACAGAAAATTAGGTAGGTGGAGTAGACAGAACAGAATTGTGGGAACAAGGAAGTAGAGTTAGGGAGAGACGCTTCAGGCAGTCGCGTGGTGAGTCTCCATGCTGCTCCTCTCCGAGATGGACGCAGGTTAAGATCTCTCCTGGTAAGCCACAACTCGTGGTGCTACCCAAATTACTAAATATGGGTTAAAGGAAGATGTGAAAATTAACTAATAAGAGGCTACAGATAATGGGCCAGGCAGTGTTTAAAAGAATACAGTTTCCGTGTAATTATTTCGGGTGTAAAGCTAGCCGTCACACTACAGATTGGCGCCCAACGTGGGGCTAAATCCACTTAAAAACCTTGCCCGCTTGGGATCGGAAAGAAAGTTCTCTGAGACCATGCCAATGGCTCACTGCTCCCTGCCTGCACCTGGGCAGATGGCGGAATCAGGCTTAGGCGAGCGGGACAACATTTGCGGATTCCTGCCGCCATAGAGAGAGAGGTGTTTTCAGACTGCACGGTGCTCTGCGCTTCAGATTCGGCTGTGACTTGGATTAAGAGAGTTTCTATGCTGCACGCTCAGTATCAAAATTAAACTGCTGAGTGCAGCTCCAATGTGGACTGCTGTGCACCTGGAACTTTGTGCAGCTCAGGGACACCAAATGACTGAGGCAGTAGCAGCTTTGGCTCTGCTCCGCCATGCTAAACTGTACTGAGCTCAGACAGGATCTATCGTAATTACCATGATAACAGCGCAGTTAAGGTTTAGACTTGGCTGAAAACAGGCAGTACCGTATTACCTATAAATGGCGCAACTTAAGTTTTTAAAAAGTGCTTAACATTTTAAAAAATGCTCCTGGATAGTAAAAAATTACAGATTCACAATAGGACAGATTCAGACATATAAGACCCCCATATGGGTCACAATGTTGGATGACTGTACGTAGGCTTGAGAAAAAAAAAATAAATATATAGAAAATAAAGTTAATGCCTTAAAAAAGGGGTAAAGTCTTTAAAGAGACAAAATAAAGTAAAATGATAAAAAAAAATAAGCCACGTAAAAATAAAAAATTCACAGAGAGTCTGGATTATGTATTTTGTTGTGTTTTCTTTGATTTTTTTGACTGTAAAGGAGCTAAGTACAGAGAGACATTTCATTATATGGGCTGCCAGGATAGACCAAAATGGACATCTTAACGGTATGACTTCAGGATTTAGATCTAAGAACATGATGCTTTGTAAAAGAGTTTCTTCTTTTGTTTTCACAGAGGACGAGACTCTGTGGATTGCTTCTATCCCAATATGGTATGATAGACCACGCCCTCCTAAAAGGTTGCTGTGAACATCTTCAAAAAATTACTTCACTCAACTGCCAACTGAGAGGAACCTAACACACAGGTTATACCATAAAAGACCTAAATAACAACGCCCCCACTCAGCAGAAAGCAGTTTGGAGAAAAATAACTGCGCCCACATTCCCAAATATTGTTTATAAATGTTCTTTTACATTTAAAGGGGGATATGATATAGATATGAATAATTTGCATTGGTATGGATTTTAAGGTCAATTTGTTATATGTATATGTATTTCTGATTTTGATTAAGCTATTGTGATTGTGTAGTTCATTTTAAAAACTGTAATGTATAATTAGGAAATATAGGTTGTTAATGGATAATCATTGATAATAGTTAAGCTTGTAGTCATGTTATTAGATTTTCTAGATATGTAGAGATATATTTCAGTTAGATAGACATTCTTCATATCTTTCAAAGACTGCAGAATATGGCATTTAATGTTTTTAATAACTTAGGGTTTTTCATGACAATGAGACATGTCTGCTCCTGGCAGCACCAGTCTACTTCGAGAGGAAGATGGGCATCGAAGAGGCTACTTATGGAGTTTGTTAGCCATTTGGGCAAGAAACTGCTCTTGGCTGGACTGTTCCATAAACTGGACACAAAGAACCCGCAGAGAGAGGACTGCTGAACTTGCCTAAAGGTGAGATGGTCTTTCGGGATTCCTGATTCATGAAAGAGTCTGCGAGACGTTCTGCAGGACACAGCAGAAAGTGACTGAACTGTCTTTGGAATTTTTCTGCTTCATGGAAATGTCTGCTGGATACTGTGGGCCTGAAGCCCGAAGATGGATGCCCCAACGGTACAGAGGAACTTTGGGTGACTGTCCAGGCAGCGAGTTGTCTCTGTCATTTCTAGAGTTTTATAAGTTACTTATTTCTTATTTACTTAGGTAGCATTATATCCTTCTGGAGTCTTTGATGGAGTTGAAGAATAAATAGATAGTTATAGCTTTCCTTAGTTATGATAAAAGATAAAATAGATTTAAATATTGTAACTGTAATACTTGCTTGATAACTGTTTTGTTATATGTAATTTTGCTATGTTAAAGTTAAAGCCTTTCTTTTTTGTTTAAACAGAAAAAGGGGAAATGATGGAGGAGAGTTATCTGTCTATGTTTCTTTCATTGGTTAATTAATAAAGAAAACTGCCTTGGCCCTTTAAGAACAGAAAATTAGGTAGGTGGAGTAGACAGAACAGAATTGTGGGAACAAGGAAGTAGAGTTAGGGAGAGACGCTTCAGGCAGTCGCGTGGTGAGTCTCCATGCTGCTCCTCTCCGAGATGGACGCAGGTTAAGATCTCTCCTGGTAAGCCACAACTCGTGGTGCTACCCAAATTACTAAATATGGGTTAAAGGAAGATGTGAAAATTAACTAATAAGAGGCTACAGATAATGGGCCAGGCAGTGTTTAAAAGAATACAGTTTCCGTGTAATTATTTCGGGTGTAAAGCTAGCCGGGGGCCGGGTGGCGGGACACAGCCCCGCCGCGTCACACTACATATATATATATATATATATATATATATATATATATATATATATATATATATATATATATATATGCCCAAATGCCCAAATTGCTCTGATTATTTCAAGACAGATGGGGGTTGAAGTTTCAGGATTTTAGATTTTGGTGTCAGGTTATAAACAGCAGCGTCACCAGGCTCCTTGGCATGGTGCTTTTGTTTGTGTCTCTTATTGTATCTATTTGAGTACTTTTCTATTGTAGTGATCAAATACTCTGACAAAAGCAGCTCAAGAAAGGAGGGCTGATTTCAGCGCAGCAGCTCAAGGTACAGTTCACCAGTGGGAAGTCAAGGCCACAACACACCCTGAGGTACAGTTCACCAGTGGGGAGTCAAGGCCACAGCACACCTTGGGGTACAGTTCATCATGGTGGGGAGTCAAGGCCACACAGCTCCAAACAGCTGCTCCACACCTAGTCAGAGCATACCTAGTCAGGAAGAAGAAAAGGATGAACATTAGTGCTGGGCTTCTTGTCTTCATTCTCTCCTCTCCAGGATACTAGCACAGGCAACGGTCACACCCGCAATGGGTGATGGGTCTTGCCACTTCCATTAATGAAATCAAGATAACCTACCGCAGGCATGGTCAGGGCCCCATTTACCAGGTGATTTTAGATTATTTCAATGGACCATTAATACTATCACATCCCCTTTGAAGCCTTAGTCCTAAAATCCAGAGGCCAATTCTTCATCTAATGTTGACAGTTCTGGGAGTCAGATTCACAATTATCTCCTACTACTGATAACACTGTTCAAACATTCAGCAAAGGCCAGGAGACAGTCAAGTTCACAGATTCCTGTGTCTATGTAGATTAAACTCCAAGTGCTTGCCTTCTCTTGACGAGGTTGCTGCTAGATGAACACCTTATTTCTTGGTGGTTTCTAAGATTACAAGTTCAAGATTCTGCTCTTCAAAAGAGATTATGATCAAATAGAGTTTGATATTTTGCATAAAGATGAACTCTCATTATTCTCTCCCAGAAGTGACATCACATGTTCTGGTGTCTATGGCTGCACCTTTAACGTTTAGAAGAATGCCTCACACAACGGAGGTCCCCAGGAAATATGTATTTAAAGGAGGGGAGCCTGTAACTGGGTAAGTGGTGGCAAGAGACCCCTATCAGAACTATAGGCTCATGGAGCTTGTTGGGAATATGACCTAGCCCATGTCAGAAAGACATATGGTAGACAACAGATAAAGCCTCCAAAACGAGGGAGGAAAGACAGAAATCTATGGGCAAAACACTCAATTATATTCTTCAGTGTTACTTTTTCTGACCTCTTTCACTACCCACTAGGTAGGTAGGATTGTATGATTTTCCATGGCTGCTAAAACAAATGACCACAGACTTAGTATCTTAACCTAACAGGCAATCACTGTTTCACAGTTCTGTAAGGACGAGACTAACATGCTCTCAAGAACTACAACCCAATGTGACTTGCTTGTTTTCCTTTTTGGTATGTCTGGGAGAGTTTCCACAGTAATCTATGCCCATTTCTTGACTAGTGGTCTCTGCCCCATTTTCAAAGCCAGCAGGGTCAGGTTGAGTCTTTCTTGTATACTGTCACCGCTGTGTCCCTCGACCCTTTCCTGTGTGGTCCAGCGGCTCCTCTGGTTCCCCTCCCACCTTCAAGCACCCATATGATTGGCCTTCTTACAGTCAACCCACATCTGAAAGAGTTCCGTTTTTTCTGTGCAAAATCTCATAGGCTCTGGAGGTTAGGGCACGGGCATTTATGTGTGTGTGTGTGTGTGTGTGTGTGTGTGTGTGTGTGTGTGTGTGAAGAGAGAGACTGCTAGTCAGCTATCACTGGAAACCTTTATTATCTAGTTTTGCAGCACTTCAAACTGTGTAGTGTTGCTGATAACATTTGACAAAAGTCTGCACTTGGTCACCCTCTGTAGAAGAACATAGGTGTTGCCTTTTAGCTTATTCTTAAATTATCAGTGCCTGGCACAGCCCTTGGTTTATAGTATCTGGTAAATTTTTGGTAGATGAATTAATTTAGGACTTCAGCTGTTCCCTATACAGGAGTTTTTATATGAGCAATTTGGGTGTCAGTCACACTTAGTAAAGACAAATTTGCTGTGTGCTTAACAGTTTTAGTCAGACACTGGTTCCCTGTTTCTCTTTCTACACATTAGAAAAGCCAGTGTTTGTATAAAACAATATTTCTCCTTAAAACTCTTTAAAGCTCTGCTCCTTTATGTCAATCTGAGATCCTTGTCTATCTTGGACTGGTGTGCTTAGCCATCAGGGCCATGGCAGGATTCCTTCACAAATCTCATCCTAGTGGGTAGCCTTCAGGAGACAGCAGGCAAATATCTGCTGAGGTGCCTGGTGACTGGAGGAAGCTGGTGTGCCTTGGTGACTAAGGGGTTTGTATTATGAGCGTATACTAGCGATAGCTATGATGTTCTTGTCCTCTAACTTATCCCACAAAGTAACTGGAGGAGTCGAAGATGTGTTGATGAATTTATAACATCTAAAATCAACAGTTAGTTATAAACATAATACTTCTTATCATTATATATAAGTGGCTTCATTGGATGCCAGTCCTGCTGGATAATTGATGCTAGAAGTAGGCATCACAGTGGAGGGACAAGAGAAGAATGGGGAGCTGGCATATTTGCTTTGTATTCATGGAATTACCATGGACTGACTGTGAGAACCTGGACACATTATTCATTTATCCTAAATTTAGCTTGCGTTTATGAAATAAATATGTTCTTTAAGGTTTGAAATATTAAGTGATATTAATGACCAGTGGTTGTTAACTTCAGTCATTTTTAGTAGTAGAGTTTGTGTGTTTCCCTTCTTCTAGTTGTGCTGGTGAAGGGTTGCTAGATGCCTGAGTTATTGTGGGCGTTGTTGGACTCCTTGGTTTGTGATTTTCCTTCTATTACTTTCTGCAAATAAATATTTCATGTAGAAAGTACCTAACAAAATGATTTTGTAGATATTATTTCTTTTTATCTTTTCCCATTACAAAAAGTTTTAAAGAGTTAATTTTCTTTGTAAACTTGTTTTCAAAAAGCAACTGTTTTTCTACTCTGTAGTTTTCTATGTTAGCATAATAAAACGCAGCTAGTGGTAAGTGATAACTCTGTTTCTCTCTAAGTCACTGACCATATACACAATGAAATACTGAAGAAGTGGAATGGCCCTGATGTCATATACCTTACCCCACAGAGCACATGTGGCCAGGGGGACCAGGAACACTGGTGGATAAAGTTAAATCTAGTGGATAAATGCCACACTGTTCATTGCCTCTCTCTGGCCAGGAAAGACACTCTTGAGTTTTATTTAGTAACTACTCCAAGCCCAGCAGGATTTTGATGTGGTTGCCTGTATAAATCAGTTTGATAATGGTTTTGGGCTTGTAAATGAGCTCTTTGTTCACTTTCCTAAATGGGGGAACACATGCTTGTGGCAGCAAATAAGTTCCCGGGGAAATAATTACTTATGTGGTGAGATGCATAACATTGAGGACCGGCGAACCCACTGTCTACTTGTGTGAAGGAAGAGCAGCAAATGCTATGAATTCCCGGGCCTTGAACTCACAGACTCCAGAGAGTCACCTGTGGAAACTGAGAAAGAAAGCAATAGAGAACAAATCTCAACCTCAAGCAATGCAGACTGGAAACCAGGATTGCACAATTGGATTCTAGCCGTTTGCACATATCAAGGTTTCCAAAGAAAGAGTGCATCCTGATGATGGGAAAAGGGTGGTCAACAAGGGGACGATTGATGGCACACACACACATCCATCACACATCAGCACTGTGCTTGTGTGTATAAAAACACCAAAGAATGAGTTAAAAGAGCCTGCAAAATCGGAACAGCTTTAAGAATACTATTGAATCAGTAATGCCAGAAATACAGTAATATGACCATCAAGAAGTCACAGTGAGAACTTAGCAGAACTTGCTTAATTTTAAAACAAATAAGTGTTAGTTTGATTTGACTTGTATGTGGTAACGGTGAAGGGAAGTGTGTACTCTCAAAAATCTCTTTGTGGATTAAGACATCTAAAGATGATGAGCTGGCCCCTTTACTCTGTGTTCTGTTCCCAGGAAATGTTGCCTCTTGGGACCCAAGCCACTCCACTGTTGCTTCTCACGGGGCTCCTGACTGCCTTTCTCCCACAGTGTATAGCTTCCTTCTTGGACAGCAGTGACGTTTACACTTGTCAAACATGAGGAGTACACTAGGCAATGCCACAGTTTCGGTGTTCTTACATTTAGCTGTCCCATGCATGAGCTCTTTCACTTTGGCCTTTTTATCTTTTCAGGTTTATAGCCATCTGTCATTTTTTCCTTTGATCCAAGAGTGCTCAGTTTCTGAACTACCCCTCCTCCCACTTCATCACAGATCTTGCTAGGACTCTGCCTGTCTGCTCCTCCCTGAAACCTGAGTAGATATCAGGAATTCTGCCAGAGCCCTGGAGTTGTCTGTGTTACCAGAAGAGCTATCTGGGATTCCCCCTCTCTGGTAGTTTCATTTTGAGTGGAACACAATGTTAGAAAGACAATTTACAGAAAGTTTATCTTAAAAAGAAGTGAAGAATGTTAAAGTATCAATCAGAAATGATACTTCTAACTACAAAATATGCAATTTAAAAAATTTTAAATCACATTTATTTTTTATTTATATTTATTTGTTTGTATATTTGTTTATACGTATATATAGAGATCAGAGAATTAAGGGTTTAGTTTCTTTAACAGGAAAGCCGTTCATGTTTATTTGCACTAGATAGGTTAATAATGTTTAAATGAAATTCAAAAAGATGTGTTGGGTGAAAATAGCACAGGGGCATTGGTGGGGACTCTCATGTCTTCATATGCTCAAAACAAAATGTATCCGTGTATAAAATTGGAGAGGACAGCTTTTGAAAGTGGGTTCTGTCTTTTCTCTATATGGATCCCAGGGATCCAGCTCAGGTTGTCAAATTTGATGGCAAACTTGTTTATCTGCTTAACTATCTCATGTATTCCCAGATAGGAAGTTAATAAATCTTATTCAGTAATGTGAGGACAATAGAACAATACAAGCCTGTGTGTATGAACTATACGTAGGCATGCAAACAAATGAACACCTTACCAACTGAGGCTACACACAGTAACACCTATTTTTCATTTTCATTATAAATACAGTCACTTATGTATTCATAGGACCAGATGCATATGTTTGTGTATGTGTGATATACAAATATACTAAGTGTATATCTATATACTATACTATACATGTAGATAAACATGGATATATGTATATGTGCATAGAGTTATAAATACATGCTTCTGTTAATGATGGGGAGGAGGGAAATGGAAAGAGGGAAGGAGAGAGGGAGAAAGTGAAAGAGATTGGCATGATAGTTTTAGTTAAAATTTGCTTGCTTTTAGAACCTTTCATATTTTTAGGGCATTCATATTATTAAGGATCATGTCTTTTAGATAACACCAATTAATAGTAATTGTTAGTCATGTTTAGAAAATTGATGGTGCACGCCTTTAATCCCAGCACTCGGGAGGCAGAGGCAGGCAGATCTCTGTGAGCTCGAGACCAGCCTGGTCTACAGAACTAGTTCCAGGACAGGCTCCAAAGCCACAGAGAAACCCTGTCTTGAAAAAAAAAGAAAAAGAAAAAGAAAATTCTTTGATAATAAACTACACAGTGTTTGTTTCCTTAGTTGGGGTATCATAATCTCACCAACTGGATATACATAATCACACCATCTTAGAATGGCAAGACATGGCTAATTCTGGTCAAGAGTACCTCCAAATTGCTGTGATCCTGTCTGTGGCTCAGGGAGCAGGGAAGGGGACTGCTGGGCACTCTTCAGCCTTCTACAGCGGTGTGACCCTCTCACCAGCCACCACTGCGAAGAAGTCAGCCATTGCTCAAACGTCAATGTTCTCCTTTGCTTGTATAATAGAGACACACTCACATAAAGAACTGTAAATCCAAGGTGTTACCTATATGCCTAATGACTGTTCAACTCTAGACAGATTCCGAATGAAACTTCATGGGGTACTGACTCCAATATGTTGTATTCGCCTTCATTCAGGATTAGTTTCCATGGCTTTCCCTTCTATATACCTTAGTGACTACTAAACTAATCATTTGTGTTCCTATAATATCTGGTCTTTGAAGGGATTATTTCTTTCATAAAGCTTTTTTATCCTTTAGTCCATAGGTCTATTGTACCTGTCTCTTCCTGGTTCTGAGCTTCATGTCCTATGCATTATTGGGGAGACAGCTGTACATAGATCTGTTATACCAGGGCAGGAAGGACCCAAAAACTTATGCTTGAGTCACTAACAAAGACCATGTTCATATTTAGGGAAGCATCAGAGATTTGCTTCTGTCTAGTGTCTAAGACAAATGTGCACGGTAGCGTCTCCTCTAAAGAGTTAAACACTGTTGCACCAAGAGCTTTGCTACATGGAGAAAAGCATGTAATGGGACCCACACCTGTGATCCATCTCTGTCCTGTCTGGAGAGCACAGATCCCGCTGTCTGTGTTACAGAACAGGGAGTATGGATGGAAGAGCTGATGTCGCCTCCATCTCTCTGTGAGACATTTTACTGCTCCAAGTCTGGATGAGAAACTGTATAAATAATACATATAAGGACTTCATGCTTCTAAACATCCCCAGAAAACCTATAAATCTGATACTCCCACCCCCAGTTAATGGGGTCTCTCCCCTTGCCAGATTGTTCTTTGTGTGACATTGTTCTGAAGTTTGTTGAAGCCCTCTGGAAGAGTCATGCCATTTCTAGCTTAGGTGGTTTGTCCTGCTGTCCTTGGCTAAATTTCCTTTGTAGCCTAGTTAAAACCTGGACACCTGGGAGCTAAATTATCCCTGTAGGATATTAGTATATTAGCTACCTATAAAAATGAAATTTATATGAGGCATCTGTTTACATTGAGCATTCCATAAAACCGCAGCAGAGAATTCAAAGGAAAGGTTTCAAATGAAGGTTTCATAGCCGAGAGCAAAGGCTCTGGAGAGTGGCATCTAGACAGCTAATTTCCATTGTAGATATTAAAAAGAATTTTTAATAGACAAAGCATCTCCCCCTCCTCACAATGGCAGTCTAGGATATACAAAAGACTTCAGGAACCTGTCAGTGTTTACAGTAGACATTTTGGTGTTATTTCTCTTATCACTGTTACTATGTTCAGGAGAAAATAACAGAACAGTCTTTTTACCATTAGTCTGTTGACACTGACATACAACTGAGAAGTTGGGGAGCAGGGTGAAGAGAGTTGCAATTGCACCTAATAGTGACAGATTGAGTCAGTCAGTGTGGGGGCAGATGAGAAGCTGGAGTCAACACAGAGCATGCAGGATTCCTTTTCTTTTTTTCTCTTTCCTGTCTTATCTGTGTTAAGTTCCTCTCTTCTTTCTTTTTCTTCCCTCTTCATGTGTATCTATGTGTAGCTGTGTATACACGTGTACATACACACACGAATGGATGTATAGTTATATTTGCACATGTGTGCATGCGTGTAGAGGCTCCAAACTGATCTTTACAATCTTCTCGATTGTTCTTTAATTATTCTTTGAGGAAGAGTCTCTGACTCAAACCCAGAGCTTATAAACATGGTTAGCGTCACTAACTGGCCTGCCTTGGGACTCCCCTGTCTTCTTGCTGGGCCACTCTGCCCACTCCCCAGAATTTGTATAGGTTCTGAAGATCTTAACTCCAACCATCATGCCTTCTCATCCATGCAGAAAGTGCTTTACTTGCTGAACTACCTCTCAGGCTGGTCTTGACCGTGCTAGGCTCCTGTCTCAGCTTCCTGAGAGGTTTATAAGCTGGTTCCACCATGTCACTTAAGAAGTCTGGAATCCTAACTGAGTTTTGAGAGTAAGCACTCTATTTATGGCATGCTTTGCTTGCACATGCATAGAGAATAGATGCCCTCAACTTATGAAAAGGGAAAAATAAGGGAATTAATTTTTTAGATATACAAATCAAGATACAACAAACAAGGACCAGAGCTATCAAAAGGTCATGCAGAAAATATTAAACAGTGGGCACAACACAGCTAATGATATTTTGGCATACATACCCATGTGACCAACTGGCACAGTGATGTCAGAGCCTGCTAACTGAAGACTGGCCCTGCAACTGACAATTGACTATCTTGAAGATCCCTATAACAAAGACACCCCTGGCAACACTTTCCCCTCACTTTCTACAGGAAGACTTGAACTGTACGGATGATGTTGTTTTACTTATAGCAACAAGATCCATATTCCGCCACACCCAAGGACAATAGTGGAGTGATAGTTTCCAAGGGAAGATTGTATTACAGCCAGGAGATGGAGATACCACAAGCATCTGCCGCTGTGCCAATTGCAACGGAATTCACTTAGACCTCCGATTCAGAGCGATCAACAGAGCGAACACTTCACTTCATCACCCTCTTTCCTCATTTTAGTCCTTTTAGTCTTTTGACTCCTCTTCAACAGTTTCACTGTAGTGTGAATTCAATAGTTCTGAAGAGTGTGTGCAATCTTAGGCTAAGATATGAACATCTCTGTGATTTTTTTTTTCTGAAGAAATTAAGAAGAGAATGAGCCACTTTAGGGAGCCCCAGTGTCTATTTGATACATATACGAGGAATTAAAATGACTCAAGGCAAAATGGTGGTTCTTCGTGAAATATTATGGGTTTATGGAACAGAGGGAGATTGCAAACCAGGGCAAGACCCTTCATTTGGAACCACAGGTACTTCTGTGTTGGGAAGGACAGATGCACACAGATTTGTGACAACTGTAAATTGCTGAGTTTGAGACTGGATTCATCATATTAAATATAGATAGGACAAACTGCCAAATAACAAGCTTCTTGTTACAGCTTTGACACATGCAATCCAACCCTGAATTGTGTGTAATTTTTCTTGTTATATTCTATCACACAGAAAATTAGCTGTGTGTGTTGATTACTTTTGCATGTGATCTTCTGATTGCAGAGATTCTACTCTGATAACTCAGAACATCATCTTGGTAGACAGAGTTAGTGTTTTGATGCCATTTTGTCATGAGACATTTATTATTATTTATTAATTACTATTATTTTATTAAATGGCATACATAAGTGTTTCTTATTTCAAACTTATTTTCATTTATCTTGGCTTGTATCTTTAATCATAGCACCTTCTCTGTAGAGGGATGGGCTGCTTCTCATGCGTATGAGGCCAGCCTGGGCTACACAGCAAGACTCTACCACAAAGCAGAACAAACACTGATGGTTTCTAAACTGAAACACTCAGCTCAAATGTCTCCTTGGAAATCTAAGGTCCAGCTGTTCCCTGGTCTCTTTGTTAAAAGATTAATAGAAACATAGCAGGCACAGAATCCTTCAGGAAGACTCACCTTGTGCCATTGCCCCATTTCAAACTTCATGATGGTTCTCATTTCCTTCTGTGTAAAAAGCCCAAATTCCTCACAAGGACTAAAACCAAACCCCTCTAGCCTACTAGCTTCTCCTCTTTCAATTTCTTTACTTCCAGATTCTCTGCAACACTGGCTTCCTGGTTTGGGGAACTCTACTTTGCTACTTGACTGGTGCTCTTCAAGTTTTGCTCAAATCCAACATTCTCAATAGATCATCACACTTAATGCTGTAGCATGTCCCCTTTCTCCTCATCCCCACCATGTCCTGACAACCCCCAAACCTCTCACTTCTTTCTCCTAGAGAATTTCTGACTTTTTAATGCACCTTATTGATTATAATTATTACTCAAAGTCTGTCTTCTGCCACCACTAAAACTTTCATGGACCAAAGATTTTTGTTTTGTTTCTTGATACATCCCTAAGCACCTAACACAATAACTAGAAATAAATATTTTGTTGAGTGACTGGAACAACACATTGAGTAAATGAAATCACCTAAACACCAAGAAATAGCAGATACCAGCATTGCGTTTCTGTTGAGGACAGTGGGACTTGGGGAAGGGTCCAGAAGTTCTACAAAGCTAGAAAGTGTGCCACCGGGCTTCTCAACAGTTTTATTTACCATTAAAGCCTTTACTTGTACTCAGTCTTTGTAACTTTGATCTTTAGGGTTTTTTTTTTCCCCAGAAGATTTTCTTTTGTTCTCTGGTTTCCTGATTGGTGAATTGAGGGTAAAGAGATCCAGCATTTGGTCTGATATATTTTCTGAAATGTGATTATGATATCTCACAAATTCCAAAACTGACTCTTTACACCATAGTTCATTTGTTTACAGTTATGAAGTGGATGTTCAAAATTTAGAAACCAAATCCAGGGCTGACAAGTTGTCTCAGAGGTTAAAGGTGTTTGCTGCCAAGCTTGACAAACTGAGGGTAACCCCAGGAAGAAGAAGAAGAACAGTTGAAGAAGAGGCCCGGCTCCTGCAAGTTGTCACACACATGTGAGCCCCACTCCTATGCACACTAATTAAGTAAATACATGTGAAACTAATTCAGAAGCTTGGACAATGCTACTCTGTTAAGCATTTTGAATGCAAGGTTTTGATTTCGGTACTCCACAGGATGATATCAGACTACGGGACAGAATGTCTGAATCCTAAAGTGTGAAAATTAATTTAAATACTTCTTCTTAAGACCTCTGTAGAGTTTGAGGGAAATGCCAGCGCCTGCAGGAGAGCAGACATATTTGATAGAAACGCAGACCAGAAGTGTGTTAGAAGAGCCTGCTGGAGGGTGAACAGTTGTGCCAGTGTGGCAGTTCAGAGATGCTCGTTTTCTTTAAAGTGGAGTTGCAGCAAAGTCTCCTTTCTGAAGGGGGGAATGGTGAATTTCGGAGTTTTTTAATCAACTCTTTTAAGTAAGAAAGTTAACGGGGGTGGGAGGGAAAAATCAATTCAGGCATCAAATGAAAAATGAGTAAATAAATTCTCTTCATATTTGCCGCTCGCTCTTCGTCTCTCGCTCCTTTCTCAGTTATAGACGACATTGTGACGGCCACACAGACAAGCCTCACCTGCTCGGTTGTATCTGACTTTATGTCACACGTTTCGCTATTAGCCCTGTTGATCTCTGTCTCTGTATGTCTTTCTCTCCTGCCCCCCCCCTCAACTTTGCACCTCTCTGCTCACTCACTTCCTGACAAAATAAAACCAATTTTCATTCTGAAACTGTACTTAACCCTGCTCACTATTGCCAGTAATTCAAAGGCAGTAATTCCCCGGACTGCTTAAATTCAGGGAACTTCATTAAAATGTCAGCTTGCTCCAGTCCAGTCTTTGAGAAATCTGAAAGAAAGTTGTTGCCGTGCTTTGCTATGGCAAGAACTGGCACCTTAGACTTATGTCCTTCATCTCTGCTAACGGAGACTCTCCTCATGCACCTCTCTGAGCCAATCACAGCTCTCTGGGTTGAACTCAGTGGCCGGATGCTCAGGGACGTCTCGACAGCAGTTCTTTAGATGAGTGGAAAAAGGTTAAGGTTTGGCCAGAATTCTGTTAAGAGATAGATTTAGACTTTTATCCTGTCTTCGAGGCTTCCAACTGAGCAACTTCAGCAGTAGGGAATGCTTATCACCGGGCATTTAAGCAAACTACTAGTCACTGGTTTGTAGCTGTGCTGAGTGCATGGGAGCTGCCAGCACCTTCGTCTGAGCCGTGAGCTCTTGCACTACACACTGCGTTATATGTCTGCTCCATAGCACAGAAAAGGAAAAAGAAAGGGAGTGAACCCCAAGACTAAGTTAAATGTTAAATCAAGGTAGGTGAAGACCTCTATAATGAAAATTATAAAATCCTAATGAAATATATTGAAATAAAACACACTTGCACATACACACTTCCCATGTTGCCTGGAAGAATCAATATTGTTGAAATGTTCATATTGTGCAATCTGATCTACAGATTCCAAACGATGCCCACCACGAAACCAATGGTGTTCGTCCTCGACATGGAAGCAATGATGGAGAAATGTGTGCAGTAGCACAGAGAGCTGTGAACAGCCACAGCAGTCCTGACTAAGAAGAACACAGCTGGAAGCACACTGTGTCTGACTTTCAGATATACTACAGGGCCTCAGTGATTGAAGAAGCTTGGATCTGCAATGAAAATGACAGACCAAAGAAACAAGTAAAGACCCCAGAAATAAATGCAAGCACCAAAACCAATAACAGAAATCACGTGTTAAAGAAAGAACAACTTCTTCGGCCAGGCGGTGGTGGTGCACGCCTTTAATCCCGGCACTCAGGAGGCAGAGGCAGGCGGATCTCTGAGTTTGAGGCCAGCCTGGTCTACAAGAGCTAGTTCCAGGACAGGCTCTAGAAACTACAGGGAAACCCTGTCTCGAAAAACCAAAAAAAAAAGAACAACTTCTTTGATAAATTTTGCTGGGAAAATTGAAGAAATTGAAAATTGAAAAATATGAAGAAAACTGCAAGTTGATACCTTTCTCTCATTTTGTGCAAAGATTAAGCCAACATAAAACACTGACCTAAATGCAGGATCCGAGTTGTATTAGATGAAAACACAGGGGAAACACTTCAATGATTACTTGGATATGGACCTGAAAATATAAGAAACATAAGCAAAAATAGACAAATGGGACTCCATTTCACTAAAATGCATTTACACAGCACAGGAAATGCATGGAATAAAAAGATAACCTACAGATAGGAGAAAGCATCTGTTCAATACTTATCTGACAAAGAATTAATGTCCAAAATACATAATGTAACTAAAATATTACCAGACTCAAGTAATCCAATTATACTGGGCAAATGATCTAAATCTATGCTTCTGGAAAAAATACAAATGGTGAACAAATAAATTTAAAAGTTCATTTTCGGCATCTATCATAGAAATCTAAATCATTGCTATCTATGGAGAGACACTGCCTAATGAGAATGGCTAGTATGGGTAGCAAATGCTGGAAGGCGTGACGATCAGAGAGCTCTTACATACGATGGGGTGAGAACATGCATTGGATATGGAAGCCAATACAGAGGTCCCTTAAAACAATAAACATAAAATTAGTGCATGATCCCACACCAGCTCTAGACAGATATCCAAAGGAGTGATGTTAGCATGCCCAGGAGGTGCAGATGCATAATAACATAATAACCAAGGGATGGCAGGAACCTAGGTGTCTTATCAGTGGGTGATGGGTGAAGGGCATGTTGTGTGTGGGCATAATGGAAAATCACTTGGCCATGAAGAAGAAAGAAATCTTGTTTTTATAAGAAAAAGGTAGCTATAACTAGAAAACATTTTATTACGTGAAATGCACAAGATCAGAAAGGCAAATGTCATATGTAGCTCTCACAAGTGAATGTGAAAAATGAACAAAGGGTAATGTACATATGAGATAATGGTAACTAGAGTGAGATGGGGCAATGAAGAGATACAGACTTTTTAGACGTTTTCAGTGCCTACTGATATAGTGCTTACTGATAAAGACATGTATTGAAACATTAGCATGAAGTCCACTAATAATGCAACAAATATGTGTTAACGCAGAATAAAATTCTATAAAAATTATATTTATAAAAATGGAGAACCACAAAGCCAAATTACATAAAATATAAAATGAATAACAGCTTGAGTATATAAAGAATTCTAGTTCTTAATAGGCGATAAAATCATTTAGAAAAAAGTTAGCAGAAAAAGTAATAGGATATATATTAGCTGTAGCACAAACTACATTTTCAAATAGAATTTAATGTTTACATTTATTTTCTTTTATGTGTATATGTGTGTGTCTAACAAATATGCATGTGTTCATTGAGGACAGAAGAGACTGATGGGTCCATGGAGCTGGAGCTGATGGCAGTCGTGAGCCTTCCAACATGGGTGCTGGCAACTGAACTTGGGTCCTCTGCAGGAGCAGCAAAGGTTCTTAAACTGCTGAGCTATCTCTCCTGCCCCTCAAATCATTTTGCACAATTACTTTTTTTATTTTCACAAAAGTTCTGAAAATTAAATTTGATGTGTCTTAACAACTCCTTCACTATGCTGATAAGAAATGAAAACCTAATGGTTTAATCAAACAGCAAATAAGCTTATCCAATGCTAAGCAGCAAAGATAGGCACAAACATTCATGCTCATGAGACAAAATTCAGTGTTTTGACTTTTGCCTAAGATTTCTGTTTTATGGAAAAAAAACTAGATTTTAAGTAAAAAATGGGAATATTGATAAAATCATATTTTACATTATTATGCTGATTCAGGAAATCATATCATGACTTTTAATCTTTGGAAAAGAAAGACTTCAAAATGAATTTAGACAATTTTAAAAAGGATTTTTCAAAATGTGTGTTTGTGTGTGTGTGTGCATTTGTAAGTACATCTGGCCCATGAAGGTCAGAAAAGGTCTGATACCTGAAGACCCTTTTGTGGGTGCTCGAAACTGAACTTGGAACCTCAGGAGGTCAAATGTGCTTAGTTTCTGATCCATCTCTACAGCCCTAATAATCTTATTTCTATATATTAAGCACCAAAAATGTAGAAAATATTCTAGAAAGAAAATAAAGTAAAAGTATAGAAAACAAAGTCAGAGGTTTTTGTTTTGTTTTTGACTTTTTTCTCTAAAAAAAAATGCAGTCATGTTCCTTTGGCCTTTTGGAGGGAGGAAGAGAGAAAGAAATCACATTTTCCCATGGCCAGCAAAGCTTCTGGAAACAGATGAGTCATCGATTTTGATAAGATCCATGACTAGTGTCATAATTTGCAGTGATTCATGTGTGATTTTTTTTTCCTCATTCCAAAATAAGGTCTGAAACAAAAGCAAAGCCTATGGAAGGCGAGAGCAACTGGCATGTTCTCTCTTTTGTGTGTCATATGTGTGTGAAAAGGGAATTACAATAGATTCAGGAAACACCTGATTCTGGAACAGTAAGCCATTTTAGAGATCATCTGACTCACCTTCACCACCCCGAAGCTCACAATAGAAGAGAACAAGACCAGAGAAGGGCCCTGCTGTTCATGCCTGCTCTGAGATGTTAATTGTTTGTAGGACACAACAGTCCTTTTTATGACTTACTTTTAAAGCAAGGAAAAAGGCAAAAGCTGTTTTTGCCACCCCATTCTGGATCCTTCCTGTGGTTTGCTAGCTATCTCGCTCTGCTCTCGCCAGCACGGGATGTAATTGCAGCTAGCCCTGAGTCTCCAAGCCCTAGAAACTGTACTACACAGCGATCTCCTGTTCTCTAGTTCCTGGGCTTGTATTTCTTAGTAAAATTAAGTCATGTTCCCACATGGAACCTATAATCTCAAGGAATTTGATTCTATAGCAACTAAGTCTGTCTTGTATGTAAAGAGTTTTTTTTTTATTTATGAAATTTTGAGTTAAAAGTAAGTTCTGAATTTGGGCTGGGGCTGTGGTTCTGTGGTGGAGTGTTTACTTACATTGAACCTACAGAGCCCTAGTACTGCACAAAACAAAACAAGGGAAACAAGTTCTGAATCTGAAATCTTTCAGGAAGGAAGTCTGAAAGGTGGAAGAAGAAAAACAGCGCTGTTTTATTCTTGCTCTCCTTCAGACATCATTTGGCCAAAAACCTAGAGGAATGTTCTCGAACAATTATTGCTATAGCAACATCTCTCTGATGAAACTCTCTGTTGAGATTTTTAAGTTACCAGTTGAAAATGTTTGTGAGTAGGGCATTATGTGTTTTCATCAAGTCTGAGGTACCATGGTCATAGTGGGCAAGCCTTATTAGACACAGAATTGGCAGTAGACATTTGGGGCTTGTGTGTAGACAGAGCAGTCAGTTACTAGGTCCTTGCCCAGTGCCCTGCTCTTCAGGGTAAGAAAGGAGGAAGAGAAACAAGAAAACAGAGAAGATGTATCTTTTTCTTTTCTTACCTGAGTTGTGATTCTTTAGGATGAAAGATTTTTGTTACCAGACATGCCTTTCTAAGCAGTTTGCTCCTCACCAAGAAACCTTTGGAGTCTTGGCAACAGTACAATCATATAGAAATCTTGGCAATGATATTAATAAGTATGTCTATTGAACTCTGCAACAAAGCTAATTCTCAACTCCAAATTCTTATTGGTTCTAATCTTGAACCCATGTTTGAAACTATTAATATTTATCTTGATTGGCTCACACAAGTTTTAAAAATCTTTCAGTTTTGGCCCATGTGGAAAGGATTAGGGAAATGTTATCAATGCTTATTCATAACTACCATATGTGTGCTAAATTATTATAAGAAACTGTACTGATTATGGGCAGTGAATATTAGTTGGCTGCTGCATTTGGGATCTCAGTGTTACCCTGAAGAGCATGCTTTCTCTTTGGTGAGAGGCTGGCACATCGGTGAGTTCAACAGAGAAAATGGGGATGGGTGAATGGGATGCTTCTTTGCCAAACACAAGAGAAATTTGCAAACATAAAGACCATAATGGGAAGTGGGCAGGTATGTTGACATTTTAAAAATTATAATCTGTAGCTATGACATTAGTCAGAACTTCTAGAAATCATATGCATGCCTGTGCATATTGACTGATCACTAGATCTAGTTCCAAAAGAACATGAGAATTAGGTAGTTTGTTCTGTATTGTCCAGAGTAGTGTGGTTGTGTAGTGGATTATATTTGTAGAAGGAGCGGCGGGGGGGCTGTATCCCGCCACCCGGCTAGCTTTACCCAAAATAATTACACGGAAACTGTATTCTTTTAAAACACTGCCTAGCCCATAGTTTCAGCCTCTTATCGGCTAATTCTCACATCTTCCTTTAACCCATATTTAGTAATCTGGGTAGCACCACGAGGTGTGGCTTACCAGGAGAGATCTTAACCTGCATCCATCTCGGAGAGGAGCAGCATGGAGACTCACTATGGCGACTGCCTGAAGCGTCTCTCCCACTCTACTTCCTTGTTCCCACAGTTCTGTTCTGTCTACTCCACCTACCTAATTTTCTGTCTCTTAAAGGGCCAAGGCAGTTTTCTTTATTAATTAACCAATGAAAGAAACATAGACAGATAACTCTCCTCCATCATATATTAGTGCATACACTGGACTTTCCCAGAGTGGTGTGGTTGTGTAGTGGATTATATTAGTGCATATACTGGACTTTCTTGCTGTTTGAAGATAGAGCCAGAGGCTGAAACTTTACCTCTGGTTGACAGAAGCAGTAGAGTTGGAGTCAAAGCTTATAGGAAGGAAACAGTGTATTTGAGGATAGTGATGGAGAAGCATTCAATGAAAGGGCTCTGCTGAGATACGGGTGGGGCTAAAGAAAGCTGGTAAAGCGGTAGGAACACCCAGCAATGTCAGAGGGATGTTGTTATCTCTGGAACTCAAGGGATAGGAAGCATTAGTGGAGTCCATAGTTGTGGAGAACTTTAAAAAGCAATGCAAAATATGTGGTGTCCTGCAAGGCAAAGGGCCACATCCTCCTCTTCTGCCCTTCAGCTTCTCTGTGCTGTCTCTTCTTGGTCAAATTAATTCGAAGGCAAAAGACAGGGAATCAATTGGGTACAAATTAGCTTCCTGGAACAGAACAGAGGACAAGGGGCTAAAGAGTGCCGTGGAAGGCAAAGAGCATGGTCGCAATTAGCTTCTAAGGGAGTGCCGAGTCTCAGAGCAGCAGAGTGCCTTACCAAGATTGTTCAAGCTCCAGGTGCTGGCCAAGTGGTGCACCTCTTTTTCATGTAATAAGATGGAGGAAACTGGATTTATACTATTTATACTCTTATTTTTTATCTCTTTTTTCCATTTCTATTCTAATACTTTCTGGAATCAGTTCTGTAAAAATGTAAACAAAAATAAGGAAAGTAAATGAATTTGAAGACACGTGTCTCCATCGGTGATATTAAAGTCTTCATTCTCAGCTCTATCTTTGGGTGACTTAAATGACTCTCTTATGTATTTTTACCAATGGTTTACTGTCAGGGGCTGGAGGTACACAGAGCATCTCCAGTACTCTTGCTGTCCTACACACCTTGTGGTTCACACCCCTCAGTAGCCCATCCCTAGAACCAAGTCTCCCACTGACTTGGAGCTGATACCCATGTGGGAGGGTGCTGAGGTGCAAACATAGGGAGCTGCAGCTGTGCTGTCCTTTGCTTAGGGGACTGGAGTCTAGCTTCTCTAACATCTTCTCTGACATTTGTTGTTTCCAGAAACTCAGTTCCTTCATGTCTTATCATAAGGTTGATTCTTCAGTGTAGCTCTCCCTGAAAACACCTTCAAAGACTGATGCTCCTCAACACAAATGACTGGACCGTTCTTCTCTGTAGTTTGTTACTAGTAGATATCCTATTTTTTGTTATTTATCTCACTAATTAAGCAAACAAGGTATATGAGGATAGAGGTTTCATCTGCTTGATTCATGTCTGTGTCCATGGGAGGTATTCTGTTGAAATTTGTTAAATAAACAAAAGGATACTTTAGATACTGAGTGCAACACGTATTTAAGTGACTAACTACGCATGCAGGAGTTCTGAAAGGCTGCTGAGTCAGTTGTCCTTGTGGTGCATTTACATGAGTCACATTCTAGAACCCCAGGTTCTGCTTGGAGGCAATTATCATTCTAGAAATGGATACTCCTTGAGCTACCTTAGCCAGACTACTGAATTGGGTAGCTTGGCAAAGAATGGTTTCTGAGGCTTATTAAATTGCTGATGACCTATAAAGACTATAGAGTGACTTGAAACTGAGTGTGTATTGGGATCTCAGGAATTGCAAAGTACTCCAAACAAATAAACACAGAATATCAATGCTGTGTATTCAACCACAGTGTATAATGCAATTCTGCCGTATAGTGCATGAGTTTGTTGGGTCTCACTGACAACAGAGTCCTCCTGCCCACTTTTCACAGATCAAGATTCCCTCTTCTTCTGCTGCTCAGCAAAGTGTGCTTCCCTACAACACACCCCTCAGTGTTCCAGTGTCCTTCCTTTCTGTTGCTGTGATAAACACTGACTAAACGCATCTGAAGGGAGGAAAGAATATGATTAGCTTACACTTTTGGGTAGTCCATCACTGAGGGAAGTCAGGGAACAAACAAGCAGGAGCTTGAAGTAGAAGCAGGAGAAGAATGAAATTTTTTTTTGTACAGCCTAAGGACTCCTGCCCTGGTGATGGTATAGCCCATATTGGGATGGGCTCTCCTACATCATTAACAATCGAGGCAAGACATTCTCACAGGTCAATCAGGTCTGAGCAATGCTTCATCTGAGTCTCCACTTTCAGTGACTGTAGTTGGCATTGTTTTGACCACCAACCAGTTCCAAAATAAAGACACAGAGATGTATTATTAATTATGAATGCTCAGCCTTAGCTTAGGCTTGTCCCACTAGCATTTTAGGCTTAATTTAGCCTGTTTCTATTCATCTACATTTTTGTCTTGTTGCTTTTTAACTTTCCTTCATTCTGTATGTCCTACTTTCTTGCTTCCTCCCTGTCTGTCTGTCTGCTCCCTCACCCCCACATCTCCCTGCCATCTCCTTTTCTTTTTTCTTTTTTTTTCTTCCCCAAGCCAAAATTTCTCCTCCCACTTTTTCCGCTGCCAGTTAGTTCTGCCTGTACCCTTGTTATTGGCTGTTCAGATTCTTTTTTTGTTTGTTTTTATGGTTTTTTTATATTTAAAAATTTCCATCTCCTCTCCTCCTCCTCCCCCTTCCTTCCCCTCCCCTCTACCCATACCCCCCTTCCCTCCCTCTCCAGGCCAAGGAGCCATCAGGGTTCCCTACTCTATGTTAAGACCAAGGTCCTCCCAACTCCCCCAGGTCCAGGAAGGTGATTGACCAAGCTGAGAAGGCTCCCACAGAGCCTGTCCATGCAGAAGAATCAAAGCCCAGCGCCATTGTCCTTGGCTTCTCAGTCAGCCCCCACTGTCGGCCACATTCAGAGAGTCCGGTTTGGTTGCATGTTCCATCAGTCCCATTCCAACTGGAGTTGGTGATCTCCCATTAGTTCTGTCCCATGGGTGAACGCACCCTTCACGGTCCTGACTTTCTTTCTCATGTTCTCCCTCCTTCTGCTCCTCATCAGGACCTTGGGCGCTCAGTCCAGTGCTTCAATGTGGGGCTCTGTCATTTTCTTCATCGATAGCCAGGTGGAGGTTCTATGGTGATATGCAAGAAATTCATCAGTCTCTACAACAAATGGGCACAGGGAACCGTTTCCTACGCATAACCCCAGCTGCACAGACTTTAAGGGCAACATTGAATTAATGGGACCTCCTGAAGTTGAGCAGCTTCTGTAAAGCAAAGGACATTGTCACTAAGACACAAAGGCAGCCTACTGACTGGGAAAAGATTTTCACCAACCCTGCAACTGACAAAGGTCTGATCTCTAAAATATATAAGGAACTCAAGAGACTAGACGGTAAAATGCCAATTAACCCAATTAAAAAATGGGGCACTGAACTGAACAGAGAATTCTCAACAGAAGAAGTTCGAATGGCCAAAAGACACTTAAGGTCATGCTCAACCTCCCTAGCTATCAGGGAAATGCAAATCAAAACAACTTTGAGATATCATCTTACACCTGTCAGATTGGCTAAAATCCAAAACACCAATAATAACCTTTGCTGGAGAGGTTGTGGGGTAAGGGGTACACTCATCCATTGCTGGTGGGAATGCACACTTGTGCAACCACTTTGGAAAGCAGTGTGGAGGTTTCTCAGGAAATTCGGGATCAACCTACCCCAGGACCCAGCAATTCCACTATTGGGAATCTACCCAAGAGATGCCCAATCATACAACAAAAGCATATGCTCATCTATGTTCATAGCAGCATTATTTGTAATAGCCAGATCCTGGAAACAACCTAGATGCCCTTCAGTGGAAGAATGGATGAAGAAACTGTGGAATATATACATGCTAGAATACTACTCAGCGGTAAAAAACAATGACATCTTGAATTTTGCAGGCAAATGGATGGAAATAGAAAACACTATTCTGAGTGAGGTAACCCAGACCCAAAAAGATGAACATGGGATGTACTCACTCATAATCGGTTTCTAGCCATAATTAAAGGACATCGAGCCTATAAATTTGGGATCCTTGAGAAGATAATAAGAAGGTGAACTCCCAAAAAAAGATATAGTAATCCTCCTGGATATTGGAAGTAGACACGATCGCCAGACAAAATTGGGAACTTGAGGGTTGGGCAAGACTGGGCCAAGGGAAGATGGGGAGAGAAAAGTGTGAAGGGAAGAACGGGGGGAGCTCGGAGGAATGGGGTGCTTGGGATATAGGAAGGGTGGATATGGGAGCAGGGAAGCATATATCCTAATTTAAAGAGCTACCTGAGGGTTGTCAAGAGACTTGACCCTAGAGGGGTTCCCAGGTTTCCAGGGAGATGCCCCCAGTTAGTTCCTTGGGCAGCTGAGGAGAGGGAGCCTGAAAAGGCCAGTTCCTATAGCCATAGTGATTAATTTCTTGCATATCACCATAGAACCTCCACCTGACGATAGATGAAGAAAATGACAGAGCCCCACCTTGGAGCACCGGACTGAGCTCCCAAGGTCCTGATGAGGAGCAGAAGGAGAGAGAACATGAGAAAGAAAGTCAGGACCGTGAGGGAACCTCCAGCTGGCGACAGATGGGGAAGGTGACTGAGCCCCACATTGGAGCACTGGACTGAGCTCCCAAGGTCCTGATGAGGAGCAGAAGGAGCGAGAACATGAGGGAGAAAGTCAGGAACGAGAGGGGTGCGTTCACTCATGGAGACGGTGGGTCAGAACTAATGGGAGATCACCAACTCCAGTTGGAATGGGACTGATGGATCATGCGACCAAACCCGTCTCTCTGAATGTGGCCAACAGCGGGGGGCTGACTGAGAAGCAAAGGACAATGGCTCTGGGCTCTGATTCTTCTGCATGGACGGGCTCTGTGGGAGCCTTCTCAGCTTGATCGATCACCTTCCTGGACCAGGGGGGAGTTGGGAGGACCCTGGTCTTATCATAGAATGGGGAACCCTGATGGCTCCTTGGCCTTGAGAGGGAGGGAGGGGAGGTATGGGTGGAGGGGAGGGAGGGAAGGGGTAGAAGGAGGGGAGGGGGGAGGAGGAGGGAAGGAGATGGAAATTTTTAAATATAAAAAAAATAAATAAACCATGAGGAAAAAAAAGAAAAAAAAAGAAAAAAAAAGAAAAAAAAAAGAAATTCATCAGTATGGCTATAGGAACTGGCCTTTTCGGGCTCCCTCTCCTCAGCTGCCCAAGGAACTAGCTGGAGGCATCTCCCTGGAAACCCGGGAACCCCTCTAGAGTCAAGTCTCTTGACAACCCTCAGATGGCTCCCTTAGTTAAGATATATGCTTCCCTGCTCCCATATCCACCCTTCCTGTATCCCAAGCATCCCATTCCTTCGAGCTCCCCCCATTCTCTCCTTCACACCATCTCGCCCCACCCTCAAGTTCCCAATTTTTGCCCAATCAGGTGCCTTTAGTAGGCAAAGAAAAACAGCAACACATCTTTACAAAATAAATGCAACATATCTTTACAAAGTTAAACAACTGCAACACATCTTGCATAGTTAAACAAACATTCCACCACAGTGACTCTATGCTGTGTCAAGTTAATAGTATACTCAGCATTGAAGAGAAACAGACCACGCCGGTCCATAATAGACGGCAAGACTCTCCACATCTTTATGCTGAATATTAAATCTCAGAAAATAGCCATATGCATAAGACAGTCTGGAAAAGGCCAAATATAGTTTGGCCAATTTCTTGGAGTTTCTATGAGCAGGGTGGGAAGGAGGGAGTAGACTAGGAAAGTTCTTAGGGAGTCCTGAGCTCTATCTTGATGTGGACACAGGGCGTGGATGAATGTACTCTTAAAAATAGAATTTTACTCTTTGAAAATTATGGCACATGGAAGCAACTTTATGATAATATTTCAACTACAAATTCATTCCTCTAATTATGGGACTATTCATATCTAAGAAATTTTTTTGGGTTTTTCGAGACAGGGTTTCCCTATAGTTTCCAGAGTCTGTCCTGGAACTAGCTCTTGTAGACCAGGCTGGCCTCAAACTCAGAGATCCGCCTGCCTCTGCCTCCCGAGTGCTGGGATTAAAGCGTGCGCCACCACCGCCTGGCCTAAGGAATGTTTTGTACAATCTTTTTTTTTTTTGTGAAATTGGGAATCAATTCAGGCCTTTGGACATCTAGGTACATATTATGCCATGCTAGGTAAATATTATGCACCTCTCAGTTTTTAGAAACAGATTTTCATTATGTAACTAAGTGTGGTGATTACTATTTATTTATTGTTAACTCATCAGAATCTAGAATAACCTCACCTGGGAGATGGGCCTCTGGACCTGGTTGCCAGGGATTTTCTTGACTGTGTTTAAATGATGAGGGAAGACCCTTTTCTGTTGTCTGTAGGACCTGGGCTGTGGGAATGTAGAGTGAGCTGGGTGGGTGGTGAGTGTCTCTCTCTGCCTTCCCTGCTTCTCGACTGGGGGTGCAAAGTGGTCAGCGTTCTCAAGCTTCAGTTGCTGTGACTTCCCCAACACGATGGACTGCAGCCTGTAACTGTGATGCAGAAGAGCCCCTCTCTCCTTCAGATGGTTTCAATTCAAGAATTTTATCACAACAACTGGAAGAGAAACTGAGGCACCCAGGCTGTCCTCGAGCCCAGAGCCTTATGGGAAAATGCATCACCTCAAACTTAGTTTCTTCACCCTCTCTTATTTTGTCTTCTTAGTATTTGTAATTTGCGTAGCTGAATGTTTCCTATTTCTGAAAGTATTTACCTGGAGATTATTTTTTACAGTTTATTAACATTTACAAAAGGGCTACTGGAATTTCCATTCTGTTATATCACTCCCCAGTCCCCACAAAAGTTGAAGCTGTGCATTCCCTGGGAATATTGCACAGTTTATTTATGTTTATAATACATTTTAGCATGTTTTATTTAATTTTACTTTTTACTTTCATTTTTATTTTTAAGAGGTTATGTTATCAGTCCAGGCTGCCCTTGGCCTCTGCCTCATGTGTGCTGTGACCCTAGTCAAGCCCTGTGTGGAGTGTAGCTATGTTCTTCAACACGTACAAGACAGCAACAAACACACTCAGCTTCTGAAACTCCCAAGCTACTCCTCTCACGTCCCGAACAGGAAGATTCTTAGAGTGCTGTGTTACGTCATGTGTTCATGCTGCCTTGCTGTATTTTCTGTGTCGGTGTTTCAGTAGATTTTATACACTGATGCCATTTTACTTGATCTTCATTTCTTTTTGCTTCTGACTTTCTGTTTGGCGTTATTTTCTTTCTTTTAAAAGTATAGCTTTAGAAATTTTCAAATGACTGAAAATTATATACATACATGCACTCACACATAAATATGAGATGGCACTGTGTACCCCAAGCTGGCCTTGAACTCGCAGTCCTCCTGTCGGCTTTCCAAGTATTATAGGCTCAGAGCACTACCATGCCTGGCTTCCTGCATTGTTCTGTTTCAGCAGCTGCGTTCTTTCAGGGGATGAAAGTGAAGCTTCTCTGGCTCCTGCTAATCTCTGATGTCCCTGGATGGTGACATCTTTTCTCTCATGGCCTCCTCTCAGAACTTCTTCATGGCCTCCTGAGACCTCTGTCGTTCAAGTCTGGGGCTTTGGTCTTCTCAGAGTTATTAATAATTATGGAATTAACAATTCTGGAATTGTTCAGGTTTTATCTTTTTGGGTTTATTGATAGGGTGACTGTTCTGGCACATGTCCAGGTTTTAGCTCTTTGGATAATTCTTTAGACCAGTTTCTTTTTCTTGAACTCTGGACAGACTTCCTTTCTTTTTTATTTTTGTTTTTTGAGACAGTCTTTTCTCTGTGTAGCCTTGGCTGTGTAGACCAGGCTGGCCTTTAACTCACATATGAATCTGGGGTTATTTTAGGATCTATGCTGCTGGTGTGCCAAAGGAAGGAAGAAGGTATTTTGTCCTATGTCACCATCAGCAACAACAACCAAAGAATGTATTGTATAAAGTAAAAATCTATTTTCAATAAAATAAACTTGAAAGAGAAGAGGAATAAGGGGCAGACACATACTGTGGAAGGACAGAAACCTACGTAAGTCTTTCGAGTTGGAAGGACTGCAGGCAGAGACTCAGTGCCAACACTGAATTTATCAGCCAGGTGAGGTCAGGGAACGGAGGGCATAATGATGAGAACTGAGTGCAAGTGGCCAGAACTGTCCACGGATGAAGCACTCCAACCAATCACGCCTCCCGTCTCCTCAAATACCACCTTCTGTTAGCTTCTCTCTAGAAGCTTCTATTCTGTTTTCCTCTTGCTTTCACCATAGAAACACACAAAGCCTTTCCTGACTTAAAAATTTACAAGAAAACAAACAAAAATTATGTCACTTGACCTCAAATCCCCTTCCATTTCCCACTCAATCTTTTCTTCTCTTTTCAACAAAGTATTTTAAAATATACTCCATCCTCAGTATTCCTTTTCATTTGTATATTTCTGCACAGCAGAAGTTCCCCCCTCTTTCTCTGCTCTACAGTCTTCTACCATGGTCACAAACGAGGTCTTCATGACAGTAAGTATACCATACCACCATCCCTGTCTTATCCTGGCCTCTCTGTTAGCACAGGGGAGAAGATACGTTCTTTCCTAAGTCCTTACAGTAACTTCCTTCTTACATGAACCTATTTTTGTACTATGGCAGTTTTAGCCAAGGACCATTTCTTTAAAAAATTATATAAGATCATATATATATATATATATATATATATATATATATACACACACATACATACATACACACACGTGTATATTTGTATACTTTTTCTGTGTATGTGTGTGTGTACACACTTGCACTGCCAGGATGTATGAAAGGGCCTACATTTGTGTGTAGTAGTCTTTCTCTTCTCTCTATCATGGGAGCCCACTCCCAGATCAACAAACTCAAGATATTAAGCCTGTCTTCAAGCATCTTACCCACTGGGCAATCTCACTGGCCACAAAAGACCATTTATGTTGCTCAGATCTACGGCTTGTTGCCTCGAATGTAAAAGAATTACCTAGTACGGCTTCTCAGCAGTGCTGAAAGACTGTTGCATTATCAATTGAACCCTGATGGCTCCTTGGCCTGGAGAGGGAGGGAGGGGAGGGTATGGGTGGAGGGGAGGGGAGGGAAGGGGGAGGAGGAGGGGAGGAGATGGAAATTTTTAAATATAAAAAAATAAACTATGAAAAAAACAGAGTAAAGTCTTTTTTTTTATTATTACACGTACAGGTAACAATGGAAGCCAGCAGTAGCTTTATCCTATCCTTATTAGCAGAACTGTGCTCATAGGTTACCCCCTCCACTTTTAGTTGTTTTGCATTTAATTACACAGTTTCAATAGCACATTCTAATTCCATATGAATAAGGCATTTTCATAGTTCTAGAGTTCAAATGACATCTACTTTAGTTTTCTATTTCACACGTGGCTTTGTAAGTGATGGCTTACTCTCTCCCCTTTTCCTTCATCAAGACATCAAATTAGTATTTACTGTTTACATTTTAATGTCTAAATATTTTTCACTGTAAAGTCAAAGGTACACTCTAATTTTATTTTCTGGTCTAAAGCTTATTTTCCTTAAGTGATTAATTGTGTCATGTTCATGTTCTTGCTTCATAATTATCAGTAATTCTTTTCCAGCTTGCTAATAGAAATGTACAAACTGCTCTTAATAATTTTCTTGAAGGCCAAGTGATTCAGATAATTTTTTATTTGTTTTCAATTTTAAAATAACTATTCTTGAACACACAGAGAGAGAGAGAAAGAGAGAGAGAGAGAGAGAGACTAACTTCTGGAACTTTCTTTCATCTTTCTCAACACAAATATGTTTGTCTTTAAGTCCATCATAGTGTTACCTTGGAATTCCCCATCATCTTCACCCAACCTCAACAACTCCCTTGGTGGTCTTTGTCCCACTAAGCTGGCTGACATGGAGTCACCATTAAGATGAACTTGCTAAAGCAGGAGGCACTTGGGGCCAGTGGTTGGTGACTTAAAGGATGCTGTCTGCTCAGTGATCATCCCCAGATTAAACCTCAGGTGGATGAGAAATGAACTTTTACTATATGAAGCCACAAATAATCAGTATCATTATCTTCCTGACACCACCTTTGCTGGTCCAACCCTTTTCTTACCCTGCTTTCTTATCCTTCCTGGCAAAGTAAAGCATTTACTCAAGCCAGAAAGAAGTTCATGCAACGGCTCCAGATTTCCTTCACTCTTTGTGCCCTTTAGACAAGCAACTGAGTATGCTGAAAACCACAGGAAAAGCAGGGACTGTACCAAAAGACCACAGAATGCTTATTCCATAAGCAATGGATAACAACAACAACAACAGTAATACCATTAATGGCAATAATAATCAACATTAATCTTTCTTCAGCAGGCCTTGAGTGGTATTCAGTGGCCCAAGGGCCATTATGACTCGGGCATGACTAGGCCCTGCTGTGGGCCTTTTCTAAGGCAAAAGGTCGGGGGTTGGGGGATACAAACCTCTGAGCTTGGTACAAAATAGACCATAACCTCCTTCTCTCTGTTGCCTTTTATAAGGAGCCAGTGGAGATCTGTCAGTGCAAAAGCTTTCTGCAGAGCCTCCCAGAATGAGAATGCCTGGTGCCCAATGCTTTTACTGGAGAGCACCAGGCAAGCATATTGAAGTCAGTAATTTCTCCTGCCTGCAAGCCTTGAATTAGGCCACATGGTAGAGCTTTTTAGGTTGATTGGGGTAGGGAAGAGAGAAATCCACAGAACCTTAGAAAAATGGTAACGCCTTATTAAATTATTTGAAATCTCTAGAGTTGCATGTCTTCTGGCTCCAAATTGGCATACCTGTTAACTTAGAGTGTTCAAATTTCTCTAAAATATTATTGTATTTAAGACAGAGTGCCATCCCAAGCTGCACATGAATTACAGAGCGTCAGGAAAAGAGAGAGACTCGCTATTTCCCGGCCTAAAAACCTTCACCACAATTAGTAGTTAGTAGCTTTCAAAAACATTTGCTGGATAAGTAACCATGGTCAAATCACATAATTTTGCCCCCCTCCTCCTCTTTTCTTTCCTTTGATTCCGGGGTTTGGAGTGCTGGTCTGAGGGCTATAATTTCATCTTTAGGCATATTTCTTTAGGCATTCTTAATTAGACATTTGAGACGTCCAGTCCTGCCTTCTTGATTTCAACCTTTTAGGGATTCTGAGTTGGGAGAGTGTGAGAAACAAGGGAGGTAGAGTGTCCAGTGCTGTGGAGGAAAAGTGATCTAAGGGCTCCTGGAGATTGAGAGGCACCTCTGTTCCACCGCTCTGTCTGAAAGTATCCACACACAAAATTTTCCACTCTCAAATATTTATTGCACACTTATTGGGCTCCATGTGTATTCCAGGAATGGAAAGTGCAAAAATGAATTGATCACGTTTTCAGAGAGCTCTCAGGTTTGTGCCTGAACTTAGCATAAGTGAACTGTAAGTTCCACTTTTATTATTTGGCAAATTTGGATGTGAACACGAGAAAGAAAATAAGTCTTGAATGACTGTAAATTTGGCTGTATTGTTTTGGTTCCAGATACCTTTAAAATGTCCTCAGTAAGCATTTGCCCTGTGAGAAGTCATGAGAAATACAAATCTTTAGGTAATTCTCTAGTAATTGAAGAAGAGACATGGCTTGCAAATGACAATGTCTCCACAGTGGAGGTATGAAATGCTTTGACTGCTGGTGTGGGCAGGGTCAGCCTGTGTGTCAGTTTCTAGAGTTTCTGCTCAGAATGAAACACTCACTGTGTCAGGAATGGGGCTGCAGTGGGAGGTGGCCTTGAATACCACAAAGCCTAGAGCACATCCTCTCCATAGCTTAGGTACAGGTTTGGAGGCATACATGGATGATTTTAGTGAGTAATAATGTGTGATCCTGTGTTTTGTTCCCATCTGACTCCCTCCCCATCTTTGTTTTTCTCTTCAGTACCAGGAACTTAACATTGGGCCCAGCTCATTCCAGGCAAGTGTTCTTCCACCAGGCTATATGCTCAGAACCTTCTTACTTATTCTTTTGAGACACTGTCTTCTAAGTTGTACATGTGGCCTTGAACACACGCCACCTCATCAATTTTTACTTTTTATTTTGAGACAGAATGTTACTACGTTGTTCAGGGTGGTTCTGACCCTGTGAGCTCTCTGCTTCGGCCTTTCAAGTCCTGGGATTACAGACTTGAAACTACTTGGCCTTTTACTTGGCTGTTACTTATGAAATACATTTTGTTTGAGGAGGACAAGGAAGCAGGTAGACTCATGAGAAGTATAGAAATGACTTTGCAGGTCTATCATTTTACATTTGCTTCAGAGAGGCAAAAAATTATTGATAATAATGTGAATGTTAAAATGTATTTTTTTTTCTTTTTTCTGTCTTACTGAGATCAGCAAGATGACTCAAAGACACTTGTTGCCGAGACTATCAGAGTTTAATCCCCGGAACAGACATAGAGGGACAGAACAGCACCTGCATGTCGTTCTATAACCTCCACATACAGACCAAGATGCGTGTGCTCATGTTCAGGTATCCATGTGTGTACACACTTGAATAAATGTAAAAATAATTATTCCTCTATATTGGCCAAAATACTCTTTCTTTCTTTTTTTATTTATTTAAACTTTTTTCCCAAATTTCCACTCCCTCCCCTCTTCCCACTCCCCTTCCTATCCTTCCACAGACCCTCCCATCCCACCCCCTCCAATTCTAAGAGAGGGCCATGCACCCCGCTCTGTGTAAAGTCCCAGCCTCTTCCTCAAAATACTCTTTTATTTCCCTAGAACTATTTTGAGTTCACCAATGAAATAAAGGGCAAGAAATGATCTGAACAAATGACCTTTCTGAAGCGAATAAAACAATATTAGAATTAAGACACCAAGATGCAAGAAAGGGGAAGTTTTGAGTGAAAATCCTGAGTGCATAGGAGCCCATAATTTGCCCACTTAATTCCATTAAGGGAATTAAAATATCAGGCACTGGTGGAAAAGAAAGAGCCCACTGTGAGAGACTGAGGGATGCAGTCTGGGCACGCTCTACAGAGCACAGTCAGCAAACCCCATTTTAGAAGTGAGAAGGCAACCAGATGTTACTCACCTGTCTCTTAGTTCACTGGGAAAAAAAATGGAGACATTTTTGTGTAGACATTGCTTCTTGTGCTGAACATCAGCTTTGTTTACTCTGACTTAGAAGAATGTGTTGGGAGCCTGTTGAATACAAAACGGATGGAGATGGTCTTGTCCAAAGCAGGGTCGGGGTGTTAAAGGAACACAAGGGATATTTAACTTTGGAGGACCTTAAATCTCCTGGAAGCAGGAGGCTGGGGTAAGGGGCAGACCTTTCGTCTTGTGTCTAGGAAATTGTGTCAGAGTCTGGGATCTCTGGGAAGGGAGTCAGTGGGTCCTGGGCTTTAACAATGGTATTGGTGGCCCTGGGACCTGTGATAAGGGTTTTTAGATGCATGTTCTGCAAAAGAGAATGTGCTGCAAAGATCTAACTTGCCTGCCTTCACAAGGTTGATGCACATTCCAGCAGAGAGCATGCCAGTTGTGACCCCAGAAGCTGAAAACTAAGGGCTACCTTGGCGTCTCTGAGTTCTCCAGCTGTAGATTTCTTGGAAGACATCAAGTGAGGGGAAAGTCACTTTCCTAAATGACCAAGTACCTCCAAAACACCAGATCACACTCCATTCAACGTCAATTAGAATGTCAAAAAGTAAACTCTGTTCTCGGCTACTCTGAATGCTTGTGTTCTTAACTTTCCTCCACGTACAGCACTCTATGGAATACGTAGACTTTTGAGTCTTTTCAGGTTTTGTATAAATGGCATCACATGGTTAGAGGAATGGGGTGCGCAAGGGGACCTGTGTGTGTTGTGATACTTTCAAGAAGATCTGAATCGAATTCAGTCAAATGTTAACATTTGCTAAATCTGGATAGATGATATGCAGTTGTCTTGTAATCTTTTTCAGGTACTTTTATGAGTCTCTGAACATGTGGCAATAAAAAAAATGATAAAGGTGTAGGGGTGGAGTGGTGAGGACCAAGGTAAAAACCAGCAAAGTGTTTCTGGACCCCGAGAGGTACGAAATGTGCAATACTCGACTTTTTTTGCAGTGCCTGTTTTTGACACAGGGTTTCTCTGTGTAGCAGCCCTGGCTGTCCTAGCACTAGGTCTGTAAACCAGACTGGTCTCGACCTCACAGAGACCTGCTTCAATATATGCCTTCCTAGAACTGGGATTAAAGGTGTGTGCCACCGCGCCTGGCTCCTCAACCTTTGATTATCAACCTGAGTTTCTGTGTTTCAATGGAGTCACAACTACTCACTCATTGTTTTCATTCAGAAATCTCTGTTCACTCTGAAGGAATTAAATTCGTGTCATTAATTTTATCACCAAATGTATACATCAGATGCATTTTTATCCCCACCACTCCTGTGACCTCTGTAGCCGTTCCTCACCCCACTCCCTCCTGCACTTCCAGCAGCCACTGCTGTAGATAATAACAAAAATGATTTTACAAACACACACACACGACCCAAAAAACAAAACAAACAAATCAAACCAAAGCAAAAACAAAACAAAACAAAACAACATCAAAAATCTGAAGTTAAATCTCTTAATTCACCTGCCCCAAACTTTCACGGCTTCCCATTATGCTTGGAATAAAATACAAACCTCTAAGCATAGCCTGTGAGTCTGTCCCTAGCTCCACATTGCTTCTGGGTCCCCCTTGAATGCGCTAGAGACCTGTAGTTTTGGCATACTCCATATTCCTTCCCACCTGAGAGATAAGAGACCTCTGCCTTTGTTCTTCCCTCTACCTGTAACCACCTCTGTGGAACTGGCTTCTTCCCTTTCTGAGGTCAGAGGTCATGTTCTTCCCTTTTACTAGTAGTTCTCAACCTGTGGGTTATGACAAGTTTGGGGGCTTGAATGACCCTTTCACAGGGGTTACATGTGAGAAATCCTGCATGTCAGATATTTATATTACTATTCAACCCAGTAGGAAAATTACAGTTATGAAGTGGAAATGAAGTAACTTTATAGCAGGGTCAGCACAGCATGAGGAGCTGTGTTAAGGGTCACAGCCTTGGGAAGGGTGAGAAGCACTGGTTTAGGATGTAGTTTTAAGTGGTTTCGCTCTTATAGTCTTTGTCAACGTTTAGTTTTGCTTTTTTTCAACAGAACTTACTGCAACTTACAGGTATTTTAGTGGACATACAGATCACTTGGTATTCAGCTTCCAGAGTCTAAAGTTTTGTGTATGTGGGGAATCTCCAACATGATGAAGCAAAGCCCATTCTCATAAAAGCATTCAAAATAGTCAACACTTTGTTAAAGTTCTCTGTTTTGTGGACAGATGGCTTAGACTTTGCCATTCATAGTATGTGTGTCCCTGACCTTAACCTACCAGCAAGGTGATGGGTTGAATGCAGTGAAAGTGGCAGTGGTTGCAGATAACTGATTAATCCAATTTTCGAGAAACTCCAGAGCTATAGTTATAGAGTAACTGATTTATCATACATGTCACATGCGGGGCTAGTGCAGGTTCCAATGTGTTTCTAAACAGGAAGCTGGGACTGGGATGCTGTCCTTTTGGTCCTGTGGCATGATTACAGTATTACTCTGCATTGCCTGATCTCCAAGCTTGTTTCTTCAGCAGTCTGTGATTCTGGGAGTTGCTCAACACAATGCCTTTTAAAAAATACGCTTTTGTCTAAATTAGTTTCAGTTTGATTTTGTTTGAATGTCAATTTGGGCACAAGCATGAGGCCCTGTGAGGGTTGGAGGTAACAGCATCTAAGGAAGTTCTGGTCAGGAAGAACCAGTTCTGCACTAGCGTGACCCTGGAAGCACATGCTCCCTGAAATTTTGTACCCAAAATATCTTTCTTATTTGTTTTACTCTAGACTCCATGTCTAGATGTAAAATGATAGAAAACTGTTTTATCAGGATCTGTGACTTCTGCAGGTGGGTGATAGGCAGCACACACCATATTGTTAGTAGTGGGACACTTTGCAGGGCTGGCCAAGAGACACAAGCTTCATCATCACTCCCTTCTTGTCGGAACCAAAAGGAAAGAATAAGCTGGGAGTTAGAGATGTTTGCAGAAAACACTCTGAAAATTGCCAGTGTTTTACAAGTTTCTCCTCCCAACTACTGAGAGAGGGAGGGTTGTGTTTCTCCTGTTCTCAAGGAGCAGAGTTTTGAGAGAAGGATTCAAGATACTCACTTTATCTGCAGTCGAGGCAGGGCATCACACCATGACTTTCTCTCGAGTCCAACAGAAAATATGTGCTTGGATTCTCACTGTCAGATGATGGAGTAGTCTAGGTACCACTAAAAATAAGAACTTTCTGAATTTGGCAGGACAGTTGGTGATGGGGGAGCTAATCAATCCCTTGTCTGAGGGGCGTGACCCCTCCGGGGCTCCAAATACCTTTAAAACATCCATGTGCTTTTGTTTTTGCTCTCTTTATTTCCTGCGCTCCTCACTGGAACCTTGGCTTTTGTAAGTTCCCTTTTCTTTACTTTATTAAAGCTAAATATTATATATTAAAGCTAGTCTGGTTAATCATAATTGCCGATTGACCACGTCCCTTCAAGTTGGTACTTGAGGTAACCAGACAGTTGTACTTTCAAAGTGAGAGCCAGACTCTAAGCTCTGCTATGTAGTCCAAGACAAGACATGAAATTGTAGAAGCATGGAGGACTGAGAAGGTCACAAAAGGCCAGGTGGAGGGCGTTGACCCTGTGAAGGTAAACACAGGCATGCGAGTCTCAGAAAGCCCACAAAGGTGACAAGGAGTGATTGAAGCAACCTGTGGCAGGCTCCACACCCTCAGGATATGTCTATGAGACAAAGATGGCTACAGTTCCATAAAATTGCTTCCCTTTTACTTCCCACCTTCCTCTCTCTCCTGGGCCTATGCTCGAGGACTTGGGAATCAGACAGCTCACTATTCGCATTACCTTTCTGGTGTAAGAGGTCCTTCTGTATTTGTATTGCTTTCATTGGTTAATCAATAAATAAACTGCTTGGCCTGATAGGGCAAAACTTAGGGGAAAAGACAGAACCAAATTCTCTATATTATATAAACATATTAGCATGATGTCTTTCAAATTCAGTGTATGATATAAGATGATATGGGCTGAGATTTTATAGTCAATGGAACTTGAGGTCCTGGCATTAGACTATTAACTATACTTATGGGAGTGATAATAGCCATAGAAGTTATGGGAAACTCTGGTATGTCCTGTTGGGGAGCAGAAGTAGAGAATAAAGGCAAGTTTGGTAATGTACCAGAGAGCAGGGCCTCTACTTTCTGGGTACAGAAAAGAGTTGCATGTCTGCTCCTTGGCATGACATTTGGCGTGGCCATCTGCCTTTCTTTGCCAGTGATACGTGGGTGGAAGCAAGCGTCATTACTGCATAGTTAGCCACCTTCTTTTTCTACTGCTGTGATTATTGTGAAAACTCACATTGAGAAAACGTCTTAGCTGGAGTCTTTGAGTGATTTCAGTAAAAAAGAAATTCCGGAAGTCAGATCACAATGGACATTCAGCAGGAGGGAGGAATGAACCACTGTTTCGACAAGCTAGAGAGATTTGGGTAGGGGACTGGAGAGATGACTTAGCAGTTAAGAACGGGCTCGGTGGGAGCCTTCTCAGCTTGGTCGATCACCTTCCTGGACCTGGGGGGAGTTGGGAGGACCTTGGTCTTAGCATAGAGTGGGGAACCCTGATGGCTCCTTGGCCTTGAGAGGGAGGGAGGGGAGGTATGGGTGGAGGGGAGGGGAGGGAAGGGGGAGAAGGAGGGGAGGGAAGGGGGAGGAGGAGGGGAGGGAGGGGGGAGGAGGAGGGAAGGAGATGGAAATTTTTAAATATAAAAAAAAATAAACCATGAGAAAAAAAAAAAAAAGAACACTAGAGAACCCAACTTCAGTTCAGTTCCCAGTACCCACCCATGTCAGGTGGTTCTGTAACTCTAGCTCCTGGGGAAACCAGTGCCTTTTCAACTCCCCAGGCACTTGGAACAGACAGACTTCTGAGCTGCCCACCCTGAGGCTGGATGGGTATTTAGTGGACTACTATGGTTATTCATGCTGTTTGTAGAATATACCCAGCTTCCTCTCCTCTAGATATGTGATTCCTTCTCTTAATATTGACATATTCAGGATGGCAACAGTAATTCCTATAACCATCTTCTAAATGTCTTGAGAATGAAGCAAACAGAGAGGAGGATCCCAGAAAAGGAGGTGCAGAGCAGCACCCCAGCTCTGACTTTATTAGGAGTGTTAGTACAGTCTCATGTTCCTATCACTTGAATTTGAGTTGCAGATTCAACTTTCAATTGGTTGTAGATTCAAACATCCTATCACTATTTTAAAATATCGTTTTAGAATTTTCCCTTGGCAGTTTCTTATGCGTATATAATGCTTTCTGATTATTATCATCCCACCTGCTGTGAACCCCTGCCCAGCTCCTTTTACCACCTATGAATCCCTTTTTGTCTTGTTGTTGTTTCATTTAACCAGGGCTAACCATAGAATCATGAGTGTGAGGCTGTTTTATCCTGACACATTTTTGTTCTTTCCTTCCTTCCTTCCTTCCTTCCTTCCTTCCTTCCTTCCTTCCTTCCTTCCTTCCTTCCTCCCTCCCTCCCCCCCTCCCTCCCTCCTTCTCTCTCTCTCTCTCTCTCTCTCTCTCTCTCTCTCTCTCTCTCTCTCTCTCTTTCTTTCTTTCTTTCTTTTTCCTGCAACAAAATAGAAAACAAACCAGTGAGGCAATAAAACTGCTAGCAAACCCTGCAAAAAGTAATCTTGCTGTGAGTTCAAGGGCAAGTGTGTGGCTTGGGAGACTGGCACAAGGGAGTGGAGGCAAAGGATCTGAAAGCCAGAGGTCTTTGGAAGAAAACAGAAAGGAGAGGAAAAAGTACTGGGCCAGGATCAACTAAAGCGAATTCTGTTGCCATGTTCCCTTGCTTAGTGCCCTACTCCTCAGTGAACAACACTCTAACTTTAAAGGGATGGTGAGGTCCTTCATGGTTTCCCTCTTGATTATACATTCCTAAATCATGGAAATAAAGTGATTTCAATATTTAATATGGCAAAGGACATTTTTAAAATAAGTGTTTTATTAAATTTTTTTATTCATTTCATATACCAACCCCTGTTCCCTTCCCTTTCCTCCTTGCAACTCCCCCCAACCCATCCCCCAGTAAGGGTAAGGCCTCCATGGGAGTCAACAGAACCTGGCATACTAAGTTGAGTCAAGACCAAGTCACCTGCATCAAGTTGAGCAAGCATCCCACCATAGGGAATGCAGCCCAAAAGGCCAGCTCACGCACCAGGCATAGATCCTGGTCCATTGCCAGGGGCCCCTCAAACAGACTAAGTTACACAACTGTCAGCCACATGAAGAGGGCCTAGATCAGTTCCATGCAGGCTCTGCAGCTATCAGTCTAGAGTCTGTGAGTTCCCATGAGCTAGAGTCAGCAGTCTCTGTGGAATTTCTTTAAGATGCTTTCTTTTTCCATTGTACAGTTTTGGCTTCTTTATCAAAATTCAGGTGTTCGTAGGTATGTGAATTAATGTCAATGTCTTCAATTCAATTCCATTGGTCAACATGTCTGTTTTTATGCCAATACCAAGCTGTTTTTATTACTATAGCTCTATAGCAGAGCTTGAAATGAGGGATGGTGATGCCTCCAGAAGTTCTTTTATTGTACAGGATTATTTTAGCTATCCTGGATTTTTTGTTTTTACATATGAAGTTGAGTATTGTTCTTTCGAGGTCTGTGAAGAATTGTGGTGGTATTTTTGTGGGAATTACATTGAATCTGTAGATTGTTTTTGCTAGATTACCATTTTTATTATGTTGATCCTATCTATCTAAGAGCATGGGAGATCTTTCTTTTTTCTGATATCTTCTTCAATTTCTTTCTTCTAAGACTTAAGAAAGTTCTTGTCATACAAGTCTTCCACTCATTTGGTTAGAATTTCTCCAAGATATTTTGTTGGGAGAGAGGACCCTTTGTTCTGTCCTGCCCGGGTAGCATACACCTGAAATAATAACACAGAAATTGTATTAATTAAATCACTGCCTGGCCCAATATCTCTAGCCTCTTATTGGCTAACTCTCACATCTTGATTCAAACCATTTCTATTAATCTGCATATCACCACGAGGTTGTGGCTTACCAGGAAAGATTTAGCATGTCTGACCTGGAGTCTCCATGGCGGTTCTCTCTGACCCTGCTTTCTTCCTTCCAGAATTCAGTTATGTCTATCCCGCTTACCTAAGTTCTGCCCTATCAAAAGGCCAAGGCAGTTTCTTTATTCAACCAATGAAAGCAACAAATAAACAGAAGGACCTCCTACACCAATATTTTGTTATTTGTAGCTATTGTAAAGGGTGTTGTTTGATTGATTTCCTTCTTAGCCCATTTATCACTTGTATATCAGAGGACTACTTATTTTTTGAGTTGATCTTGTATCCTGCCACACTACTGAAGGTGTTTATCAGTTGTAGGAGTTCCCTGATAGAATTTTTGGGGTCACTTATGTATGTAATCATATCATCTGCATATAGCAAAAGTTTGACTTCTTCCTTTCCAATTCATATCCCCTTAATCTCCTTTTGTTGTCTTATTGCTCGAGCTAGAACTTCTAGTACTATGTTGCATAGAAATGGAGGGAGAGGCCTTGTTTTATTCCTGATTTTAGTGGAACTGCTTTGTGTTTCTCTCCATTTAATTAGGTGTTGACTGTTGGTTTGCCTTTACTATGTTTAGGTATGTTTCCTATATCTCTGATTACTCCAGGATCTTTATCATGAAGGGATGTTGGATTTTGTCAAAGACTTTTTCAGCATCTAATGAGATGGCCATGATTTTTTTTTTTACTTTCAGTTTCTTTATATGGCAGATTATATTGACAGATTTTCATATGGTGAATTATCCCTGCATCTCAGGGATGAAGCCTACTTGATTATGGAGGATGATTTTTTTTGATGTGTTCTTGGATTCAGTTTGCCAGTTTTTTTTTCTGAGTATTTTGCATCAATGTTCACAAGGAAGATTGGTCTCTAATTCTCTTTCTTTGTTGCATCTTTGTGTGGTTTGGGTATCAAGGTAACTGTGGCCTCATAAAAAGAGTTTGGCAATATTCCTTCTGCTTCTATTGTGTGTAACAATTTAAGGGGTATTATCTTTTCATTGAAATTCTTGTAAAATTCTGTACTAAAACAATCTGGTCCTGTTTTTTGTTTTTTTTTTTTTTCTTTTTTGGTTTGGAGACTTTTGATGACTGCTTCTATTTCCTTACGGGTCATAGGTCTATTTAAATTGTTTATCTGGTCTTGATTTAATTTTGGTATCTTTTAAATTTTCTGATTTTGTGGAGTACAGGCTTTTGATGTATGTCCTAATGATTCTCTAGATTTCCTCAGTGTCTGTCATTATATCCCCCTTTTCATTTCTGATTTTGTCAATTTGGATATTCTGTCTCTGCCTTTTGGTTAATTTGGATAAGGATTTTTCTATCTTGTTGTCTCAAAGAACCAACTCTTTGTTTCATTGATTCTTTGTATTATTTTCCTTGTTTCTATTTTATTGATTTCAGCCATCAATTTAATTATGTCCTGTCTAGAACTTTTTGTTCTAGGGTTTTCAGGTGTGCTGTTAAGTCACTAGTGTGAGATTTCTCTACCTTCTTTATGTAGGCTCTTAGTGCTTTGAACTTTCCTTTTAGCATTGTTTTCATAGTGTCACATAAGTTTGGGTATGTTGTACATTCATTTTTGTTGAATGTCTAGGATGTCTTTAATTTCTTTCTTGACACAGAGATGATTCAGGTTGAGCACTGATTCAGGTTTCCATGACTCTGTAGGCTTTCTATAATTTGTGTATTTGCTGAATTCTAACTTTAAGCTTTGGTGATTCGATAAGATATAAGGGTTTATTCCAATTTTTTTGACCTGTAGAGATTTACGTTGTTATCGAGTATGTGATCAATTTAAAAGAAGGTTCCATGAGGTGTTGAGAAGAACAAATATTCTTTTTGATTTGGATAGAATGTTCTATATATATATCTGTTAAGCCCATTTGAGTTTTCTTATTTCTGTGTTAAGTTTCTGTCTGACAGACATGTCAATTGGGAAGAGTGGAGTGCTGATGTCTCTCTCTATTAGTGTGTGGGTTGGATGGAAGATTTAAGCTTTAATAATGTTTCTTTTATTTACGTGGTTACCCTTGTATTTGGGGCATAAATGGAATTGAGACTTCATCTTGATGGATTTTTCCTGTAATGAATATGAAATGTACTTCTACGTCACTTTTGATTAATTTTAGTTTGGAGTTTGTTAGATATTAGGATATCTACACCAGCTTGCTTTTTAGGTCCATTTGATTGGAAAGTTTTTTCCCAGTCCTTTACTCTGAGGTAATTTCTGTCTTTTAGGTTGAGATGCGTTTCTTTTATGCAGTAGAAGGTTGGCTCCTGTTTTCATATTCATTCTGCTAGCCTGTGTCTTTTTATAGGCAAATTGAGTCTATTGACATTAAAGGTATATTAATGACCAGTGATTGTTAATTCCTGTTATTTTTCTGGTGGTAATATGTATGTGTTTCTCCTCTTTGAGATTTGCTGGTCTGGGATTATCTATTGCCTGTGTTTTCATGGGTGCACCTAACTTCCTTGGGTTGGAGTTTTCTTTCTAGTACTTTCTGTAGGGCTGCATTTGTGGATAGGTATTGTTTAAATCTAGTTTTATAATAGACTATCTTGTTTTCTTGGTGTATGGTGATTGAAAGTTTGCTGGGTATAGTAGTCTGGGCTGGCATTCATGATCTTTTAGTGTCTGCAGCACATCTGTCCAGGACCTTCTTGCTTTCAGGGTTTCCATTGAGAAGTCGAGTGTTATTCTGATGGGTCTGCCTTCATATGTTACTTGGCCTTTTTTCCTTTGCATCTCTTAATATTCTTTCTTTATTCTGTATGCTTAGTGTTTTGATTATTATGTGGCAAGGGGATTTTTTTTTTTTGGTCCAGTCTTTTTTATTTTCTGTAATCTTCTTTAGATTGGGAAAGTTTCATTCTTTAGGTTGGGAAAGTTTTCTTCTTTGATTTTGTTGAATAAATTTTCTATGCCTTTGGGCTAGTATTCTTCTCCTTCTTCTATCCCTAATATTCTTATGTTTGGTCTTTTCATGGTGTCCCAGATTTCCTGGATGTTTTGTGTTATGACTTTGTTGGCTTTAATGTTTGCTTTGGCCGATGAGTCTGTTTCCTCTATTATGTCTTCCACACCAGAGATTCTTCCATCTCTTGCATTGCTGGTTATGTTTGCATCTGTAGTTCCTGTTCATTTTCTCAGATTTTCCAATTCAAGCATTTCTTCAAATTGTGTTTTCTTTATTACCTCTATTTCAATTTTCAAGTCTTAAACTGTTTCCTTCACCCGTTTGATTTTTTCTTGATTTTCTTGGGCTTATTTAAGGGATTTATTGATTTCTTCCAATTTTTTTGTTTGTCATTCCTTTGTTTCTTTAAGGGAAATTTTCATTTCTTCTTTAAAGACCTCTATCATCTCCATAAAGTCATTTTTAAGGTTGTTTTCTTTTACTTCATCTGCTTTGGGATGTTCAGGTGCTGCTGTTGTGGAACCACAACAGGTTCTGGTGGTGCCCTCTTGCTCTTTCTGTTGTTGAATGTGCTAGTGTTTACCCATCTCTTCCTGTAGTCCGTGCAGGCTGTGTCTGTGCCTCCAGGAGCTGCTTTTGGCTCAGTCAGTGAAGGTGGTGTCTGTGTGTCTGGAAAAAACTCTGAGGCCATGAGAGATGGTTGGGTTTGGCAGTGGAGTCAAACTTATAGATTAAAGGATCCAATAGTGAGTGGAGTGGCCTGTTAGAAGGAACTTGGCTGTTGAATTGCTAGTGGGGGTGCAATGGGTGGAGGAGGGGCACAAAATGTGCCCTGGGGCCTATGGCCTAGAGAAGACTGGGTTCTCAAACTGGGATACTACTCACTTACCTCTTGGACCAATCCATGCAGGTGGTGTCTGTGTCTCCAGGAGTGCTGAGACCATGGGAAGGGTGATTGGGTTTGGGGCGGGGGAGTGGGACTTTTGGATTACAGGGTCTAATGGGGGTGGTGGTGGAGTGGTCTGCCAGCAGGAGCTTTGCCTACTGACTGTAGCAAAGGTCTTTTTTCAAGACTTTTTGTCATGTTAGAGAAGATGTTCTGTTGAATAATGTTGTTCTTAGGTTGATGATCGGAAAAGAAACCCTAACAAATAACCTGCTCTAATGACTACGTGATGATAATTATTCAATATAGTGTACTGTATAAACATATTTAATAGTCTTTTAATCTTAGAAACTGCTAAAAGTTTTAAAAATCAATACATGTCCTGGGTGCCTGTGGGATTCCTCACGTTGCGGTTGGCACATGGATATGAGGTCATAGGCACATGCAGCACAGTTGGGAAGACAGCTGGCTTATATAATTACACCGAAGGACCCAAAAGAAGCAAGTTTTGAAAAAATATGACAAAATAGATTCTTAAAACATGGCCTTTGGAGTGACCATTTCTTATCAATGAGGTAAAATCAGCACATGTTTGAGATAGATGTGAACATGCTTAGCTGGAGTAGGTTTTAAATAATGGGCATTTTTCAAAAGACCATTTATGTGACAAGGAATCTACTAGGAAGATAAGAGACTGAAGATAGACAGACTCATTCATAAAGAGCCAGCTGGGAGGTGGCGTGCACAGGTGCACTGACACCCAATCATGCAGGGGACATAGCCATTCTGTACAGGCTGGCTAAAGACACTGTCCTCAGTCAGGGGAGTTGGACTGGGAAGTAGCACAGGTGGTGCATATTCACGGATGGGAGGGAAAGAGACGGGGCTTAAAGACATCTTGATCTGAACATACAAACAAAAGGCTGTCAGCTTTTTAAGAGAAGTGTCCATGGGGTGAGAAAGAAGAAAAACATTGAGATGCCATTGAGACAGCATCAGAGGCTTCAGGAGCCCTGTGAGCTTTAGTCTTTTTAGAGGGTACATGGGTAGAAATGAGATAAGCTGGTAAGCATGTGATTCCCTCTCATTTCTCTCTCTAAATTGAGTAGGGATGGGACATATGGAGAGTCACCCCATGGGGTAAGCATGGAAACTTTGTCCCAAGGTGTTGAGTGAAGCTACCTCACCTTGATTGCATAGTGACTTGGGTTCTGGCTCGTAGTTACTGAAGTGTTGCCTGGGACTCGCTGACCCACACAGGTGTTTTGGCAAAGAGCTAGAGACTCTGTGTTCATTCATAAGCAGTCTCTACCAGGTAGCTGGACAGGCATGTTTTGAGTTCAAGAAATTATTAAAACTACAGTGGCCATTTTCCTATTTTTGCACATATAAACTCAAATTCTGTGTATAAAATAGCATATGCAATTTTATAAGGCTTTGAAACTTTGTTATTTTACATTGAACACAGATACTGTAGCTAAAATTATAAAATTCAAAACCTTTTGAAAAATATTCCAAAAACCTTGAATGTTTGACATATACTTGGTAAATGAAATGTATATTTTAAGGTATACAGTGTGATATTTCGATATAGTTACACATTTTGAAATAATTTCTACAATCAAGCCAGTTGACACACCCCTTGTTTCATCACTTACGTAAACAGACTGCTCTCTACTCAACACCAAAGGTGTAGATAAAAATCTACCATGTCACTCCACAGCTAGGGCAGCAGGACACCTGTGCAGGAGAAATCCATTTGTGTGGAGGTCAGCAAGGAGGGACGAAAGCTTCCAAAACCTCTCCATCCGAGGGGATTGAATTGGCATCTGAACACAGGTTTATATGATTGGGCAACCCTCCTCCTAGAGGGATGAAAGCCATTCAATCAGTGTTCATGCCTCAGAGAGAAAAGCTTCTGAAAGGGGATGAACAAGGAGAAACACTGATCCTTCAAGATATTTGTTTGCATGTCACACAAATATGGCCTCTCTGCCTCTGCCCAGATAAGACAACCTTAAACAATTAGGTCATAATGTCAAAGGCTATCTCAACGGTTTCAGAATGCCATGCAAAACTGAAGAAATGGATGGCCCTGAAACCACAAAAGCTGATTTCTTACGGCTGGGATGTTCAAGATCAGGGCCATTTCATGTCTGGTGAGTATGTGTGTTACGCATGCTTCTCAGATGGTACATTCTCCTTGTGCCCTCACACAGTGGAAGCAATGAGACAAATTCACTGAGGTTTCCCTCATGACCTAACCAGCCCCCCAAACCTCTCAGAAGGTGCCACTGAATGGGAGAAGAGGCTTTACCCAGCGAGCTTGGGGAAAGCACACTTCTTCAGTCTGTATCTCAGACAGTGTTGAGGCTCATAGTAATGACAATAGAGAATATTAAAGAAGAACTGACCATACCCAAGCCCTCTACATGTACACTTAATCTCTTCTTTACTTCTCATAAAGTCTTTTGAAGTGGATAATATTAATAGTACAATTTTGTAACTGAAAAAAAGGGTTCACAAATTACTGTGTCACAGAATCTTGGATGTACCAGAAATTAAACATACATAATCTGAATTCAAAGTCCAAGCTTGGGCTGGGGAGATGGCTTAGCAGGTAAAAGTGCTTGCCATTAAGGCTGGCAGCCTGCTTTTGATCCCCAGAACCCACATGGTGGTGGGAAGAAAAGACCAACCCTTAAAATTTCTTATCTAACTAACTCTATACATGTTCTGTGTGCATGCACGCACACACACACACAAACACACACACACACATGCCCATGCACATGAACACACATATGTAAGCAATAGTAACAATATAAATTTTAAAAAGTTTAAGTTATTAAATACTATATTTTTGATTAAATATTTTACTTTTTTGTTTATTTTTTAATTTAAAATCTTTGATTTTTGATGGTCATGCTACATTTTCATTAGGAATATTTTTCTCTTTGTGTGGTACATCAAATCACAGCACATCTTGCAGTTCATTGTGTCTTAGGCTCTATGATATATTCCAATGCTGGTTGACCTTTGCTGGCTGCTCAGACAGCAGACACATATAATTAGGTAGGATGAGGGGGCCTGGCTGAGGAAGATGCTGCACATTAAGGAAGAGGCTTCCAACTTTCTCACCAAGCAGAGCACATTATGCAAACAAAAGCTGACATAGAACTCCAATATGTAAAACAGAAAAGGTGCCATTTTATTAGTGTACAGTTCTCTGTGGTAAAATGCATGAATGTTACATGGTTAATCAGCGAAGATTTCTAGTGGCTTTTACTGCCACTCAAATATGGCAACATTTCTTCTAAATTAGTGTTTTAAAAATATTCAGAGACATATCAAGGATCTGGTACTTTTTTAGGTCATCTAAGTGAGAAGCTCAGGGTGCACATTTGTGAATCTGCTGCTTAAAGTCACCCTCACTGGCTGTTCAGTTACCGCCTGGCGATTATCTTCTCAAGATCAACGGGTCCATTGTTTTCGTTTTTTGTTGTTGCTATTTTTGTTTGTTTTGGTTTTGGTTTTTGGAATGACTTTACTACTGCAGATAGAGCCTGGCTGGGTCATAGAGCACGAGGGAACTAGAGGACATGCCATATACACACCATGTCTGCGGATTATTGCCCTTACTCTTACAATCAGTGACTGCTATCAGGGGCTGATGCCCCTGCCGCAGTGTCTCCCAGATCCACACTATACTGACTATATGACCCTCCCCAGCTTTGAATTTGTATCAATAACTAGGAATCAAAGTATCTGTATTTGATAATATTGTCTTAAGAAGAAAATAAAATAATATGAACAAACTACTGCTCATAATCATAATGTTTGGGCCACAGTAAGCAGTTAATGGATTTTATTGTGTATAGGTACGATGGAACCTCGACAAAGAAATGATGCTTTTGCAAAGGGCTGTAGAAAGAGAGGTCTTTGAGTTGTGATTTCTGAGATCCAGGAGCCTCTAGGTGAGAGTTCAAATGTTCAATGAAAGTCTCATAAAGTCAGAGTTACATGAATGCCACGACTTGCTTAAGGACAATTCATGATCATAGAAACATGTGTGCAGCTGTGCACACAGCTGTGCAGATGATCACATGGCATTGTGACAAATGAACAAAGCCTGTGAAAGTTCAAGCCAGACCAAACCCAGCATGGAGTGGAGGTGGGCATGAAATCCCATCCCTAAGAAGGAGCTATTGGAACTGGCAGCTGCTGGAAGAGGGAGGGTCGGTGTTCTTTATGAGTGTAGCCCTTGATAAACTGACCACACTCCCCTGTGAGGCCACACATCCAAGACTATTTGGGCAGCACAACTTGGATGTGATAGTTTGTTGGCTTGTTTCTTTTTAAATAAAAATGTATACAAAATAGGGAAGAATGGTGTATTATTGGGAAAGATTTGGGGAATGAATATAATCAAGACACATTGCACAAAATACTCAAAGAACTAATAAAAATATTCTGGCTAAAAATAAAAAGAAAGGAAGAAAATGTGCCAAGAGTTCAAACTTGAGTCTTTAGGATGCTTATGGGTTGCTGGTTGCTGATGCTGGGCCACAAAGCCTAGGAGTTTGGGGGCTGACTTTTGAAGATTTGCATATTTCATCTAAGCATTCAGTACCCTGTGATTTCTACTTCCTCAGTGTTTTGATTGAATACCTGAAAAATAAAACTTAAAGAAAAAGGGTTTCTTTTGGCTTACAGGTCAAGGGGACAGTCAACCAGGGAAGTCATGGAGACAGGAGTATGAAGTAGCTGGTCACATAGTGCCCACAGTAAGAAAGCAAAGGCAAAGGAATGCTGGTAGTCAACTTGCTTTCTCCTTTTTATGCAGTCCTGCACCCAGCCTATGGGATGGTGTGTCTTCCCACCAATAACCTAGAAACTTCTTCACAGACATGCCAGAGCTGTCTCCCAGATAACTCTAGAGAATGTCCACATTAGCTCTTGCATCATGGCGCCCAGGTCTTGTCAATCTCTGTTTCTTCTCTAAGACATGCTAGTTACCATCTGTTTCCGCCATCATGGGCTGCTGTTTTGGTTGTGGCGGTTACTCTTTGGGTGATATAAAGATTATTGTTATTCACCTCTTATGGAGACAGATGCTTCTGATTTCTGGTTGTCTGAACTCACTGAAGCTGCCTGTCTCCCTTATGGGTTCTCACTCATGGTTCTCCAGATCAAATGACCTGTACACCAAGTGACACCTAAAGAACGTCCCATTGGACGAAAAACTACAAGTGACTAAGGAACAAACACCAAATATCACAAAGATCAGAGAAGGGGTTTGGTCTCATCATCGTATCTCACATTAAGGTGGTTTTGAAACAAGTATTGATCCTCAGGCTAGAAGGATGATTTTTGGGCAGGTACATGCCTAACCTGTTCAAAATCACAGCCACCTAAAGATACTTGGGGTGTTTCATTTTATTCCTTTTTTTAATTGTTACTTAATTGTTTTTATTGAACTACACATTTTTCTCCATTTCCTTCTACCCTCTCTGGCAACCCCCATGCTCCCAATTTACTCAAGAGATCTTGTTTTTTTCTCTTTTCTAGGCAGATCCATGTATGTCTCTCTTAGAGTCTTCTTTGTTGTCTAGGTTCTCTGGGATTGTGGATTGTAGGCCAATTTTTCTTTGCTTTATTTCTAAAAGCCACTTATGAGTGAATACATATTATATTTGTCTTTCTGGGTCTGGGTTACCTCACTCAGTATGGTTGTTTCTAGATTCATCCATTTGCCTGCAAACTTCAAGAGGTCATTATTTTTACCTCTGTGTAGTATTCCATTGTTAAATTTACCACATTCTTTTTATCCATTCTTTGGTTGATGGGCATCTAGATTGTTTCAAGGTTCTGACTAATATGAATAACGCTGCCATGAACATAGTTGAGCACATGTCCTTGTGGTATGATTGAGCATCCTTTGGGTATATACTCAAGAGTGGTATTACTAGGTCTTGAGGTAGATTGTGTCCCAATTTTCTGAGAAATCACCACACTCATTTGCAAAGTGGCTATAGAAGTTTGCACTCCTACCAACAATGGAGGAGTGTTCCCTTTACCCTACAACCTCTCCAGCATAAGTTGTCATCAGTGCTTTTAATCTTGGCCTTTCTGATAGGTGTAAGATGGAATCTCAGAGTTAATTTGATTTGCATTTCTCTGATGGCTAAGGATGTTGAGCATTTCCTAAAGTGTCTTCCAGCCATTTGAGGTTTGTCTGGTGAGAGTTCCCTGTGTAGTCACATCAACTCCTGCTTAAGAACTTCCAGTATGTGCCCACTGTCTTTGAGATAGAGTCCAGGGCCTGGAAGAAGGTCCATGTGGTGTGTGTTCTTAATACACTGGAACCCCACTCTCATCATAACTGGCAATTGTTGGTAGAGACTCTTTCTTTGTGATGTGGTGTCCAGTTATCTTCCAAGGCTTGTTTTGGACAAAGCTGATTTCCTATATTAACCTTATTGTAAATTACCCTGCTTGATGGTCTGCTATTCTTTTGAAGTATTCAGTAGTCTTCTGAACATATTATTAGTTCAGAGTTTTCCATAACCTCACTACTCACTTCCTGGGAAATCTTCTCTGACAATGTCTTCTTCCGACATAGACTCTGGGCTCCTTCTCTGGCCCTTAGCCCCAGATCTTGGTGGGCAGTATTTTCATGCCCCTGAGTTATCAGTCTCCTCATTCATTTGCTCTCTTCTTGACCAAGTTAATTCCTGGTAGGAAAACATGATGGCTCTTGCTATGGGGCTAATCCTAGTCTTTTCCTGACCTAGGAGAGCAGGGAGCATATTCTTTCTTGTCCAACTGAACTGACAGCAGAGCTTCTCTTAACAGGCAAAATAAACCCATCATCAACATCTCTGATGGCCTAAGCATTCCCCAATATGTCTGCCAGTCCCTGGAGTCTTCCTTCCTCACACATCTGTCCAGTAACACCCACTCAGCTCTGACGTGTTAGCACTTGCTTCCACCTGACATTGTCCCAGAGCCATCTTTCAGCTGCCAGTTTTGGTCAAAGATTTATAAATTAGCTATGTAATCGTCTACTGGTTTTGTTGAATATTTGCGTGACAAAAGGAGTGGTCACTACATGTGGAGTGGCATTCTGTGGACTTCTTGTTCTCTGTGACACTTAGCTTCTTAGGTACTTTCAGTATGTATCTTTAAGAAAAAATTGTTCCCTTCTTTGGATTTAATAGGGTGCCAAACTATTAATACATAATGACATTTTATGTCATAAATATGTGCTGATTCTAAGTCTCTCTCTTTATATATTTCTATCCATCTGCCATCACTCTACCCTGTGAGTGATCCAAACTGAGCTTATCTTCTAGAAGACAGATTTTCAAATCTATCATAGAGTCTGATCATGTATAAGCAGCATGCCCGGTACCCTCTCTACTAAGGCTTAGAACTCTGATAAGCACAATAGCAGATTCCTATGGCTTATTTGCAGAGTTTTTAATGTTAAAAGCTTTCTTCAAGGTTACTCTCAATTAATCCTATGAAATTTAGAATTTCTGATCCTTCAGTGGATAGTTTGAGAGACAAGCAAAATGGATTATTATACTTGACTTATTTAAGCAGAGTAGGAAATGGGCCACAGCCTTTTTGTTTAAGTTGTTCAACTTAATTATACCTTTATGGGTACAGAGCATTTGCACGGTTTTCTGTGGTTTGGGTACAGCTTCCTGCCAGAAGGGGCCTGATGGTGGTGAACGGAAGGGGAGGGCTGTTCAGTGTTGGTGTTAAATTCTTTAGTCCAGCTGCACTCTGTTGAGTGTCAATGATGTTACTCAACATTACACAAATTGGTCAGGGCCCAGTAATGAGAAAAACAAATATATGTAATGTACCCAGTTTTCTACCAGGATCTCCTAGCTGGTGAGACATTGATAATTACTGTCTGTGTACAAGGCTGTCTGCAGAAAACAGGCCACTTGATCAAAATTTTAGGGATTTGAAGAATTGTGAAATTTCAAATCTCCATCTCTAAACTATAAAAAAAATCCTTCACTAAAGCGTCTTCTAGAATATTGAACTGTAGAGCATATTTACTTAAGCTTGGAAAGCTCTGCTGAGACGACAAAATGTGCGACCAAACTCTCTGGGCTCCAGGGAGCAAGGCACCACAGAAAAACAACTGGTAATGAGCAAGGGCATATGTGTGGGATAATCGGCCCCAAACTGGGAATTTCGTTGGACATTCTTCTGTATAACTTTCAAATGTTGTCGATTAAGAGACAGCCCCTTTATAGCTATATGTGTTTCTGGAAGGCAGTTTCTTAAAACAGCAATAAAATAAAGTAATTTTCTTGTTTTGAGATAGGATCTTGCTACATAGTTCAGACTGGCCAGGAACTTAGGACTTTGGCATCCCCACTAGTGGGACTTCAGACAAGCATCACCGTGTCTGGCACACTAGTCTTAACAGTAATAGTAATAGTAACCAGCATTCATTGATTTTTTTCTATGTGTTAAGTTCAGTTCTAAACACTCTGCATTTACTTGTCTGACTCTCGTATCAACTTCCTGAGTTATAGCTGATGGCTGTTCCAATCTTTCATGGGAGGATACTTGGGTGTTCTAAGGAATAGCTTGTCTAAAGTTGTGTCTTCAGTGAATGGAAGGGGACCCACCTCCAGTTCTCCCAGGCAGTCTTCTTACTGGGCTTTTGTGTAACACAGTGTCATATATGACAGGAAATCTCCCACTGAGCTTCAGTTGTCGACATACAGCTGAGCTATGAGATAGTGTCTCCGTCAAGAGAAACCTCAATCAGATTGACCTGTGGGACATTTCTTGATTGCTAATTGATATAGGAGGGCCATCCCCACTGTAGACAGTACCATCCTTAGGCAGGGCATCCCAGGCTAAATAAGAAAAATAGCTGAGCAGAAGCTGGGGATCAAACCAGTAAGCAATATTCTTCTCTAGCTTCTGCTTCAGTTCCTCCTTGAGCTCTTGTCTTGACTTCTCTTAATGACAGATTGTGACCTAGCACAGTTAAGCCAAATAAGCCCCTTTCTTTTAAAGTTGCCCTTGGTCATGGTGGTATAACAGAAACCGGAAGCAATGTAGGATAGGCGTGTAGGAGCTTTGGTTAGTATACTTTAATAAAACTGATCTTTAAGTAGATATGGTCAAAAAGGTGACCAGAGTGACACAACTCTTTGGATATGGTCTCAGCAGGAAGAGCAGTGGAGCTGTATCCTCAACAGTCCTGAAGTGTAGTGGAGACAGGCTCACCTGGGTTATTCACAGGGTCAGCAGGGATTCCAAATTTGTTTGTTTTATGTAGCCCTGGCTGGCACTCATTTTGCAGACCATGCTGGACTTGAGCTCACAGAGGTCTGCTTTACTCTGCCTCTAGCATACTGGGGTTAAAGGCAACACCACCATACCCAGTAAGAATCCGACCCTAAAGTGCTCTGTGGAAGAGATGGCAGGGGGTGAGTGGGGCTGGCTCAGGAAGATGAAGTTGCAAGAAAGATAGGGAGGACCAGGTCTTTTCTACACACAAGGACACATATCTAGTCGACAACACCCAGAGTACGTCGATGCTGGCTGTGCATGATGTGTGGATGAAGAGCACAGTGCAGAAACAGATATGAGATGCCGTGGTCTGCTCATTGGAAAAAGAACAGCCAGTTTTCCTGGATTGGTAAGAAGGAGCCTTAGAAGAGGCCCAGAGTGTTTCCAGGAGCAGGCGCTAAGGCTTAGATGAGTGTGGTCATAGGGCCTGTGTTTGGGTGGAACTGGGAAGGCAGAGTGGCAAGTGGAGCCAGGTAGTACAGTCTAACTTCCTACTAGTCCCTACAGTAAATGTCTCAAAAAATATAGTCAGTGCTGTGTCTGGTGGAAATGGGGCAGCTCAAACGTGAAAGGCATTGTGTCAGAAAAGAAAAGGAAGCCATCTAAAAAAAACTAGATGGTGTTGAAGCAGGCTGTTGCTTTGTGCTTTTCAGTGTTTAACTGTGTGTGTGCATGTTCTACACACACTGTCGTTTTCTCTAGTTCTTGTCTTTAGGAAAAAGAGACAGGTGCTCACACAGCCTCCTGAGGCGAGTTCTGTCTTTATTGTCGCAATAAGGTTCAAAGACCCTGATACTCAAGTGGAAAATATCACTGGAAAATGAAGAGCCCAGGGCTCACACTCAGACATGTCTTCTGTGTATGTGTCTGTGACCCACAGCTGAGATAGAATTGCCTTTGTCTTCTTGTGTGTTATTTTTTCTGTGTTCTACACATCCACACAATGAAAGGCATGTATGTCCTTATGGTCAGAGGGGAAGGGGAAGTCTGGAGATGCATGGACCTGGAGGACCAGATCTTGACTTAGGGCTTTGCTGGGCAAGCTACCTCAGACTGCACAACATCTCACATCTCTAAATCCCTTCTGCTGGCTCCACTCCATCTTCTGTTTCTCCCCTTGCCTTGACCCTTCATGCTTATGTGTCCCTATAAAACTAATAAAAACTTGAACAGGAAATATAAAATCACCATGAAACCAAACCAAACTTGCAGCCGGACCTCTGAGGACCCTGTGCAATCAGAACTGTGTGAGACTCTTTTCTGGGGACTGTGAACCTAATAGCTCACCCAATTTGAGGCACAGCTGAAAGGCCCAAGGTACAGATATGCCCCTTGTTGGAAAACAGAAGGGTTTGTGAAATTGTTTTTGCAAAAATTTTTTTCTTTAATATTTTCCAAGCTACCTCAGGCACCCCTCTGCCTCTGCCCTACTTAACTAAATATCTGGAATCTGAGGGGAATAATGGCGATAAAATAATTATTTTTCTCTATTAGTTATATTGATTTATTGTTACTGATAAATGTTAAGTTATTTTTATAATATCTCCTATTCTTTTCTTCATAAGTCACTTTGAAAGATTCTTTTTAAAATTTAGGGGTTTTCTTCCTTCTGAAATTCTGTTGTATTTGTGTGTGGGATAATTGTGTAGCTGTGTGGCCTTAATTATGTCACAAGACTAGTCTCTTACTTTGGAGACATTGTGTGCATGCTTATATCAAATCTTCCTTTTAATATTGCATTGTGCTGTTACCAGTTTTTAACCTCCAAACTGGGTCTTTTGTCCTTCTTGGAACTGTGGAAGCAACAAAACAAAACACACAGTACCATCTGAGTAGTGAAGGGGCCTGGGCAAATGTGGGAAAAGCTGGAGGTCAACCTGCAAATCCATCCCTACCCATGGAGGCCTGGAGCTTATGGAATAGAGTATAGGAAATGGGGGAAGGAGTGTTCCTGTCTTTTGGGGGAACGGGTAGTGAATTTCTAGGAATTTAAATGCCAGCTATTTCCTCCTTTTTAGATTTTATCCAGTTGTTGCTATGGCAATTGTCAACTATCATGGTGTTGGGGGTGTGCCATATAGAATACAAATGATAGCATAATAGCGCTAGACGTTGTCTTCTGGTCACTCTCCAGCTACTATCATGGACCCAACAGATTTCAGTTAGCCCATCAGAAGAGAAGCATCTGGCTTGGAGGTCTTTGAACAGTCTGGAAACTATAGTCAGAACTCTGGACCCAAGGTGACGTCTAGGCTACTGAAGCATAAGCTCTAGATTTTATAGAGTCCACTGGGATCTTAGAATCAGAACCACAGTCCCATACCGACCTGTAGAGCCCAGGAGGCAGAAGCCCTGGACCTGCACTGATTGCTGGGCTCACAGGGACAAGCATCTGTGGTGCTCTCTGGTCTCACCTAGAGGATTAGGTCAGTCAGAAGTTAGTGAGGGTAGGTGATGTAGGGCATGCTCAGGGTAACAATGTCACAGTGCCCGCCCATTTCTGCATAGTGACAAGGCTGTCCTGGACTCTTTTTTTGTCTGCACACAAACACCCATTTAACCGGTATTACTGCACAATTCTGTGTTTGGAATACTGGGATCGTTTTCAGGGTGTGTTCTAAAGACTACTGTCTTGCTAGGATTGGATGTTCTTTCCCTACCTCCCACCCCGTGTTCCTAGTCACTTAAGTGCTGAAACCTGTGAATCAGCCAGAGCCATATTGCTCTCAGTTGATTACTACAGATAGAAAGTAGCTCCGAGCCGGGCGGTGGTGGTGCACGCCTTTAATCCCAGCACTCGGGAGGCAGAGGCAGGCGGATCTCTGTGAGTTCGAGACCAGCCTGGTCTACAAGAGCTAGTTCCAGGACAGGCTCCAAAGCCACAGAGAAACCCTGTCTCGAAAAACCAAAAAAAAAAAAAAAAAAAGAAAGTAGCTCCGAATGAATCATTCAAGGTCTCTCCTGCTCAGTCTCAAATATTAAATAGATTTAGCACTGTATGCCATCTTAATAAATATTTTCCACATGCTCAGTCGCACCCATGTATGAATTCATTTAGTTATCATATAACTTCAAAATCCTGCTTTATAGATGAAGAGAAGACAAAGCAGTATTCATGCCAAGAACTTAGACATGATAAGGGGAGAGACAGCAATTATTCATGCATGTCATGACTCAGGAGCCTGTTATTTATTTAATTTTATGTGTATAGGTGTTTTGTATGCATGTCTGTCTGCATACCACATTCATGCCTGATGCCTGCAGAGTTCAGAAGAGCGTGCTATATCCTCTAGAACTGGTATTACAAACAGTGTGAGGCACCATGTGGGTGCTAGGAATAGAATCTGGAGCCTCAGGAAGAGCAGTCAGTGCTCTTAACCACCAAACCATCTCTAGGCCTCAGGAGCCAGCTTTGGAATGCCTGTGAGGATGCCTTCCCCAATACAGGGATGTTGTTTGTTTTAAAGATGCACACTATTGTCTGGTCTATGGCTCTGAGATGCTGGCTCCTTCTCCCTTCTGCACACTTAGGTCTTCTGTCTCTTGCTCCATGCCAACACTGAGTTTCATAGCATTCTGGTGTCTCCATGGAAAACTGATTCCCTACAGCTACATTACCTTATCCATGGCCTTCCAAGTTCACATTAAGTATTATATACAATAGGCAGTTAAGTAAGAATACGTGTGAGTCTGGTCTGAGATGAGATTAAAAGTTACCATAAGTAGTTTATCGTCAAAACATGGAGTGGGGACAGACAGACAGGAAAGGCTGGTGGGAGGCAGTCCAGAGAACAGTCCTGGACCGAGTCAGCACCCACACAACCTCTCCCTGGCCAGCTTTCTCCAGTAGCCCTGACCCTTCCACCTCACCTCAGCATCCCCGAGAAAGGAGGGGCTAAGAATTCCATAAAAATCCTGCTCTAGGGTGCTTTGCTTTAGTAAAAATATATGGTGGATTTAGGTCTTCAGTATGATAGTCCATCTACCTCATATGCAAATTAAATCTTTTATGTTTGAAGCAATGGTTCTCAAACTGCCACGCCTGGTTTGAATGTTACAGTAATGTCAGATAGCTGTTAGGGGAAATCTATTTCTTTCTGGTAAAGAGAAAGGCATTTCTGACTTAGGTGAGGACATCACATTCTAAACTATTTAAAACGTAAGAGTTGAGGCCGGGCAGTGGTGGCGCACGCCTTTAATCCCAGCACTCGGGAGGCAGAGGCAGGAGGATCTCTGTGAGTTCGAGACCAGCCTGGTCTACAAGAGCTAGTTCCAGGACAGGCTCCAAAGCTGCAGAGAAACCCTGTCTCGAAAAACCAAAAAAAAAAAAAAAAAAAAAAAAAACCGTAAGAGTTGATCTAGTTGACCAATTGACGAGGTAGGGAACCATTCCTCCCTCAGGAAGGTGGATTTACCTAATGCAATGCTAAAGAGAGGAGAGGAATAATTAAGCCTTTAATGAGATAATGTACTTTTCGTTCACTGAAACCCAACCCCACAGCAGTCACTTATGGAGCCAAGTGCCTGCTGCATTAAGCCTGCCTGAGTCCTTTTTTTTTTTTTTTTTTTGAAAATGTAACCTTTTCTTTGTGTCTTTATATTTCTTTCCTAATGATACTTCCCATGACACTTTGGACTTCTTAATTTTGTCTGAAGACCAAAATTCCTTCCTTTTCCTTCAGAGCTGCTTGTATGCCACATGGTTGGCCATCACTGCTGAACATTCTAACTTAGCATACATGGCCTAGGAATTCTTGTACTCTTTTATTAGTAAGACTAAGAACTCTTAGAGGAGATTCCAATTTTTGGCAACCCCCCAACAACATCTGCATCCCTTAGGAACATGTGAATATTCCAAGTCATGGACCACCCCAGACCTACTGAATAAAAACTTTGTGTCTATGTAAGGAGCACAGCTATGTGTGAACAAGTCCTCCAGGTGATTCATGCTGACGTTTGGTAGTCACTGATCAGTTAGCAAACTGTAACTGTGAAGCAAATGCAGCCCACCACCATTTTTATAGAACTCTTGGGAAACACTGCCACACCCATCAACATCCATCTTACTGTTTGAGCCTGCTTTTGTGATACAACTGAATTGTTTCTGGAAAATATCTCAGCTTAGAGAATTCTGTGCTCAAGGACATGGAAGTTTTCTTGTCATCTGCATGCTTTGAATCACATAAAATTTCTTCTCGTCTTTATTTTTTTGCTTCAAATGGAGCAAGAGTAACTTGATATTCTGTTTAAGTTATACTGATGAGTTAACGCATAAAAGCCATGAGCAGAGTTCCTACAATTTACATATCCATCAAAAGGTAGAAGTTATTATGGAAGCAATATTAGATAAGATGTTAGTTTATACTTGAGTAGAACACAATACCTGATTTATTAACTAAAGCTATTACTTTTGTTCCTTGGCTCCTGCCCTGGCCTCCTGTCAATTCCTTATATTGTTTTTTGAAATAATTTTGAAGAGACCTACAAAGCACAGTATAGAAATGGAGTTGATTGAATAGTGAGGTTTCCTTATGGGGTGAAGGGGTAAAAGAATCCACTGTGAAGGAGAACACTCCCACAGTGTACAGCAGCCATTATCAGAAAGATGATTAGGTTGGCCTACAAGTTTAGGCAGGTTATATATTTTCAAAAGCCTCTGAAACAGAAATTTTCCTGAGGGATGCTTTCTGTCCAGATGATTGACAGGCCCATTTGGATTACCTATTAAGGGTAAATAGTGTGTCTTTGTTCTTTACCAGAAAGCCATGTTTCTATCTGAACCAGAGGTATAGCTTAGATTTCATTTTTTGACCTGTTGACCAAAAATTATTTAAGAGATTATATTATAAGGGATTAAAGAAAAAATAAAATAAAATGAATCTATAAAAACAGGCTTTATTAAGAGAAATAGCCTTACCTTAATAGGCTTCAATAAAACCCTGCTACCTATACTTTCATCTAGTATTTTAAAGAACTTTTTACATTTAATTTCATTTATGTGTGGGTGTATCTATTGAGGCAGGAAGAGAGCCTTAGATTTCCCAGAGTTGTAGCTGAAAATGATTGTGACCACCCGATATGGGTGCTCGGAGCAGAACTTGGGTCCTTTGTAAGATCAGCAAATTTTCTTACCATTGAGCCATCCCTCTAGTTCCTATCTCTCAATACTTCTAAATTTTAAAATTATTTAATTGAGGGTTTTATTTATTTTAGCTATGAATATTTAGGAAGATACTTTTAGAAAAAGATGTTAACAAACATAACTTCTACTGGGGAGTCGAAACATAGTTTAGTCGAAACATATTAACAGTGGTTAATAACTGAAGCAATGATATGAAATAATGTTCTTAACAAAGTGTCTGTACACATTCTATTGCTTTTTGTATTATAGGTTGTATATGCATTGCATGTAAATTTTATATTATCTGAAATAAGAAGTTAAACCCATATAACTAATTTTAGTTTTCTATTACTTTAGAAATCTAAAAGAGTACTTAATTCTTACTGAGATTCTGATGTTAGTAGTCATATTTGGGTGGCTTTTCTATTCTGTATGATCTATCTGGGGTCACTCTGCTATTGTATTTGGATGGGAGTTTTGCTAGGGTCTACACCTTCCAAGACAATCTCTCATCTTACCAGAATTCTCCCACTCAGCATACAGGTTAGAGATGGTTTAATATAACTGGATTCTGAGATGGAATGTCCCAGATGGAAAGCAATGTGAACAGTTTTCAAGCTTTTGTTTACCTAGTAATTTCAGAGCACCATTGGCCAAAACAAAACACATGTGCAAACCTACAGCCATTGTGTAAAGAATGTTCATCTCTAAGTCCAGGGGTCCTAGAGGTGTGCTTGCCGAGGGCCTCCAACACCATCCACCAGAACTTCCAAATTCTGGGAACTTGGAGATTCTGAAGACACACTGACTAGATAGCTTCGGCTGGCTGGGCATTGAGAGAGGTTACTCACATTTATTCATCTTACTATGTGCTTGTGACTGGTTACAGAAAATCATTTCTTGATGTTTAAGAAACTAGGTTTTGAGCAACAAAGCACAGAAAGCAGATATATTTTCCATTATTCTGTATCCCATTTTAGAGCTTTTGAACACAAAGTACAGGGCAGATGTTTTGGATTAGTATACACAAGGCAGCAAGAGTGTGAAATGCCGTCATATCATACACAAATTATGCCAAAATTTTCTGAGATGAGTTAAAACTCCAGTCTAGTAATGAGAAGCCAAAGTCGAATTTGCCTGGTATAATTGATACAGCTTTAAAAAAAATCAAAATGTTTCTATTTTTTATATTCAAAGCACCTGCCAATAAATAGAATGACCAGCAAATCAAAGGCCACAGAGGCAGCAAGTTTTCAACTACACCCAAAGTCCCCAATTCTGTAGCACTTGTATTAAATATTCTAGAAGTGTTTTGTTTTTCTTCAAATGATTCTGAATCCTATTAAGGTTATATTTATTTAAGTAATAAAATAATATGAAACAAGAAAATAATAAGATAGCATGATTTCTTCAAAAGACCAACATATTTGAAGGAATTAGATAGCAGTACAGAGTCTCCTATACTGCTGGTGCTTCATTTTGGTTATGGAGGGCATCTCTCAGAAAGGCATGAGTCAGAAATCCATTTCTTCTAGAAAAAAAATTCCCTCTTTAGATTAATACAGAACTTAATGTGTAAGTACATTACAATAGCCTAAGATGTCAAGGTGACCACAGAGTGATTGACAATCTTCTGCTTCTCCTTAACTTCTTTGTAACCTTGAACTGTTCTCTTCAGAGTGCCTTAGAATTTATAACACTTTAATATTTACTGATAACTCAAAAATAAATGCAGGTGTAGTTTTAATAAATTATTGATGAAGATGATAACATGACTGAGTTTGTAAAGATGGGGCCTATTTAGATCATGTGACAAATTTAATTGATGTGCTAATTTGAGAAATTTGGTTTATTGTATGCTCATTCCAGATATGAAAACTTTCCCATTTCTTATAGAATAAAAAGGAAGGGAGTATTAGAGTGGGCATAGGAATCAAAACAAGGAAAAGAAACTGTCTGTGAATCCCCTGGATTCTTAAATCTTCAAAATATTATAATTTTATCTGCAACTTTACCAGTTTCATGAGGAAACCAAGTAACACCCAAAATGTTACACAAAGCAAAGCATCAGGGACAGAAAGTGCCACGACTCTACTCAAAGACTCATTTTTCTCTCCTAAGCCCTTCATTTTTTTTTCAAAGAAAAAGCCATGCCCAGAAAAATGACTGTAAAAATCACTCACCTGATATCTTGTAGAGCCCCAGCTAAGTCACAGTGAGTCTTGGTGCCTCTTGGGTGGCTCTGTTGAAACATCGTCCACATGTCTTATTGATGTGAGATTATCCTGCGACAGAATGGGACTGAAGCTCCAGGTATGCAGGGCTTTTACTCTACTAGGAAGCCTGCCTTTCCCCATGGTTTCTCCAATCTGTACCTCATCTTACCCAGGCAAAAATAGATGTTGGTGGAGGCAGCAAACTCCACAGAAGCAGATACAATGGAGCGACAGCCAAGGGAGCAGACCCAAGGCAGAGACCTATGAAGGACCACTTGTGAGTCAAGGACCTCCAAGGGAGCAGGCCTGAGCCAGTGATCTCTCCCTGAGCAGGCCGTTGCAAGCGACATCCACAGAAAAAAGTGTGAGGGAGGGATGGGCAAGGGGCAGGCCCAAGCCAAAGACCTCTCCAGGACCAGGTCAAACCAGGAATCTCCTCGAGAGCAGGTCGGAGCCAGAAGCATCTGCAAGAACAGGCCTGAGGCAACACCTTCCGCCAGAGAAGACCAGAACCAGTGACCTCCACAGGAATAAGTATGAGGGAGGTACCACCAAGGCAGCCGGCCCAAGTCAGAGACCTTCGTGGAACTGGGCCCAACCAGGAACCTTCTTGAAAACAGACCAGAGCCAGTAACCTCCACTGGAGCAGGCTCAAGCCAGTCAGCAACCTCTGCTGGAGCAGGCCTGAGCCAGTAACCTCTGCCAGAATAGGCCAGAGCTAGCGAGCAAGCAACCTCCCTGGGAGCAGGCCTGAACAACCTCTGGGATGGCAAAGTGACCTCTGGGAGCAACGAGGAACCTCCAAGAACATGGGGTGACCTCCGGGGTGACTGGAAACATGGTCCTGACTGAATCATGAGGAGCAATCATCTGAGCCTTGGATCCACTGGCACCTGGAAGACTGATCACCAGAGACACAGCCCCAACTACACCAAAGGAAAAGATGGGTAGGCAAGGTAAGAACACACTCAACACCACAAAGAGCAACATGACAACAACAAAAACTAGTGGCTCTACAACAGTAAGACCTGAGCACCCAAATATAGATGAAGCAGAAGAAAATGACCTAAAAAAATAACTTTAGAAGAATGTTTGAGGCCCTTGAAGAGGAAATGAAAAATTCCCTCAAAGAAATGGAGGGAAAGACAAACAAAGAAATTGGAAGATGTCGACAAACCCCTTAAAGAAAACCAAGAAAAAGCAATCAAACAGATGAAAGAAATGTTTCAAGACTTGAATACTGAAATAAAGACAATAAAGAAAAACACACAGAGGGAATTATAGAAATGGATATTTTGAGAAAACAATCAGGAACCACAAATGCGAACATAAACATACAATGGATGAAAGAAACTATCTCAAGCGCTGAAGATGCAGTAGAGGAAATAGACTCATCAGTCAAGGAAAACATTAAATCTAACAAAAACTTAACACAAAATTGTCAGGAAATACGGTGTACCATGAAAAGACCAAACCTAAGAATAATAGGGATAGAAGAAGGAGAAGTCCAACTCAAAAGCACAGAAAATATATTTAACAAAATCATAAAAGAAAACTTTCCCAACCTAAAGAAAGATATACATATGAAGATACAAGAAGCTTAAAGAACACCAAATAGAGCCGGGCGGTGGTGGCGCATGCCTTTAATCCCAGCACTCGGGAGGCAGAGGCAGAGGCAGGTGGATCTCTGTGAGTTCGAGACCAGCCTGGTCTACGAGAGCTAGTTCCAGGACAGGCTCTAAAGCTGCAGAGAAACCCTGTCTCGAAAAAACCAAAAAAAAAAAAAAAAAAAAAAAAAAAAAAAAAAAAAAAAAAAAAAAAAAAAGAACACCAAATAGACTGGATCAAAACAAATCCCCTTGCCACATAATAATCAAAAAACTAAACATACAGAATAAAGAAATAATATAAAGAGCTGCAAAGGAAAAAGGCCAAGTAATATATAAAGGCAGACCTATCAGAATTACACTTGACTTCTCAATAAAAACAATAAAAGCCAGAAGGTCCTGGTCAAGTGTTATATGGACATTAAGAGAGCATGGATGCCAGTTCAGACTACTATACCCAGCAAAATTTTTTAATCACCATAGATGGACAAAACAAGACAAGACAGAACCAGATTTAACCAATACCTAATCACAAACCCAGCTCTACACAAAGGACTAGAGGGAAAACTCCAACACAAGAAGTTAGCTACATCCATAAACACACAGATAATAGATGATCCCACAGCAGCAAATCCTAAAGAGGGGAAACATACACACTATAATATCACCAACAACAAAAACTAAAATAACAGGAACTAGCAATTACTGGTCATTAATATCTCAATATAAATGGACTCAACTTACTTATAAACAGACACAGATTGGATACAAAAACAGAAGCCATCTTTCTGCTATACACAGAAACACACCTCAGCCTCAAAGATAGACAGTGCCTTAGAGTAAAGGCTGGGAAAAATTTTCCAATCAAATGGACCTAAGAAACAAGCAGGTGTAGCTATCCTAATATCTAACAAAATAGGCTTCAAACTAAAATTAATCAAAAAAGACAAAGAAGGACATTTTGTAATAGTCACAGAACAAATTCATCAAGAGGAAAACTCAATACTGAACATCTATGCACCAAGTACAAGGGTACCCTCATGTGTAAAAGAAATACTACTAAAGTTTAAATCACACATTAGACCCCACACACTAATAGTGGGAGACTTCAATACCCCACTCTCACCACTGGACAGGTCAATCAGACAAAAAATGAACAGAGAAATAATGGAACAATCAGGCATCTATAGAACATTCAATCCAAACACAAAAGAATATACCTTCTTAGCACCTCATGAAACCATCTCAAAAATCGACCACATAGTAGGTAACACCGCAAACCTCAACAGATATAAAAAAAATTGAAATAACTCCATAGATCTTATTTGATCACCATGGCTTAAGATTAGAATTCAACACTTACTTCAGAAAACCCACAAACACATGGGAATTACACTATGCTTACCTGAATCATCAATGGGTCAAGGAAGAAATAAAAAAGAAATCAAAGACTACATAAAATTCAATGAAAATGACCACACAACATACCCCAATTTATGGGACACAATGAAAGCAGTGTTAAGAGGAAAGTTCATAGCACTAAATGCCTACATAAAGAAGCTGGAAAAATCCCACACTGGTGAGTTAACAGAACACCTGAAAGCTCTAAAACAAAAAGAAGCAAACTCACCCAGGAGGACTAGATGGCAGAGAATAATCAAACTGAAAGCTGAAATCAACAAAATAATGAAAACAATACAAATAATCAATGAGACAAAGAGTTTGTTCTTTGAGAAAATCAACAAAATAGACAAACCTTTATCCAAACTAACCAAAAGGCAGAGATAGAATATCCAAAATAACAAAATCAGAAATGAAAAGGGGGCATAACAATAGACATGGAGAAAATAAGGGAATCATCAGGTCATATTTTGAAAACCTGTACTCCACAAAATCAGAAAGCTTAAAGGAAATGAACATTTTCTGGATAACTATTACTTACCAAAATTGAAACCAAGAGCAGATAAACAAATTAAATAGACCTATAATTGCTAAAGAAATAGAAAAAGTCACCAAAAGTCTCCCAACCAAAAAAAAAATTTAGGGACCAGATGGTTTCAGCACAGAATTCTACAAGATTTTCAAAGAAGAACAAATACCAATACTCCTCAAATTGTTCCACACAATAGAAACAGAAGGAACATTGCCAAATTCTATGAGGCTGCAATTGCCCTGATACTCAAACCACATAAAGACATTACTAAGAAAGAATTACAGACCAATCTCATTCATAGAGATTGAGGCAAAAATACTCAATAAAATATTGGCAAACTGAAACCAAGAACACATCATAAAAATCATCCACCATGATCAAGTTGGCTTCATCCCAGAGATGTAGGGATGGTCCAACATACAAAAATTTGTCAATGTAATCAACCACATAAGCAACAACAAAATAAAACCAAACAAAAAAACAAAACAAAACAAAAAACACCACATGATCATCCCATTAAATGTTGAAAAACCTTTGACAAAATACAACATCCCAGGGCTGGAGAGATGGCTCAGTAGTTAAGAGCACTGACTGCTCTTCCCGAGGACCCAGGTTCAATTCCCAGCACCCACATGGCAGTTCACAACTGTCTGAAAAATCTAGTTCCAGGGGCTCTGACACCTTCACACCAGTGCACATAAAATAAAGTTAAATAAATCATATTAGGCGGATCTCTGAGTTTGAGGCCAGCCTGGTCTACAAGAACTAGTTCCAGGACAGGCTCTAGAAACTACAGGGAAACCCTGTCTCGAAAAACCAAAAAAAAAAAAAATACAATATCCCTTCATGATAAAGGTCTTAGAGAAAATAGGGATACAAGAAACATACCTAAACATAATAAAGGCAATATACAGTAAGCCAACAGCCAACATCAAACTTAACAGAGAGAAATTCAAAGTGATCCCACTGAAAACAAGAACATGACAAGGTTGTCTACTCTCCCATATCTATTCAATATACTACTTGAGGTTATAGCTAGAGCCATAAGACAACAAAAGGAGATCAAGGGAATACAAATCGGAAAAGAAGAAGTCAAATTCTTACTATTTGCTGATGATATGATACTTTATATAAGTGACCCCAAAAATTCTACCAATGAACTTCTACAACTCATAAACACCTTCGGTAATGTAGCTAGATACAAGATTAACTTGAAAAAAAAAATCAGTAGCCTTCCTTTACACAGATGATAAATGAGCTGAAAAAGAAATCAGAGAAACATTGCCCTTCACAATAGCCATAAATTACAAAGTATCTTAGAGTAACTCTAACAAAACAAGTAGAAGACCTGTATGACAAGAACTTTAAATCTTTGAAAAAAGAAATTGAAGAAGACACCAGATAATGGAAAGATCTCCCATTCTCTTAGGCAGGTAGAATTAACAAAGCAAAAAATAGCAATCTTACCAAAAGCAATCTACAGATCCAATGCAATGTCTATCAAAATCCCAAGAAAATTCTTCACAGACCTCGAAAGAACAATACTCAACTTCATATGGAAGACAAAAAAAAACTCAGGATAGCCAAAACAATCTTCTACAATAAAGGAACTTCTGGAGGCATCACAACCCCTGCCTTCAAACTCTACTATCAAGCTACAGTACTGAAAACAGCCTGCTATAAAAGAGACAGAAGGACTAGAATCAAATCAAAGACCCAGATATCAATTCATACACCTGATTTTTGACATAGAAGCAAAAAATGCAAAATGGAACATAGAAAGCACATTCAACAAATGGTGCTGACCTAACTGGATATCAACACATAGAAGAATGAAAAGAGATCCATGTCTATCGCCATGCACAAAAATCAAGTCCAAACGGATCGAAGACCTCAATCTAAAACCAATTACATTGAACCTCATAGAAGAGAAAGTGGGAAGTACATTTGACTGCTTTGTCACAGGAGACCACTTTCTAAATATAACCCCAGTAGCACAGACACTGAGAGAAACAATAAGTGAAACCTCCTGAAACCAAGACGCTCTGTAAAGCAAAGGACACGGTCAACAAGACAAATCGGCAGCCTATAAGATGGGAAAACATCTTCACCAACCCCACATCAGACAGAGGGTTGATCTCAAAACATACAATGAACTCAAGAATTTGGTCATTCAAAGAACAAATAATCCAATAAAAATGGAGTACATACTTAAACAGAGAACTCTCAACAGAGGAATCTAAAATTGCTGAAAGACCATTAAGGAAATGCTTAGCAGCTGTAGCCATCATAGAAATGCAAATCAAAACAACTCTGAGATTCCATCTTATACCTATAAGAATGGCCAAGATCAAAAACATTGATGACAACTTATGCTGGAGAGGCTGCAGGGTAAATGGACCACTCCTCCATTGCTGGTGAGAGTGCAAACTTGTACAACTGCTTTAGATATCAGTATGGCAATTTCTCAGAAAATTAGGAAACAGCAATACCACTTTTGGGTATATACCCAAAGGATGCTCAATCATACTACAAGGACATGTGCTCAACTATGTTCATAGCAGCATTATTTGTCATAGTCAGAGCCTGGAAACAACCTAAATGCCCCTCAAGTGAAGAATAGATAAGGAAAATGCGGCACATTTGCACAATGGAGTACTACACAACAGAAAATAATGACATCTTGAAATTTGCAGGCAAATGGATGGAACTAGAAAATATCATATTGAGTGAGGTGGCCCAGATCCAGAAGAAAGACAAATATACTATGTACTGACTCATAAATGGGTTTTAGATATAAAGCAAAGTAAAAACTAGCCAACAAAGAGAGACATACATGGATCTAACCTACATGTATTAGCACATTATGTTTGCCTGACACATACGAATGCCAGGAAGAGAAGAACAATGACCTAGCTGAGCAAGCCAGCTCCTTTTCCCCTAGAAATGAAGAACAGTCTTTCTAAAGCATAAATTATTCTGCATTCTCTTGTGTAAAATTCTACAATGAATTTGATATATACCACAAACTTCCTGGCCCCAAACCCCTAGACTTATTGCCATGGAGTCCATGCCTCTCTCCTTTTTTCCTCTGGTCTGTTCTTCTAGCTCTTCTTACCTCTCTGAAATCTATTTTCTTTCACATGAGCCATGTCTCTGTGAACGCTGTCTACTTTCATCCTCCACATTTGCCTATGCATATCTGCCAATCGCTATCATCATACAAGAAAGAGCCTTCCTTTAGACACATGTCATGGGCAGGTTTTATTCAAGTTAGGAACACTTGCTCTCGCGTCTGCCCTTGTTCCTTCTGCACATCCCTTACTGTAGTGTTATCCTAGGGCTTGAGCTTTGTAGGGTTCTGGATTCTTCATGATTGTTCCAAGTAGCTGGCCTAGTGCTTAACGCAGAAGGACTGCTTAGGAACTAAAAGCCAGAATTTGGGTAGTTATAGTAGTACCTTGAGTAGCGTTTCTTGCCTGTGAGGAGAATTCAAATGTCTTACTCTTCTATTGCATGGGAGAAATTCAGATCAGACCTCTTTATCTGTGTTGAGACACACAAAGGATCTTTTATATATCACAACTATGGTGTTAGCATTATTCTTATTCTATTGTGTTACTGTCTTCATTAAAAAAGAGGTTCATGACACCCTGGCCATCTAAAACACATCACTGAATATGGAATAAACCCAAATAAATTTTCATTTTCATTGACTTATCAAATATTCAGGACTACAATGAAATTTTTCTGTGTTCAAAGATAACAGAATGTTATCACTAGGATCTTGGCTGAAGCTGAGTTTTACCTTTCTACCAAAAGTGTGTATCCTTCAGCAAGTAGGATATCCCCAGTCTGCATCAATTTGCCTCATTTGAAAGACAAAGTTGATGAATGTCCTACCACTGATACTGAGAGACAAGGGGTGAATTTTTTAATATTTAAAGTTGAAATGACAACCTTTCCTAATGCCTTAGAGAGTAGCACACAAGCAATTGCCCCCAACCCTTTGAGGAAAAACACATTGTTCTTCAAGTCTGTGCTCCCTATCCCCTGGTAGAGTGCTCCTTGGCGGTTCTTTCTAAGCTGCAGTTCACTCTTCTGAAATCTTGAGCTAATTATGCTTCTTCCCACTTCCTATCTACCAAATGGGGTGTGTCACGAAGGCACTTATTGTAGTACATTGTGAGCAAATTCTCTCTATCTCTCTCATTATTAAGAGTGGTTCTAAGTAAGTATTTGGGGTTAAATGTTTGCTTGATTGGTGATGAAAATGCCTTTGCCATTAGCTCTTTAGTTCCAATCAGAAGTCCAAAAAATGACTTGGTTACTAGTTTCTCTTGTATTTTAACTGGCATGATTAAGAGTTTATTTTTTTTGAAGTCCCTTATAAATTTATCATGGGGTTCAGCAAGACTGAGAGAGTGCCAAAAGTAGGTGATAAGGATTGAATAAGAGCAAAATATTTTATTACGTGTACATGAAATTGTTAAAAGATAAGTAAAACATATTCTGACAAAGTACATTAGATGCTCTTCTCACAGACTTTTAGAATAGAAAACTATTATAAACTCTAATTGTTTCTCTTTACTGATTCTCAGTTATGGGGGATTTTGCATATTCAGCTTCCTTGGGAAACATCTGGTAATGTCTGGCAACTGTTAAAACTGATAGGATGGTATCTGATAGTAGTGGCAAGGAATTATGCTAGGTGTAAAGTACCATCCTACCACAAGAAACATCCGTGTCCCCAAGGCAGTCATGACAGGGTAAAGAACTGCTTTAGACTGAAGACAGAGCCAGAGAGACCCGGTGACTATGGCTGTACACTCTCATGACCTCATTTGTCATAAAGACGATATTGTGGAGACTGATGGCATTTCATGGTGCCATACCATGAGCACCTGCTTGATCGCAAGAGGTATGATATAGCTCTGATGTTGAATTTCAGGCTCTTCCTTGTCAAAACTTTTAAAGAATTAAAGGAAAAATCAGACTAGGTGTTATTACGTAAGGGTTCCTGAGTTCCAGATTCCATAAGATGAGAATAATGTGCTGCTGTTTGTGTGCTCACTGCAAACTCTTCTGTTGGAATGTTAGTGTATGCTATCTCTATTTTCCCCATACATCAGTTTTAAATCAATCCTCACCAATTCACTCAAACATACATATGAACCTCTGCATGCATGCATGCACGCACTCATGCATGCACGTACATGATTTTTTGCCACTCCAAAATTAAAACAGAGTTTCTACCATACAAGTAAAGGCAAGAATTTCTCCTGGAACACCTATTTCACACCAGGTAGTTCCACTCCCACCGCTAAACAGAGGCCTGGGTGAAGAGACTTCCCTGTGCAGGATTCTGTTGCTGTGGGACTGGAACTGGACTGAAGTGCTCCCATGTAGGAATTGTGTCTTTATGCTAAGTGGGGTCTAAGGCCAATGGCAGAAATAGTGTGGCAACAGAATGAAGAATAAGAATAGCAGCGGTGTCTTAGTGAGCAAGCCACACGAATTCACAGGAAACAGACTTCATCAGTTCTAGTATCTGTGGTTTTCTTGAATTCTCTTTAGATCTTATTCTGGGAAAAGAAAGTTGTCAGGTCAATAGTGTTAATGAGCTTTGTTTTGTTTTGTTTTTGCTGTTTTACAACAGCAAAACATGAGGGGACACAGAGTCAGATGGACTGGAAATGAAGCAGATCAGCTCTGAGAAGGAGTCCGGTGGGACACAGGACAGGGGACCGATGCGCCGCAAAGTGGAAGGAGATACAGAGGTTTCTGACACTAAAAAAGCAACTGAAAATAGTGTTCTCCTCTAAATATCATTAGTGAAACCACATAGTGATGTCACTTCTGATCACGCTGCGATGTGAGTTGCTGATCTGGAGATAAGCAGCTTCCTTTTGCGCATTCACAGCCTGTCTACAGTGGAAAAGACCTTCACGTTGACTGTGAGTGGGCGCGACCATGAAGAAAAATAACCTCACTACCACAACAACAAATGACGGGAGAGACCGATACTTCTTTGGGAGAACATAAGGGAAAAGAGAAAAAGTGAAGTATTATTAAACACATGAAAGAAGAGTCATTTATTTAATAGGAAGGAGCTTGTTCACACACACGGAGACTTGTGGTCCCTCAGAAGTACGTAAACATGAGCCACCAGTCCACCACAGACGTCATCAGAATTTCTTGGGAAATGCTTCATTAAAGAGTTCTTAAAGAATAATATGACTCTGAATTTGCCAAATAATTTCCAAACGTCATTAAAGATGAGTTTCTGCATTATGCATTTCCTTCCCTTCTATGAGCACCACATCTTGCCAAATTTAGTAAGAGCTTTGAATTGAGAGAAAACACACAAACTCTTTGAACTGAAGTTCGGCTTCCTGTTTCTGCATGGCCTCTCATAGTCATGGTCATTGTGTGGCTCTACCCAGGTGTGTTCAGTGGGCACTTAAAATCATTCCCATATCAAAGCTGACCAAAAATGATTGATGAAAAGAGCTTAAGGATTCATCAATGCCAGACTATAAGAGATGGCTGTAAAGTCCCATAACGTTGAGTCCTCTAGCCTGTTCCCATGTCCAATTCCTCTTCTGTTTGTAACAGCATGGGGAGTTTGGGTTGAGGCTACACAAGGTTTTAGATGAAACACTGGCATACAGACATCATGATGTGACATACATGTTCGGGTGACCTCTAGGCTAGCTACTGATGAGGATATCCAGCCCTCAGCCTCTCTACACAACCTAGAGTTGATGACCTACTGAAGATGGGGAGAGTCGTTGCGCTGTCTTCGGGATGGTGGCCTGAGTGGAGCTGAATCTCCCGTTCCACAGCCACCAGTCTTCCAGGCCTCCAAACAGATTTGTCAACAATGTCATACTTATCCCAGAACTTGGGGGATAGAGGCAGGCATGTCTGTGAGTTCGAGGCCATCCTGATCTACAGAGTGAATTCCAGGACAGTCAGGGCTTATACACAGACAAACCCTGTCTCAAACACCTCCCACTCCCCAAAACAACCTAAAAGCACAAAAAACAAAAAACAAAAGCCCCATGTACTCTGGGTCAGCAAAATGGCTCTGTAGGTAAAGGAACTTGCCAACAAATCTGACAACCTGAACTTGGTCATTGAGACCGGCATGGTGGACGAAGGGAGCTAATTGATGCATTCTGGTTGTCTTCTGACCTCCATGTGTGTGCTGTGGTAGGAGTCAACACACACCAAATAAATGAAATTAGTAAAGTCTTTTTAAAAATCCACTTATTCTGTGCCCATTTTTAGAGTTTTGAAATCAAATCCCTTACAAAGTGGAACACTGAAAGCTACATACTAACTAACCTGTTGTTCCAGTGACTTGTCTGTTTAGGTGCAAGTGTAAAATACTAAAAGATAAAAGTATAGTGCTCATTGTATAAATTAAATAGCAGAGAAAAATGAGTAAGTTGGCACACAGTTTGGTAATAGAAGTCTTTTGGAAGAAGAAAAAAATTATACTGCCAAGATGAGCTTGTCTGTGCTTGTCATCTCTACATTTTATTCTTTATCTACATTCTCATCACTTAGCTAATTTCTCCCCATTCCTAGATTTTTTTCACTGCTTTCATTTAGTACAGTTTAGAACCTCTGCCAGAGAAAAGGTAAGAGGGAAAGCAAGGCTTGGAGTATGTTCTTACAAGTCACCTTGCACCCCAGAAGCAGGCAGGAGTGACGAGCTTGCTGTGCAAGTGTGGAGACAGGAGGTGGCTTCCCCAGCATGTTCGTAAGGCCAGGTGTGGAGGTAGTCCCCTGTGGTTCAGCTGGAACAGGGTGTCAAGACAGGTGTATCCAGATTCACGAGGAGACTCTGTGTCAAGAATAGAAGGTGAAAAATGATGAATGAAGATAGCAGGTGAGGTTTCCATACGTACGGTCAGGGGTGGACACACAGCCTCACATACTGTGTACATGTGCATACACCTCAAACATGCACATACATAAAAAGTAAAAAAGAGAGAACTTCCAAAATGTAGCATGTTAAAATATCATTCATTTTGGTCTTTGGATGCTTCCAGGAGCTATCAAGCTTGTGTTTTCTAGTTCTCATGTTAGGAAGTGGAAAAGTGGGTAGATTTGGTTTCCAGACCTCAGCTCACACTCTTCACTTGCTCAGTTAATTTTGCTTGTTATTATGTACTTCTTTGAAAGGAAGAGCATATACAAGTCATAGAATTCAGACCCGAGAGGAGAAACACCTAATGTAAATAGCTGCCAAAGACTCACTGCCCTCCTGGTTTAAGAGCATCTATTATTTTTCATGCCATCATAAGGAAATTATTTTCATTAACATTTTAATGGATTGTCTATTCTGTAAATTGCTTCTAATAAAATAAATAAAACTTTCACTGTCCCCAAATTCCAGTAACAATGCAAACTTGAATCTTCTCCCAACTCTATTTTGAAATGTTATAGAAAAGCAGACTTCATGCCTGGTTTCATAAGTGTTACCATAAGGAGCAGTAGGTTACAATTGTCTTTCTTGCCAGGAGCTCCCAAAGAAACACACCTAGGCTTAATATGATTTATAAATGCTAAGTCGATATCTCAGGCTTATTCCTAACTAGCTCTTACAACTTAAGTTAACCCATTCCTATTAATCTATGTATTGCCACAAGGCTCATGACTTTGCTCGTCCTCCAGTTTGTCTTGTTCCCTCAGTGTCTCCTGGCACACTGCTGCCTCTGCTTTTCTTCCTCCCAGCATTCTTAGTTTCATTGTCCTGCCTATATTTCCTACCTGGCTACTGGCCAGTCAGTTCTTTATTAATCATTGAGAGTAATATATATTCACAGTGTACGGGATCATTCCCTAGTATACAATGACTATAAAATAAGAAAAAAAAATGCACTGGCAATGTCATTTAAAAACAATGTGCTAAAAACTTTTTAACTCACATTTTGCAAGGGTGGATATCCAAATGGGGTTTATAGGATTTTAAACCCGTTTTTCTGGGTGTTAAATGCTCAAAGAATAAGCACAGCAAAAGCTGGAGAATTGGCTCAAAGAATTCTGGAAAGAAATGGTCCATCATCAGATGGAGAGATGGAGAAGGTGTTTAAATATCTTTACTTGGTAAGTTATTCCCTTTACCATGTATTCACTCTTAAACAACTTTCTCCCCTCCTCCCTAACCTTAGTGTTTGCTGCACTTGTTGACTTCTGGTATTGGTGGTTAAAAGGATGAACCTCCCAGTTCTCCTTTTCCAACCCCCAGTGACGCTATCGGCCCCTCCCAGACCCTACCTCCAGCCAGTTCCTCCTCTGGTATTTCGTGTTTTGGTTAATGTAGCTGTCACTTGCATAGTCATGGAACTTGAAATCACAGCCTCTTCTGGCCTCACTCTTTTGTGGCATCATACCGAATATCTCTCTGGGCAGATCCTGAAGTGGTCAGGTACTTCTCAGAACTTCTGAGCATGTCTGAGGCTTCCAGGAATTGTCCTCCCATGCTCAGCCTGTCTCTGCAGGATGTGAGTGAGCCCATACTCCATATTCTCAGTAAGAGAAGGGTTAGCCATGTTTCTTGGGTGGTGGCTCCATCATGAAGAGCAATGCATGACCTGTCAGGAAGGAGCTTGACTTTCTGTTCATGTGACTCCTCTTTCCATGCCCTGTTTTGGAGATGTCCCTAGACCAGCAGGACTGAAGGGATGATAGTAAGCATATTATATTGGAGGTAACTGTTCTCAAGAGTGAAATGAAGACTATGTTTAAGAATCTCACCAACACACACACACACACACACACACGCACACGCACATGCACACACGCACATGCACGCACACACGTGTGTGGAGGATGAGTGAAGCTTTACCTTTGATCATACTCTGCTCTTACAGCTGTTGCATTCCGCTTCTTTAATCATTCTTCCATGCTTTGTTTTGTCATAATTTATTCCTTCAACCATTTTTGAGGGTCTACTACATGTGAGATTCTAAGCTACACCCAGGGAATGACAACATGATTTCATACCACCAAGAGTTTACAGCTTGGTTGAAGAGCCAGGCAAGTATTAGAAGAAACCCTGCTAATGATCATAGCGAACATTTCATTGAGTGTTACTGAGGCTCTGCACATTCTATTTGGATTATGGTTTTAAATCCTCATAAAAATCTCAAACAGAGATACTATCAGGCTCATTTTCATATAAAAAACTGAGCTATCAGGTTGGTAAGAAAAGAAATGTGTCCATTCGGGTTAGGAAAAGTGTCTGAAAGCCTCTTTGTTGATGTTACAGAATGTCAACCAATGCTGTGTAACTGTGCTTGTCATGTAGACAACTGCTTCGTTGAGATTCTTGTTAGTGGCAAGGCATTTAGAACTGTATTGATTGTGTTCTCATTTCTGTCTTCTTTATCTGAAAGGGAGATTGCCTATCACCCTTTTCATGGCCAGGTGACTAAGGTAGAGAAGAATAAACAAACTAAAACCAGCGCCACACATGTAACATTTAGAATAGTAAAATCTCACTAATGAAAGATGCAAATATTTTGTATAAAACCTGGGCTAAAACATGAGATCTTCCTGCCTCAGACTCCCAAGTACATGGATGATAGGTGTGCTTTCTTTCTTTATATATGGTGACCTCAGTCTCCTTTCCATGAATAATTCACGTTGTGAAGAGGTGGTCTTTCATCCAAACTATAAAATAATTTCTTTTCATGGTTTAGTACCACCAACTCAAACAACTCAAAGTCCCTATTCTCATGGAGCTTTGAAAAATCCTGAAATTGTATGTTTTTCTAAATTTCAATTTTGCTTCTTATACAGGAAAATCCCCCCCAAATTTTGCTAACTGCTTGATGATCTGTCTAATTTTTATTTCTTATTTCAACAATTGTAAAGAATATTAAATGTCATAATACATTAAAAACGTTTTTCATTGATGAATGTTAGGAGTTTGACATAAGTGTGTTGATGTTAGCACTGGCTGTCCCTCAGTGCTCAGTGATAACCGTGCTGTTGGTCACTATAACTAATGACCAAAGACTTTTAAAAAGTACAAGAGTTAAATAAGCTGCTGGTAATGGAAGAAGGCACTGATATAGCTAGGTTAAAGACTCATGAAGAGATTCCTGACTTCCCTCTTCTCTACTTTAAACAGGGAACTCTAGTAGTGGTACTTTTAATCACTGCCTTCACAATGACAGTCTCAATAATAGAGTTAATTGTCAAAACAACCTCTATGTGTTTGCACATGTCTGCTTCTCCAAATGGCAAAGTTTATGTCTTACATTAGCACCGAATTCTCTTTGTTCAGAAGGTGGATTCATTCATCTGCAGGGTGAATTTTGCAAGAACAGTTGGTGAAGTCTCACTCAGGAAAGTAAAGACCCATAGAGCCTATTTGTCTGACTCATATATGTGTGTCTGTAGCTTCTGTGAAGGGTTTGCAAAACCAAGACCTACTTATTCAGGATTTCTTCTCATAGTTTAGGCTGGAGGCAGCTGAACGATTTTCTAAGTAGAAAAGAGGCATGGTTTGGTTTGCCTTTTGGAACAGTTTGGTTGCTGTCATAGAATGGGCTGGTGATGAGGTAAGAACTAGAACATGGAAACTGCTGTACAGTTAAGAGCCAGCTTTGGTAGGGCTGTGTGGCGGTAGTACTGAGCCAGCTTTGGTAGGGCTGTGTGGCGGTAGTACTGAGCCAGTTTTGGTAGGGCTGTGTGGCAGTAGTACAGAGCCAGCTTTGGTAGGGCTGTGTGGCAGTAGTACTGAGCCAGCTTTGGTAGGGCTGTGTGGCAGTAGTACAGAGCCAGCTTTGGTAGGGCTGTGTGGCAGTAGTACTGAGCCAGCTTTGGTAGGGTTGTGTGGCAGTAGTACAGAGGAGCAAGAGCTGGAAGATGAGAGATAGATATTGTAAGCTGAGCCAGTTAGGCTTGCAGACAGACTGAAAACAGCAGGTAGGTAAAACTAGCAGTTCAGAATAAGTGTCAAAGTTCCAGTTGAGAAAGTGGATGCTATTTATTGTCTTTGATTGAAATGGGAATTCTTAATGTGGTAAACAGGTGTGGGAGAGGAAACAAAAACTGAATACAATGGAAGGAAATATCTTAAAAGCACCCTTCATATTCATTTTATATACATATATTCATTATATATATAAAGATATTGCACATACGTACATACACAAATTAAAGAGAGAAGGTTTCTGAAAGAATATTCTGATCTCATTCTACAAGTAAGATTCTTTTGCATAACATCAATGAAGGTTTTAGTCTCTGGGGTGACATCATCACAGAATAACTCAGTTGAACAGAATCGATTATACATTCTCACCTGGCACTGTCTTCACCCCAACATGGAAGCACACAAATTCTTGCTCAACAGCCATAGTTACCAAAGGTACAAGAATGCCAGAATATCTAACTCGTATGTGTACGTTTAGAGCTTCTGTGAGGGCTTCACAAGATCAAGACCTACTTCTCCAGTGTTTATTCTGATAGCCAGAGTGTGCCCATCTTTAATTTAATTTTGGGAACCTCTTCCAAGACCAAAAACTCCCAACTGAACCAACATAAAGCATGATGCCCTGAGGGCACGTGAGGGACTCATAGTAAAGGGGTGATCTGTCCACCCTGTAGCTCTGTTTCCTATTGGTCAGTGCCTAGGTTTGATGAGGAAACCCCAGACTTCCTTTTATTTCTAAATTTTTAGAGCCCAGAATTTGCATCTTTACTTTCTAACAGTGGAAGGACAAGCACACAGACACAGAGTGAAGAAGTCTGCGAAGAACCCAAGTGACTGAGACCGACATTCTGCGCCTGGCGTTTAGAGCCAAGCTCAGAACAATGAGTGAAATCTTTCTCTTTTTTTAAGAATAGAATTGCTATTTTTTTGTACTATTTTATACTGTTTTGGCCAACAACCAGGTTCTCTTATTATATGAAACACACGATTTTTTTTTTCAGAAATCAGTGTGCTCTATCTTTCTGAGACCTAAGGAAGGTTCATGTCTATAGATAAACCTTGACTTTCCCTACCCACTCTAAGTGCCAGGGTCCAGCTGGGAGCTATCAATACTGGGAACACCATCAACAGTGAAGAGAATAGACATAAACTATGTGCCTACAACACCTATAACTCCAGCTAGGTATCCACCCTACAAGAACACAATACAAGGATGTGTTGGCATCCTTGTTGTTCAGCAGGAACAAAGGATGCCAATACACAACAGATGGCACCCTTGAATATACCTTGGTGTCTAGGAATGGCTTCCCATGGGAACCTCAGATCAATTCAATAATTTATTGTGTTAATAAAAGGCCTGAAAGATGGCATAAAGATATCTCTACAGAACCTTTCCCCCTCAGTTCTGAAGGGCTTAAGGCTATGTATGTATGTGTATATGTATGTATGTACATGCATACCTTGTCCTAAGACTTAGGTCTCCCTGGCCGAAAGCCAGCATGTGGTGGACCTGAGCTTGCACACAGCACCTTTGGATGCAGCGTTAATGGAATGGAGCTCTGGATGCAAGGCAGCAGGACTTTCTTCCTCTCTCTGCTGCCAGGGCACTCAAGATCTGCAAGCAAGGTGTGACAGACACCTAGTAACACATGTAGGCCTTCTAATCCCGTTTTATTTACAGTTATCTTGCCACTGACAGTAACAAGGTCTTTATTAGCATGCTGTGTTAAATAGTGCTCTCCTTTCTGAAGAAAATACTGAATCACATCCTCTGTGGAAGCTCTGCCTTTTGATTTTGATACCAGTTGAAGGGAATATTTTGTGGTAGGCAATTGTATTTGGTCCTGGGCTAGTTTATGTTGGTTGCATTAGAGTAATTATTATAATACTAAATTTAATTAAATATTCTGTAAACTTTGAAGTACTAATGCTAAAAAAAGAAGTAGAATGATTCAATAGCATGAGATCACTAAAACTAAAGATGGCGAATTAGGCTTGCCACGGACAAGAGGAAGACCCAGGGAGAGGGAGTTAGCTGCAAGGACGCCATGTTCTGGGTGCTTTGAAACCTAACTTCTCCCTTCATTTTAAAGCAACCCAAGATTGACAACGCTATGATCATGAGTGTGACCACAGAGAGCTTCTTATCAGATCCCATGTTACATAAATGAGCATGTTTGTTAAGGTAGAATATAAATTTATCTATAGTTTTCTTCAAGTTAATTTTTCAACTAGCCAACTATGATTATGTTGAATAAAAACACACCTATCTAGTTGGAAATCAGTTTGTGAATGGGAAAGATGTAAATTTAAAACATATAAAGAAATAGAAGTAATATATACTTTATTTCAGTTTGGCTACATTGCGTTGGTGACAATGTGATGAGATCGGTGTTGGAGACCCATGCTCACTCCCCTTGGGGTTTCCTTGGAGCCATACCCTCTTTCTGCAGCCAGTACAGTGGTTACACAGCATGCATATTCAAGACAGATCATGAGCTGCAATTCCAGACAGCCATGCTTTTCTACTGTTCTCAGCAACTTACTATGGGAATGAAAGAAATCCCAGACTTTGGAGTCATCTAGACACTGATTTCAGCACTCACCTCAATGAACAGTCTGTGATCTTAGACATATCATTTCAAATTTAGTTTTTTAGAACCCGAGGTTTCTTTCCTCACTTTTAAAGATGGACCTGGTTGCTCATCCATCACAGAATGGAGGAGAGAAAGACAGAGAGCTTCATCCAAGTATCTAGTGTGGCATAAAACACCCCACCTAAGAAAAGATTCCTTTTCCCTTTCTTGTTTCCTTCAAATGATAAAGTTAGCTTCTGGGGTCTCTGAGCATGTGTGAAAGCACACAGGCTACCCTCGTCTCATCTTTACTCTCCATGTTGCTGTGCTATTAGTGCTTGCATTGCTGAAACTATGCACATTAATATTCCATTGACAAAATGCCTCAGCTACTGGCCTTTTGTAGCATAGCAATATTTAGAGATCCCCACTCTTTGGAGTGCCACACATCTATCTTTTGACATTTGTCCCTCCTGATTCACTCAGGAAATGCTATGGGGACTCAGGTTCATCAAAACAGGAAAAGCCCTAGAAAATTTTGCTCTGTATGAATAAATTTGGTAAATTGAGGCACAGGTATCCTTTATGGGTTCTGCTTAGCCCAAGTATCTGTATTGTTGAGCAAATATTCAATATCTCGATATTAAAATTTTGATAAATTCTATCTTGCCCATCACCTTCTTTAAAATGAATCTGGAATTACTGTTTAAGTGGAAAAACAATGTTTTGTGAAAGCCCGGGGATGGGTGTCACAGAGCATGCTGTGTGGGGGCTGCTGTGGTGAATCTAGGCCAGTATACTGCTCCCAGTGGTTGACAAATTCCACTGTTGCTTACTTATTTTTTTCTTCCATGAAGTTTAAAATAAACAATTAACCTATTTCTTACACAGTGTTTGGTATTGATTTAATTTAGCATGTGTTATTCATCTGCATGCCTCACAACGGTTGCTTAATTGTCTAAATCTTCCCATGTAGAGTGCTGTCTATGGAATCTCTTTCCACAGAACACTCCGAGCAGAGTGTGGCTTACTATTTCCATAACATCTGTCTTTTCTACTAAAGAGCAGATTAACAATTATGCTTCTTCTAAAGGTGTGTGTGTCTGTGTGTGTGAGAGAGGGATTGTATGTGTGCACTGAGGAGGGGCTAGGCAACATAGTAATTTGCATTCTTACTTTCTTATCACCAAGTCTAAGATTTTGCTTGTACATACATTGTGGTCAGAAAGATTGCCTTTTGTTTTGCACCGTTTTATGTTACAGAATGTCATTGTTTCTTGCAAACAATGATTGTTTGCAAAAGATAAAACACACGGAACTCTTCCTTCTGCTCCCACACCCCATCTTCATCATGTGCACACACATACACACACACATGCACATACATACAAATATATGCACACAAAGCTCCTTCCGCTTGTGTTGAGCAGTAAAGCATTCAGGTTTTAATGCAGTGTTTTGTTTTGGCCATGGTTGCTGATGTGCTCATGTAATACAGTTTTAATCAAATCCCCAAAGCTGAAGACCTTTCAGCGTATCTTAGACTGTACTGTGCAAGGCTTATTCCACTTGAAGTGGCCACCAGGGAGGTACAATTAGCTGTTCCCATGGAGAAGTTTGTTATAGTAATAAATAATAAGTAGCATAGGTAGCTGTGGAATCAATTAAAGATATTTTTGACCATCTAATGGTTTATGGAAGTGCTAAATAATTGACAATAATTTTTTTACTATATTTCCTATCTGCATGTCTTCTTGTAACTAAATATTGGCCCTACACATAGCACATTGTCTGAGGCCATTGTTATTTCTTTTTAAAAGTCACATTCTCATGAGGATTGTTTGTGAGACAGTCACAGCCCTTATGCAACTGAGCTGATTTTGAGAGCGTTAAAATTCTGCTGTAAATATTTGCTGCAGGCAGAAATCTAACATATGAAGCAGGAGAACAAATTGTGTTATCAGTTTCAAAAACAATCTGTTTTGCCATTCATTCATTTATTTTTTTAACCAGTATAAAACAGAACAATGGGAGTTGACTGGCTAAAGGGGCTTTGTTTCTGGGTTCCAGCAGGTTTGATGTTAAAATGGAAATTTGGTTAGTGGGATGTTGGGAAGGTTCTCTAAATACTTTTGGCATCTTGACTAAGGAATATCAAATGGTCATGCTACCCATGATTAAAATTGGTACGTGTATGTTAAGGAATTGTTTTCTAACAAGATTTCAAAAGGAAGCAAGATGAATGGTTATTGTGTTGTCGGCCCTACTGCAAAGGGGTGAACTAATAGCCACACACATTTTCAGCAATCCAAGGGTCTACATGCTCATCAGAGCTTTATGTGAGTGCACAACTCTTTCTTTAAAGTTTGGATAAGTGACGTATGACCTCAGTGCCATTACAGGTGGTGGAGATTAGGGTGCTCACTTTATTGCTAGAGTTAAAATGGCAGTTATCATTGTCTGATTGGGAAAGGTAGATCTCTCCGATAATCTGACTTACATATGTTGTTCTCAGTAAGAAACCTGCCTATAGGCTTCTTTCCCTTAGCCAGAAAGCATGCTTCTTACATGAGCCACAGAAAGTGTCTCTCTGGCTGTCGGGGAGAGTCTCTGAGCACATGTTGGTTATATCCCAAGTTCTACTATTTATTGTGCCAGCATCTTGCATTCTAGTTAAAGTCAGTAAGCTACAAGCAGGAGGCAAAGCAGGCCTGTACCTTTTTTTGTAAAATTTTATTGATTTTTTTCAAGAATAATACATTTATTTATTTATTTATTTATTTATTTATTTATTCATTCATTCATTCATCCGCTACACTGGTTGATGCTCTAGAGACAGAATGGAGTAATTGCCAAAGAGATATGTGTCCTGCAAAGATGAACATACTTACCATGAACACTTTATAGAGATAAGTTTCCCACTTTTCAACTTAGAGAATCTCACCTGAAGATTTAAAATTGAGTAGTCAACCCTACCACATCCTTTTGTTTTATCTCTACAGGCTCTACTTTCTGAGTCTGAGGAACACAGGAAAGGAGTGGGAGGCAGATTTGATAAGTGATTCACTCCTTCTCTGATTGTGGTTATGGATCAGTTGTGTCGGGATTCTTCAGCAAGGTCAGCAGAGGGGGGTCTTCCTTTCCATCAGTGGCTGGTCACAGTTTATCAGGGCAGTAGGCTCCACACACCGTGGAGGAGAAATGGAACAAATTGAAAATGAGACAGTAGCTTTAGCCATAGAATTCAGAAGGAGGGAGAGAGTATGTAGGAACCAAATGAGGGTTCTGGCCGCAGGTCCAGTCCGCAGCCCGCCTCTTGTGTTCCAGGATAGCTGTGTATGCGACCCAACTCTGTTATCCTTTAACTCATTACACTACAATGCTTTTCTGCCATCACTTTTGTGACTCGGTTGTGTGCTTTGCTTTTTGAGTATAAACTTTGTAGGTGACAATGTGTGTCACAATGTCAAAAGTCTTAATACGCTTCAAGGAATTGATTAAATGCAAGAGGGCTAGCTGGGATCTCTTCTCAATGAATAATGTCTCCCTACTGGTCATCTAGCTGAGGGTTAACAGTATTGCAATTCCTCAGCAGTTCACTTCTCTCTGAAAATGTGGGCCGCTTCCTGTCCCATCTGCCACACACACAGGAGCTATGGAGAGCTAGTGAAAGTGTGACTAGAAGATTTTTGTTCTGAGCCAGGTACACCTCTAACTACCATTTGTGGATATTATTAGTATTTTCCCTGAATGTCTGAACCTAGAGTCTAGGATGGTGGGCATTCCAGAGATGTCTTACTTGGCAATTCTTCTATCTCACCAAACCAGGTAAGAATTAACATGTGAGCTAGGGTTAGGATCCCTCCAGGGCAAAAGCAAAAATATTAACTTGGTGCTGCTTCTAGTGCTGAAAGTTACCTGGTAAGGAGAGAAACAGCCAAGAAGAAAGAAAGAACTTAGTGACCCTATCCTTCCCTTCTCTAGGTTTGAGGAACAGAAGGCACCCAGGGACTCCAGCCTCTTTGCCCTCCTTTTGCTCACCCAAGCTCATGCCTCCCCAGGATTGCCCCCAGGCTCTTCCCAAAGAACTTTTTGTTGACTGTCGTTCTCTTTTCTTCACACTCCATGTCTCTCTTTTTTCTATTGGCAAAACCCAAGACTGTTGAAAGTGCCATATGCATCCTTTCTCCTGAGTTTAACCCCAGAAGTTGTCCTTGCTCTACTTCCTGGAAATAGTGTGCCTCTTCTCATTCTGATTCTTCCTTGTCAAGGCCGTGAAGTATGTGCAAACTCATAATCAGGTTTTGTGCAAACATTTAGGGCTTTTTTTCCCTTTTGAAAGTGCTGTAAATGAGATTTGGGTGGGGATTTTTGGCAGATCCAATCTTCATTATTTGCAAATCACTTATTAAGAAACAACAGCCTACATTCATTTTATATAACAGTAATAGAAATTTAGTTCTCCAAAAGTGTCATCTCTACCCAATGTTTTATAAAATTAAAATATTAAATAATTGAAAACAGCACATATATTTGTCACATGGAATGGATAAATCACGTGGGTACTGACTGGCAAGGTCCTCCCTCTTTGCTGGCTCTCATACTGGAAGGTGCTTGGAAGGCTACTAGGGAGAAAAAAAATCTATCAACAGTCTTATCCAGCTGTGAACACTGTGAACTGGAATAATCACCAGCATGGCAAGATGTGCCCATGAGTACAATAACGGTGGGAGGAAACACCTTGATACTATAAAGCAAGAACCTGTGGTCAGGAAGCTCACAAGCTTCAGGGAAGAGCTGCTACTGTTCTGTGGAGTGAAAAGTGTCAGATTGCCTTCTGAGTTCATCTCTCTCTACCCATGGACTATATGAGACCCCATCAGAGATGTCTCTGTGGACTGTGGTTAATGCAGAAACTCACAACTAGTCAAAGGGCAGAAAAAAATGTCAGTAGGTTCTCAGTCAGAAATGGGACATCTAGATCATCTCCCTTCCAACAAAGATTAAGAATCTTTCTCACCCTTTCTATCCTAGAAGAAGAGAAGATTGCAGGAGTCAGAGATCAGAGACTACCAAAGCAAAATGGCTTATTTGTGATAGGAAAAGACCATTGCAGTCATAAAGTCACAGCGACTGTAGCTGTCTGCATAAGACCTGTATAAGATCAGTGGTCTGGAGGAGGAAGTGGCTCAGGAGTCGTTACCTATAGCTGAGGAGCTATGGACAGTTGATGGTGTCTGAGGGTGGGAGAGCCAGTTTTCTTTAACAGCATATCTCCTAATAGATCGATTAATCCAGGGGATGATCCAACATCCATAAGCATGAGTGCCACAAAGTAGACTTGATGAGTTATTGAAAATGAAAAAATTACACAAATGGGGATAGTGAGATAGGGTAGAGTCCAGAAGGAGTCATGGGTAAGAGTAGGAAATGAATATGATTAAAATGTACTGTATGAAATTCTCAAAAAATAATGAAATATTTGTAATATTAAATAAAACAATTGAGGAAATCAAATGAGGAAAGGAAAATAGAGATTTGTTTGGAGTTATTTTGCCTTTGTAACTATGTGAAGGTCTCAGAGATTGCTTGTCAAGAAACTCTTTTGGAGGTTTTTCCATGATGTAATATTAAACATTTAAAATTAAAGCCTGGAGATGGAAATATTATTGTTGAGTAGGAAAATGCATTTGAAGCTGTAATTGTCCTTAAGTATACCACTTACCATTTGAGAACCCGTGCCACCTAGTAATTCACAACTCATGCTCTTGTGAGTATAATGGAGGGAACCTTCCTGAAGGAGGAGGACATATGTTGTGCCCATATGCTAAGGTTTCAGATTTGTTCCCACAATCCTTCAGTTTTCTCTGCTATGTGCCTCTCAGCAGGTGTGTCTAGTGAGGATCCTGAAAACCACCTGATTTTGAATAGTCATATGCTTGACTATAGTGAGTTCTCTTGATTTACTCTGGAGTCTGCTCCATTCCTGGCCTGCTAGACTTGCCTGATTCTTTTATCTTCCCACCAGATTCCCCCTTTGAATTCAAATGAAGGAGAAT